>NW_023458561.1:66467470-66477331 GCF_013731165.1 Rhagoletis pomonella | reverse complement strand
TTTCACTCATAGCCACTCCATTTGCATATTTATTTATTTATTGTTGAATGGCGAAAAAGAAATATGTAAGCTTATACTTTTAACATTTAAATGGATTCGAACAAAGAATTAGGTTTATAGCCATACGCGTGAACAAATAAAATGGCCATAAAGCAGAAAATATCAGAGAAGGTAATTCATTTGACCAACATTTGAAAAAAAAAAAATATATGGAAGATGCTCGTTTGCGAAACAATTCGTATTTTGCCAAACTGTTTGGTATTTCGATGACATGTGTATAATTGAAACCGATATATTGGAAAAACAAACTATAGGTAATGCTTCCTAACCAAAATCGAATACAAAAGAAACGCTTCAGTTTTATTGGATTATTGTGAACGCATGGATGGAATAATATTGCACTGAGTACCGTACATACGCTTATACAATGTAGTAGATATTTTAGAGAATTTGCGATACTTTTATACAAGACTTTAACATATTTAAATTAAATGGTATTCAAACTTGCGTCCAATGTTTCTAAGTGTAAGAAGAAGAAGAGATATTCTCATCAAAAAAAGTTAAACTAAAATGACCAGGGCGACGAGCTCAGCCAATTTAGCTATATGCTTATGAATGTCCATATCAGCGGTATGTCGGTCGGTCTATCTGTTTGAACGCAAACTGGTTCCTCAGTTTTAGAGATAATCGTCTGAAAATGTCTCTATTGTGAACGAGGTCTTCTTAGTAAAGTAGGTACTTTTGAAATTTTTATTTACCGTAGATATTTGATTCAGAAAACGATTTTGTAGTGACGAGGGCTTTTTGAGAACCACGATTGTACCTCAATCCCGGAGGAATCGTGGCAGAGCTGGTTTAAGCAGTGGTTTCGGCGGATAGAGGAATGCATTGGTTGTGGTAGAATTTTTTCGATAAAAGAATCAAAAAAACCTATTGTACAATTTTTTCAGCACTCTTTGCAAAATAAAAACTGAGTTGCCTCTGTAGTGAAAAGCAAACATTTAGCCAAGTTGAGTGTTCTGTTGTCACCTGGTTGCAACAGCATGGAGCTAAATGTGCTATACATTTGATTGTTCAGATAAAAACCAATCCATTTAGGCAGCTCCACTTAAACAGCGATGAATATAAAATTTGCATCTTTTTTCTCGGACGGTAAAATAAAGGTGACAGTCAAAATCGTCACGATCAGGTCATTGTAGCTTATAACCGATTATTCATATATAAAGTGTTTCTTTAAAATTCCTTCATTCTCCAAGCTAAGACCGTGAATATGTTGTGGACTAGTCACTTATAGGTCTGCTGAGAAAATTCTCAATGACTGAAAAATTTTCAACCCGCCGAAAATGCTAAACAATATTGAAATTAAGTTTTATTATAAATAGTCATCGTTTGTCCAAAGACAGCACTGTACTTTCTTTTCTTCCAAGTGAAGGAGAGTGGTTTTGCGTTAAAAATGCTCACAGATATGTGCACACTTATGTAGATATTTTTACTTTTCTTGGATGACTCATATTAATAGAACCGGCACACAGTGGTCAGAGAAACCATCATTTATTTACGCGAAAAAGGCATATTTTAAAACTGAAATAAATTAACCGGAATAAAGCTATTCTTATTCAGAAATGTCCAAAAAACTCAAAACTGATTAGTACTTTCAATAATATCTGCTGAGAAAGCCGTTGAATCCGTTTAATTCAAAGGGTTCCATAGTGGCACGTTCTAACAGTTATGAGTTGATATTTTTCCTAATAATATTTTTATGGAAACTTTCAATTATAACAGTAATTGCTGGTTTACAATTACTTCTTAAACATGGAAAATAATGATTTCATATGAAATATTACATAATAAGTCTTGGTTGCTAAATTATCAACACTGCTTATTTTTCAAGAAATATTTTCTTCAACAAGGCATAACTAATTTGTAGGGCCGAGTAGGATTTTCACTGCTTTACAAAAAACTGACTCAAAGCTCCCTTTAAAGATCTGCGAAAAAAAACAGCCGCGCATGCTCGCGTCAAAAAGTGTGGCGGCCATTTTTATTTCAAAAGACTAACTTTAGCGGTTTTCCAAATAACATAAAGTGTATTAAAATATTAAAAATGTATGTAATTTATTCTTTATTTATCATTATATCATTTACAATATGTGTCTTAACAAAGCTGAAGTAAATTTTCAAAAATCCAATAACGAATCCAATATGGCGTCCAAGAATTAAAAAAATCACTGAGTTTTCATGAGATTTGGTATTTAGAGGTTCTTAAGTTCGCTCATTACAAATTTTAAACAAGTTTTTGAAAATTCAAAATGCAAAATCTAATATTCCAAAAATTCATACCTGAAGAACTTTATTTAGAAATGACAAAACTGAACTTTTGGAAATGACGAATTTCGTATAAAATAAAAAAGTCTTTAAAAAAAGTGTTGCGGCCTAGATCAAATTGTTTGGGCTGAGCATATAGCAGATGGCCGCAACTAAACTTAATTTATAAATATAATTACTGTTTTTATTTCATAATTTGATCATAAATTCATTTTAGATATGTTTCCTGATATACAATGAATAAAACAAACATTTTGTATTACAGCTGATTTGACACTTGTCAACCGAATAAGTTTGAATGTAATACATAACTCGAGATCAGTGAGCCTTAAAACATAGTACGTTTAATTCGTGGGAAATTTTCCTAATTTATAGAGAAATTGACAGCCCATTCGACAGTCATAACCCCTTAAGGTTTTAATTTGACACGCAATTCATGATTAGCATATCTAAAAACCTATTCAGTGGCATTTTGAACAAAATTTTCTTATTTAAAAAAAAAAATGCACAGTTAATTAAACAGCTGTCAACTGTGAGGGTTTTAATTTGACACAAAATTCGTGATCAGCATGTCAAAAAACGTAATCGGTGGCATTTTTAAAAAAATTATCTTATTTTTAGCAAAATTCATAGTTCATTTGACAGCAGTCAACTGTCAGGGACTAATTTGACATAAAACTCGTGATCAGCATGTCAAAAATTGTAATCAGTTTTAATAATTTTAGAGAAATGGGCAATGGATTTGACAGCTCTCAACCGTCAAACTATAAATTTTATGGCATATTCGAATTTAGAATTACAATAATACTACGATCCTGATAAAATTATAATCGTAACGGCCCTCCGAATTTTTCGCGTAAAACATGGCTTCTCCGATGCGGCATTCAAATTTGTCCGTATTTACTTGAATATTTGTCAACCTTATATGAACATTAAACAGTGGTGGGTTGAGCGCGGAGATACGAAGGGGAACTAGGGGAAACTTCCCGCCAAAAGGATTCATAATAAGTGAAAAAATAGAATCATCTCTTTGATTTCTTATAGGGACTTTCCACCGAACATTTGAACAATGATCGCCATTCTGTTAAACCCCCTAACCGTGATAACCGTCTGTAGACATTCACAACTAAGAAAGAAAATATTCGCAAAATTTTTTTCTAAATATAAACAATATATTCACACTGAAATGGTATTCGTGAAATGCGTTGAGTATCACTTGAAAACTCTTTGTGGATGTTTCATTAAATTCTACATAAAAATAATATTCCTTTGAAATAAGTATTATTTATCTTTTTATATTATTAATATGTATTAGATTAAAATTTATTTAGCTTTCTCTGCACTGAATTCGGTCATAACTTTTCCCGATCTAGTATTCAAATATTTCATGTTCGATAGATGTATAAGTGTGTGTGTTTTTCCACATAGCGGCAATTCCAGTGCCATGATAAAGTGCTTTTGAAAGAAAAATTAACAATAAAATAAAAAAAAAATAAAAAATTTTAAATAACAAATTGAATAGTTTTTGTCAGTTAAATAATAACAACTCTAACGAACTGACAATGTGTAAATTTATGTAAGCGCCTTTCAGAGTTTTGCGGCTTTTTTATGCGATTGCTCATGTGTGTACTTATTTACATATTTTGAATTTTTCAATTGTTTTTTTTTTTTTGTTTGTTCTTCTTTTTGTTCACGCAGTTGAGTAAATTTGAAATTCAAGTGAAAAATGCCGGCATTTGTGTAACAAAAACATGGTAACTGCGGATCATCAATGCATTCAAATTGATTTTATGCAAGGAAATAAAATATGTAGATTGAGAGTAAATAAACTAATATTCGTGCATGTACGATTTTTATGCGCATGCATGTAAATATAATTGACATCGCACCGAATTAAAAGGCTTACCGGAGGTTAGGTGCAAAAAAAAATAACAATTTTTAATGAAAATATCTATTCATGGAATGCAATTTCGCAAGGAAATGGAGTTAAAAAAAAAACGAAAATGCATTGCAGAAATATTGTCGGATTATTTTCATACAAACATTATAGAAAATTCGCTTTTTTGAAACTATCTAAGGACTAGTTCCTATGGGAATGGTGAGATTGCAACTAGTAGTTTATGCAATCATTTGTCATTCTAAAGTAGGGCGTTCTTGATAAGTTTTCTGAGATAGAGCGATGTTGGATTTTTCTAGGAAATCTAATTTAAAAAATCCGAAATCTTTTCGAAATATTGTTAGTTTTTATTTTTAATATTTCACAATGTTTGAAAGATGGATGTACACGTTTCCTTTTTAAGAGAGAACCACAGTTTTTTAAAACAAAATAACCAAAATTAAATAACTAAGAAAATAATATGTTAAAACTTGTCAAAATAGGGTGCGGCTTTAATTTGTTCCACCACTGTGTTTATAAACGCAAATATTTATTAAAAAACTCCAAGAGGTTGCGCGAAAAAAAAATTGAAAAAGTTTTCCCATTTCCGGATACATAACTAAATTCAAATTTTTACTTATTTAGTTTGTTTATTTTTCAATATTTTTCGTTTATTATGATGTGAAAATTTTGCTAGAGTATTATGACTAGCTGGTGGATACCTACGCATGGACAATATGTAAAACGTGGCAATCACCAATCAGTAAATAGAGTGTACAGGGTGTTTTAATAGGTTGAAATATTGAACAGTATCTACATATCGATAATCTAATTTCATTTTCGGATAGCTTTTCGTCATTTGTGATGTTCGCCTCAATAGGAATTTGGAGATCTTGCGCAGAATTTATTTGTTCTGAAACGTGCTTAGGAAGTCTCATCGAAGAGGCTTATAGAGTGTCGCTTTTGCTAGACAAGAGAGGACTTATAACTTCTTATTTCTGTACATAGTTCAAAGTAGCACTTCGGCTATAAATTCCATCTCTTATAGACGAGACACAAACGCTTTTGATACGAAAGTTGTGAAAAATTATTTAGCTCACTTGAAATTTGTTGCACGATGCTTTTAGGGATCGCTGATTGTGAACATGATCCAGAACATTTAGAATTCAAAATAGCAGATCCAGTATGGCGAAATCCATAAACTAAAAAAAAAATTCCACATCTTGGATCCTTCGTTGTCAAATTCATAATAAATAACTGCCAGAAACTCTCCAATTTTCCGCCATATTGGATCCGCCATGCTTTTTTCTGAAACAATTTTGGAGAGAAGGGCTTCGGTGGACATAAAAAAAAATGTCCTTGGTCAAATAGAATATTCACTGAAGAGCTTTTTATTAATTTGTTGTGCGCATATCAAATTATACGTGAACTATGTAGCACCCTGTATCAAATAGCACACAAATAAACTACATATTACACCTGACAACACTTTCCGAAAATCGGCCTATTTGCAGTAAAAATTATTCAAAAAAGATAATAATGAAGAAAGTTTATGACTTTGCACATGGCATTGTGTACTGCATGCCTTAACTTATGCGATGGGCATGTGTGTGAGTATACATATGTATGTTTGTGCATATTTATGTTACTACGAGTTTCACAACTATTCGTCAGCATATAAATTGCTTCGTTTCGAAAGTTTTTACACACTTACGTTTGAAGTTATGCTAGCAAACGCCATTGCCGAGTCACCTTGCCCTTCTGCACTTTTTTGCTTCAAATTTCCTGTTAATGTTGCAGCCGTGCAATACACCTTTTGTTTCACATATCTACATAAGTATATACATATATATATATATATATACATAAACAGGCATGCAAAGTGAAAAAATTGCCAGGCCGAAATGGTCAGTATGTAGGCAAACACAGGATGAATATTTTTTTTCCGCACGAGCTCATACATATATGCATGTAAATATGTATGTATGGCTTTCGTCTTTTTTTTCAAAATTTTTCGTACTCTTGCATATGCACGTTGTATATGTGGATATATTTTATATGTGCGGGTTTGAGGGCGAATTAGAATGCAAAAATGGTAGCCAACCTGAACAATCCTAAATAAAGCCGGAGAGCTTATATCCATTATACCTTAACCCTTGTAGGCAAATATGACTAATTTCGCATAGAAAGAAATGATTGGAATGATGGCACAGCGACGTGCTCATCGTGTTTGTAGATTGAATGCTGCAGGTGCCTCCGGCTCATTTTTTATTGTTGGAAAAGTTTGAATTTTTTATTGTAACACTGAAAGTTGTATGATGTCGAGGGAGTTCGGGGAAAAAAAAAGTATTGTAAAGCAAATAAAAAATGCAAAGGTAGCAAACAAAGTTGAGTTGAGCAGGAATGTAGTGCGAAACTTTGCAAAAGTATGGCAAAATCGACTGACCAGTGGATGGATCACGGATTAGTGTTGGCACTTCACACAGCACTAACACCCACACACACACATTCTTGAATGCAAATGTAAACACGTGTACAAATGTCACGTAACGTTGTAATGCAGTTATAGGAGTACGAAGGCTTTTAAAAATGTATGTACATATGTGTAACGTTTGTGCTGTCGGTGTTGAAATAAAAGCACAAGAAACACACACACACACACACACACACACACACCATCGCATGCACATTCAGAATGCGAAACGAAGCGTTCACACCTTTTGCATAAATTTTAATGCTAACTACCATTTACGGGCCACACGGATGTAGTACACACAAGCAATATTCAGAATTTCAGTAGAGTAGGATCATGCATTACAACACACATACATATGTGCACACATATGTAGATACTCATACATCCCCACACATACAATATGAATAGTTTAATGTTGGGACGCCATGGCGTATGAGCAATCCAAATGCCCATTTTATTTCCGTTCTGTTTTCCCATTTTTACTTTTATTTTTTTGGGTACTTCAACCGAAATGTGTCCCGCGGCCGAAATTCAATTTAAGCAACGAATTTCAGTTTGTCCGCTATTGAGCAAAACAGTAAAATAGTTGAAAGCAAATAAAAAAAACAAGTAAGAAAGTCTAAGTTCGGGCGGAGCCGAACATTAAATACCCGGCGCAAGTATTAAATATATGTTTTCCACCTTTCCGAAAGCTACCGCTACATGATAAGCCGTAAGTAAATTAGCGTCCTTAAATTTCGAAATATTGAAATTTCAAGCATATCTGAAATTTACCGTTATATGAAAAGCGGCCTCAATTTTAGTCCGATTTCAACCATCTTCAACGGTTTGCTTTTATGTGGCAAGCACAATAACCATACCGAGCTTGGTACAAATTGCTAGAACGGTTAGCGAGATACATATATGTGATCACAAGTGGGCGGTGCTACGCCCATTTTCCAAAATTTTGTCATAAACGTATTTGTTGATAAAGAATTGTTGCAATCATCAATTTTGAATAAATTAGCTTCAATATTTACTGATTTATCGAAGATTTTGTATTTCTCGAAATTACCGTTATATGGGATGTGGGTGTGGTTATTGTCCGATTTTAGAAATTTTCAGCCAGTTGGTATGCTGTACTAAGGCCAACAACTGTGCCAAGTTTGGAAGAAATTGGTGTAGCGGTTACCAAGATATACACATGTAACCATAAGTGGGCGTGGCTACGCCCATTTGCCAAAATTTTGTAATATTCTTATTTTTCGTCTAAAACTCATTGCAAATATCAATTTTGAGTGAATAATCTTCAGTAGTTACTAAAATATCGCAGTTTTCGTTTTTCTCAAAATTACCGTTATATGGGAGGTAGGCGTGGTTATTGTCCGATTTTTAAAATTTTCAGCCATTTAGTATGCTGTACTAAGGCCAACAACTGTGCCAAGTTTGGAAGAAATTGGTGCAGCGGTTACCAAGATATACACATGGAACCATAAGTGGGCGTGGCTACGCCCATTTTCCAAAAATTTACAATATTCATGTTTTCCGTCTGAAACTCATTGTAAGTATCAATTTTGAGTGAATTATCTTCAGCAGTTACTAAAATATCGCAGTTTTCGTATTTCTTAAAATTACCGTTATATGGGAGGTAGGCGTGGTTATTATCCGATTTCGCCCATTTTCAATACCATCCGTCCCACGCCCAAAAGAAGTTCACGTACCAAGTTTCGTTAAGATATCTCAATTTTTACTCGAGTTATCGTGTGCACAGACGGACGGACGGACGGACGGACGGACGGACGGACGGACGGACAGACAGTCACCGCTTAATCGATTTCTCTTTTCATTCTGATCATTTATGTATACATTTGTCTATATCTATCTCGATTCGTTTTGCCTGTTACAAACAACCGTTATGTGAACAAAGTTATAATACCCTTGTGCACAAGTGCGCTCGGGTATAAAAATGGCGAAAAGTACTCTGAGCTTACTAAAATAAAATGCGAAAACGTGAGCGAATGCGAATGGTGAATTAAAACTTTTAATAAAAATGTTTATGCGGCCGAGAAAGTGTAGGTCTCCTTACTCGAAGTTAAGAAATTCAAATAATAGCTGAAAAATTTATGAGCAGATGCCATCTAAATACATTGCAGATAGATTTATAGACAAAGGCGAATTCATACAAGATGGTGTTACAGGAGCAGCTGATTTCAAGGCAAATTGCGCCGATTATCAAAATGATGTGTTTTTTGCCAATATATTTTTTTTTGCTCTGATTGTCATCGTGCCTATAATTTGTTAGTGCTCGTAGTTTTTTTTGATTGTCTGCGGCTATCACCTTGTATGAATCTGTCTTGTTTATAGACTTTATAGACGGGGTTTCAATCATATGGGAAACTAAGGGAAAGGAATAAGACCTCGTAAATAATGGCATCATAATGGGTAAAATTGGCCTAACTGTGTCTCTCTGATGTTTTGGTAGGAATTCAAAAAGTAACGTTTAACAAAAGGACAATAGTTTAAAGAAATTTATTTACACGGTAAAAGATTTAATTTTTGCTTTGTGTTATGAAAAATTTCTTCCAAAAAAATGTCGGCTCATTTCTCATATTTTTAACTACTTATAAATAGAAGATTTGTGTTAAGCCAGGCGGAGCAGAATGAAGCAACTATTGTTCACACTAGACAAAGCTTTTTGCTTGAAATTGGGTCGCAAAAATACTAAAACAAACTTACAGTAGAAACTGAATGAAATATTTGTTCAGTTTTTTTCAAAAAATTTATTTCAAATCAAATGGAAAAGTCAAAATAGAAAAATGATCTAATTGGAGTTAAAAAATGCTAAAGGATTGCTATATTAACATTTTCTATAGTTACGGCAGTTTGGAAGCCCAGAATGACCTCTCATAGCTGGGCCCCGCTCAAGGCGAATTAATAGAAGGCAGCGGTATATACATACGTATATGCTCTCATCGGCGAAAAATTCCCTCTGTGTTAGGATTGGAATGCCTCTACTAATGTACGAACTGACATCCGACTATCATCGAGACGATTTAACTCGTGTTAAATATTCCAGCGTGTTTCTGCACTAAGGTGTAGTAACCATGTCCACTTAAAGGAAGCGAGATAAATATATGTACACGCTTAAATGTCAAATCAAATAGTTTGCCAGTCCTTTTACACTGTAGGCATGTTTCCATATTAAATA
>NW_023458561.1:66467301-66467460 GCF_013731165.1 Rhagoletis pomonella | reverse complement strand
TTCCGACATCTAAAGCAAAAGAAAATTATAAGTTTTTTCTAATAGCTGGAAAGGACTTTTGTGTGACAACATCTATGGGTTTTGTAGGGAATGAAATTACAATGACAAGATGGGGACTATTTACGATTAGTTGATGATCAAAATTTTCTATTCATTTTT
>NW_023458561.1:66462675-66467201 GCF_013731165.1 Rhagoletis pomonella | reverse complement strand
TCAAATAAAGAACCGATGAGATTTTGCAAATTTTATGCGTTTTTTTTAAAAAAAAAGGTATCAAGCTCTTAAAAAATCACCCGTTAGTTGTAATTGTAAATTCATTATGTTTACAATACAACATTCAACTGCTAAGCTGGCGCAATGATTAACCGAAAAAAGATATGGTAAGGCAGAGAGGAAAGTGAGCCTTTGATGCGACGAATTGAAGGCTGCACTCGGTGCCGCAAGCTTTCAAGACGAAAAACCGAGAAAAAAAACGCGAATTTCAAATGTTGTCAAATGCTTTCAAATAGATTTAAATACTTGAGTCACAAAACAGTAGTTGTTGCTGAGCTTGGTGACGCGGAAACGGAAATGAAATCATGATGTGAAAACGCCAACTCTAACGCGAGTTTACATTTCGAAATTTGTTTATTTTCCCTGGCTCAGTGAGCGGGTGTACGATTTGGTTGTTGCGATGGTGTTGTTGTTGCTGCTGCTGCTGTTTGACAAATAAATAAAACGGCGCATCATTGCTTAAGATAAACTGCCGCACACAAGCATACTAAATTTAGCATATAAATAGCTTTTATATATGTACATACATATTTACATACGTATGTATGTATGTTTGAATGTATGCAGAGAAAGCATATTTTTGCACGTTTTCACATTTTCACGCTTTTAAATACATACATACATATATGTTTGTAGGTATGTACTTCTGCTTGCCGTTTTCCTTCCCTTTTCCGCTTTGGCTCCTCATCCACGCCTCCTTTGCTTTTGCCAATTTTTATTTACATTCAATTAGTTGTGAAAATTTTTGCTTAACCTTTGATGTTAGGCACGTCTTCTAAGCTCAAAATAAAAAAAAAAATAAAAATGGAGCACAACAACAACGATGACGGCATAAAGGTATGAAGGTACAACACATTTTTTAGCTGCAGAGCAAAGCAAAGTTTACACAACAAATATTGACAATTGTAAATGTTATTCTTCATCCTTAAGCTACGCATCTTCGGGATGACATTGGCTAAACGTGATTTTAAATTTGCTGAATAAGCGAAAAAGCGGCAAGTGTAATAAAATAAAAAAAAATACGCCTGTACAGACATATGCATTTGGATAAATTTACGTGAGCGATTTCATTTTCTTTAAAGCAACTTGAATTTGAATATTGAAGGCAAAGACATTTTGATCATCTTCAATTCATTGGAAAATTAGCACCCACTTCTATTCATCATTGCCATTTACTACTTTTAATGAAAAACTTTTCACAGAACTCATTGAATTTTGAAATACTGAATAAGAATTTATGGTGATTTCGATTTTTTTTTTTTTAAATGTTGCCCTTCCCCGATGCAAAATGTGTTTGATGTTACACTCAACCCTGTAAAAACGCATATTTTTGCCTCCGTGTCCTTGTATAGCTCACGCATTGCATAATATTGTCGTTTTAAGCAACCATCTGATTTTCAGGGCAACCATCTACCCTGACAAAGCTACAAAGGATAAAGAATGTGCCTTATTTTGCCCTAAGAGAGTGTGACATTTTAAGAAAGAAACACAAAATTGTCTAATCGTTTGTTTCTATTTTTTAGAATCGAACACGAAAAGAGAAAGGCGACACTTTTTGGTAGAAACGAAATCACCATTAATTGCACTTAGCTTCAAAGGTAGATTTAACAACCTATTTCGTAAACTTTTAACTCAAATTAAAGTGCGTCAGTAGAAGTGGTTATAAATGGGAGGCCAAAATATTGAGTTCGATATAGTAACTTTAGAGGATACTAACTAAGTTAATAGTCACCCCAGCATCTGCAGCCTATGCACAAAAAATTTCTAGGAAAAACTCTGTGGCGGAAAAGAGCATCAGTAAGCCTCGGCAAAACACTAAGGAACTCTGTAGTAGGAAAATAATCTCTAAGGACTGGCCGGCTTATAAATAAGCCTTTACTATTAAACATAATTGAGCTCAGAAGCTCTAAACGCCTTCTCTGGCGAGAGAATTATTGTAGCTTCTGCAGACTTGAACATTCAAATGACCTATGCACTCTTAAGAATTAATACGTGGTCTTTACTGACACCTCAGAAGAAACCAGTTGGTTTCAGTTAGAGTCTCACTGTCCGGACCATATTAAAAATGTGGAGTGATAAGCATTGTGAGCGCATTGTATGCAAATACAAAGTCAAGAGACCAAGGATTATTGTAGGCCACGTACAAGTCTTTACATGGCTTTTGCAGGAGCGTGTATAGTTCATATCTGTAGGTTAGGAAGACTTGCTGTCATTCCGTCGGCATGGACAGAGGCGAAAGCGATCTACATAATACATACATACCCAAATGAGGAATTAATTAAAATACCTCCCGAGGAAGTCCAGAACATTAAGCTCAAGTTCAGACTATTCAAAATCTTAGAAGAAATCTTATCTTTCAGGCTCATAAACAACTACTGTACTCTATACGGAAATTTTCGGAATTGAATTCTATGAACATAAATGTTTTGGTGGAAAGATTAATGGACCTACGCTAAACATTACGCCAGATAGTCAAGCCTTATTCCTAGCCTTGGACTCATGCAAAACGGCCCCAAGGTAAGTAGACAATTGCAAAACTCTATTGAACAAACTAGCTTTGATGAACTTGAAAGGCTGATACTCTCTCGAAAAACAGCAGCCAAACTTAAGTTACTAAATACTTCTAAATAAAAGTGCTCTTAGGGTAATCGTTGATGTATATGTTGCAATGACTTGGTTTGTTCAATTTATTGTCAACACGGATGTAAACATTATTTCATATTACACTGTGCAACAAATTTTTTTTTTTACGAATAAACGGCCAACTCAATCATTTAACCGTATTAAAAAGTTTAAACTAATCGTAATACTTATCTACTTACATATCACACGAGCATGAGAAAAATTCATCTAATGCCACAAACTGCCGATAAACGCGATAAAATTATATCTTTGTGTGGAGTTTATAATTTTATCACGTTTATCAGCAGTGTATCATGTTATATGAATAACCCTAGAATTTTTCGAAACTTAAAATTGTTGCTTCTAATAAGTTTATTCGTATCCAGTAAATCGTTTACATCAGGCCCTATTACTTCTTCTTCTGTAACTTTATCTCATTCTTCGTACACTACCAACAACTTTCAGCTAATATTGCGTCCAAGCAAGCTGTAGATCCGGTTAAATTTGTTTGCCTGATTCGGTTTGAACCTGGAATTCTGACAATAGTACGCTAAAGTTTCGTTGCCAAAAATCTCTAAATAAAATACAGTGCGGCCTAAAAGTATACAACAAGGTAAAGTAACACACGAAAAGTGCAATCAGCCAATTCTGAATGAGGGGCATTTAACTAAATGTTGCATATTGTTAGGCGCGCCTGCTATTCTTTTGGAGATCAAAATTAGCAATTGGTACCTATTTTGGCGCTTCGTGCCATAGATTTTGTTGCCTTTGCTTTTTCATTTTCTCATTTATTAAGCTGCATTATAAACACACATAAATATGCTTTGCCGTCAAATTAATTATCATTGGTTGCAATAAGAGAGGCTTCGGAGGTTTGATAACGAAAACGGCCAGTTAATTGACATAAAATTGAATTGTCATTTAAATTGAAATACCGATTAAGTGAAAACTACTATTGCTATTATCATTGTAATGAAATATTAATATCGAAATTCATGCTCACGAAACTGTTATAAATCACTTACGTAATATTGTCACTTGCAATTGCACAGAAGTACTTGCAACTGTGGAAAATGCAATACAATTACCACGCAATTACAACAATTGCCAATTCATCGTCAGCATACAAATATTTATGCACATTGTTGCTGTAGTATACAAAACTACTATTTGTGCATGAATGTGTGTGTGTGGTTGTGCTATTTGTAAAGCAACTCTAGCGTCTGTTTGTGCCAATGCTTCATTAATCAAATCTTATAATATATTACAGAATTTGCCAATACGGATTTTACAATATTTCATAACGTTGTTGTAATCAAAAAAAAATGTCAAAAATACTACCACTACTTTGCCTCCTGCCACACATGTGTATGTATCAATATATATACGTGCGTAGATATGTGTGTATGTATTTGACACGTGCGGCTGAGACCCAAACAACGGTTGCACTTATTATATATACATATATAGCCACTTAACCCTCTTTACAGCTCCGGTGCAAGCACTTGCAATCACAAATCTACTTAATTACACCTGACAAGTGCACGGCAAGCTTTGACTTATTAATGCGTGCACGCTCGTGTGTGTATGATGTCAGTAATATGTAGACGATAAGGTTTCATGGTTAATTAGAAGTGTCGTTACAGCGGGCACAATTTTCAATTTACGTTGATTAAGTTGTGTTGTGAACGCCGGTTTCCTAACTTTTTCTTGTGTGGTGATTTTTATTTCAAAACATAGTTCATCTTTTATTGTTCAACGTTCATGTTGTCGATAACCGCCGATATTTGCTAGTAGGGTGTTAGCTTATATACCAAGCGGAATACTTTGAGTCTAACGAAAAA
>NW_023458561.1:66454377-66462575 GCF_013731165.1 Rhagoletis pomonella | reverse complement strand
GGACTATTTACGATTAGTTGATGATCAAAATTTTCTATTCATTTTTCCTTAGACTCAAAGGATTCCGCTTGGTATATAAGCTAACACCCTACTAGCAAATATCGGCGGTTATCGACAACATAAACGTTGAATAATAAAAGATGAATTATGTTTTGAAATAAAAATCACCACACAAGTAAAAGTTAGGAAACCGGCGTTCACAACACAACTTAATCAACGTAAATTGAAAATTGTGCCCGCTGTAACGACACTTCTAATTAACCATGAAACCTTATCGTCTACATATTACTGACATCATACACACACGAGCGTGCACGCATTAATAAGTCAAAGCTTGCCGTGCACTTGTCAGGTGTAATTAAGTAGTAAGTTTGTGATTGCAAGTGCTTGCACCGGAGCTGTAAAGAGGGTTAAGTGGCTATATATGTATATATAATAAGTGCAACCGTTGTTTGGGTCTCAGCCGCACGTGTCAAATACATACATACATACATACGCACAAATGTCTACTGATACATGCACATGTGTGGCAGGAAGCAAAGTAGTGGTAGTATTTCTGACATTTTTTTTGATTACAACAACGTTATGAAATATTGTAAAATCCGTATTGGCAATTCTGTAATATATTATAAGATTTGATTAATGAAGCATTGGCACAAACAGACGCTCGAGTTGCTTTACAAATAGCACAACCACACACACACATTCATGCACAAATAGTAGTTTTGTATACTACAGCAACAATGTGCATAAGCATTTGTATGCTGCCGATGAATTGGCAATTGTTGTGATTGCGTGGTAATTGTATTGCATTTTCCACAGTTGCAAGTACTTCTGTGCAATTGCAAGTGACAATATTACGTAAGTGATTTATAACAGTTTCGTGAGCATGATTTTCGATATTAATATTTCATTACAATGATAATAGTAATAGTAGTTTTCACTTAATCAGTATTTCAATTTAAATGACAATTCAATTTTATGTCAATTAACTGGCCGTTTTCGTTAGCAAACCTCCGAAGCCTCTCCTATTGAAACCAATGATAATTAATTTGACGGCAAAGCATATTTATGTTTGTTTATAATGCAGCTTAATAAATTTAAAAAAATTAATAAGCAACAATAATAACAACATCTTTGGCCCGAAGATCTCCAAAAGAATAGCAGGCGCCCCTAACAATATGCAACATTTAGTTACATGCCCCTCATTCCGCCAGATTTGACTATTGCACTTATCATGTGTTACCTTACCTTGTTATATACTTTAAGCCGCACTAAATTTCATTTAGAGATTTTTGGAAACGAAGCTTTATCGTACTATTGTCAGAATTCCAGGTTCAAACCGAATCAGGCAAACAAATTTAACCGGATCTACAGCTTGCTTGGAAATTAATTTTCTAACGCAATAATATTGCGGTAATATTAGCTGAAAGTATTGATTCCTCATTTGTATATGTATGTATGTTGATGGCTTTCGCTTCTTTCCATGACGACGGAATGAGAGCAAGTCTTCCTAACCAACGTTACAGATAGCCACTGGCAGTGGCATTTGATTTGATTGATTTGGGATTTGCGTGCGGTCTACAATAAGCCTTGGTCTCTTGACTTTGTGTTTGTATACAATGGGTTAACAGAGCCTATCACACCACTTTTTGAATATGGTGCGGACAGTGAGACTCTAATGGCGTTTTAGTTTCTACAAAAAATGTTGCCTTCCCATTGCCATCTTCTTCGTATGTAGTTGTGCGTAGAGGGCAAAGAGAAGGTAACGAAAACGCCATAACTGAAACCGCCTGGTTTCTTCCGTGGTGTCAGTAAATACCACGTGTTAATTCTTAAGAATGCATAGGTCATTTCAATGTTCAAGTCTGCAGAAGCTGCAATAGTTCTCTCGCCATAGAAGGCGTTTAGAGCTCCAGATTTTTAATAGTAAAGGCTTATTTATAAGCCGACCAGTCCCTAGAGATTATTTTCCTACTAAAGAGTTCCTTAGTGTTTTGCCGAGGCTTACTGATGCTCTTTTCCGCCACAGAGTTTTTCCTAGAAATTTTTTGTGCATAGGCTGCAGATGCTGGGGTGACCATTAACTTAGTTAGTATCGTGTAAAGTTACTATATCGAACTTATATTGTGGCCTCCCATTTATAACAACTTCTACTGACGCACTTTAATTTGAGTTAAAATTTACGATTTTTTTTAAAGAAACGAAATCACCATAAATTCTTATTCAGTATTTCAAAATTCAATGAGTTCTGTGAAAAGTTTTTCATTAAAAGTAGTAAATGGCAGCGAATAATAGAAGTGGTTCCTAATTTTCCAATGAATTGAAGATGATCAAAATGCCTTTGCCTTCAATATTCAAATTCAAGTTGCTTTAAAGAAAATGAAATCGCTCACGTAAATTTATCCAAATGCATATGTCTGTACAGGCGTATTTTTTTTATTACACTTGCCGCTTTTTCGCTTATTCAGCAAATTTAAAATCACGTTTAGCCAATGTCATCCCGAAGATGCGTAGCTTAAGGATGAAAAATAACATTTACAATTGTCAATATTTGTTGTGTAAACTTTGCTTTGCTTTGCAGCTAAAAAATGTGTTGTACCTTCATAGCTTTATGCCGTCATCATTGTTGTTGTGCTCCATTTTTATTTTTTTTTTTTGGAGCTTAGAAGACGTGCCTAACATCAAAGGTTAAACAGAAATTTTCACAACTAATTGAATGTAAATAAAAATTGGCAAAAGCAAAGGAGGCGTGGATGAGGAGCCAAAGCGGAAAAGGAAGGAAAAGGGAATGCAGTAGTACATACTTACAAACATATATGTATATATGTATTTAAAAGCGTGAAAATTTGAAAACGTGCAAAAATATTCTTTCTCTGCATATATATATGTACATACAGTTATATGTACATAAAAGCTATTTATATGCTAAATTTAGTATGCTTGTGTGCGGCAGTTTATCTTAAGCAATGATGCGCCGTTTTATTTATTTGTCAAACAGCAGCAGCAGCAGCAACAACAACACCATCGCAACAACCAAATCATTGCAAAAGCAAATCGTACGTACACCCGCTCACTGAGCCAGGGAAAATAAACAAATTTCGAAATGTAAACTCGCGTTAGAGTTGGCGTTTTCACATCATGATTTCATTTCCGTTTCCGCGTCACAAGCTCAGCAACAACTACTGTTTTGTGACTCAAGTAAATTTATTTGAAAGCATTTGACAACATTTGAAATTCGCGTTTTTTTTCTCGGTTTTTCGCCTTGAAAGCCTGCGGCACCGAGTGCAGCCTTCAATTCGTCGCATCAAAGGCTCACTTTCCTCTCTGCCTTACCATATCTTTTTCGGTTAATCATTGCGCCAGCTTAGCAGTTGAATGTTGTATTGTAAACATAATGAATTTACAATTACAACTAAAATCACACAAAATGCGTTGCTGATGAAAAGAAAACATTCTTCCAGCTCCAGATTTTGTCTTTTCCTGCGCGTAGGAGGAGGCTGTTTGGAATTAATTTACTTAACACAAAATTTCATGCTTGAATGGAAGATTATGTTTTATGGCACTGCTCTATGGACCTAACTAATCGGGATGATGAGCTGCTGAGCTGCGTTGATTAAGGTCGCTAATCTGATTGTTAGTTTTAATTATTGGATTTGTTGAACCCGAATCGGATTGTGTTTTTTTTTTTAAGTGAAATTTCTTCTGTGTTCATAGTGAATTGCAAAATGAACATGGAGAATGCCAAGGAAATTTTTGAGCGCAAATGCATGATTTAATATTGATACTGAATTAAAAACGAAACCTGTTAAGCAGCTATGCAAGGATAATATCTAGATTACGATTAACACAAGAACAAAGGTAAAGATGAATATATACAAATGTAGATGAAGAGAAAGATAAAAATACTAATAAAATTGTTTGGCGCTTACAATTTTGCCAAGTGTTTGGCCGAGCTTCTCATGAAGGCGCTATATACAAAATGCTGAACAATATCTGTCTGGACCCAAATCTGCCTTCGAAAGAACGAAACTAAACTGAACTATTGAACTATTTAAGAAGAAGCTACCCAGATATCGAAAAAGGTTTTATTCGTTAAGGTCAGTGATCGGACTTCTACCACATTGTGGTAGATCTGCCACTTTTTTGAGTATCTACCACATCTACCACTCAAGGTCTAAAATCTACCACATATTCGCGTTTTTGCGTAGCTTTATTTTTGTTCGACATAATTTTCTTAATTTTAAGAGTAAAAATTTTCCAACACTAAACTTTATATGGTAAAAAGAATGATATAATACAAGATTCCGCATTCCCGGCGACGATGAAATTTCTCAAGTAAAAGTAAACAAAGCCAAGTGGGAGGATAACATAAACTGTAAAATAGTAAATTTTCTCAGTAATAAATTTTTCGACAGAAAACGTGGTTTTGTTGTATTAAAAATAAAATTTAAATGCATCTAAAGCCTCTTAGGCGTTTTTTACTTTTACTTGAGAATTGTCAAAATCGGTAAATCCCAATTAGCTGTTTCTGGTACGTGCCACATTTGTTCGCTACTTCGTGATGTGATAAAAAGAGAAGCTGGCAGCGCTCCACAAGGTTGCAGAAATCTCTTAAAATATGTTCGAAAAATATCTTGATATGAAAGGAACTGCTTTACACTGTTAAGGCAAAAAATGCCAAAATTCAACGTAATGTTTTGCCACTTCAATCTTACACTTTATTATACTAAAACTAAATTTTTTTTATAGTCTAATTAAAAAGTTTGCAATTTAGGTGAAACCTTGTAGAATTTTTTTAATTTTTGTACAAATTTTGATCCAAACCCAGAAATCTACCACTTTTTTTTGAAATCTACCACATTTTTTCTCTCTCTCTCTCTCTTTTTCGACATTTTCCACCAAAAAAAGGCTCTTTGAAAATTTAGTGCTTTTTTGTACTCGTCACTTAACCGACAATTAATCCTTATTCGGGCGTATAATGAAAATCACCAAATTAGTAGCATGGGGTCCGCATAAAAATTTTCAAAAAGGAGTATAGGAATTATGTAAATAAAACGAAGTGTGTATTATCAAAAATATTTAAGTCCTCTATAATCTATAACTTAAAAAAAAGCATAGCTTTGACATCAAATCGGGATTAAAAAATAAAAGACTTACCTCCGCCAAAAAATGTTCGTTATCGGGTATCGGGTCGCATCTTTACTCAAGACAGTTGCGATACATGTGTACGTGCCGATGTTCCGGCCGTGACGAAATCAATTAAACGAAATGTGTGAAAGAAATTTATAACTTTCCTCGCAAACTTAGATTTAGAAATAAAAACTTACCTCCGCCAAAAAAATTTACGAAAGCGCTGCAGCACTCCAAGAAATGTTTTTTTTTTTTTAATTTAAAATGGCCGTGATCCCATGCGTCTAATTAAGTGTAAAGGCAGCAACTTAAAACTAACAGCTTATTATATAAATTAGCCACCAATACTAACTTTAAGTAATTCAATATGTCACCGACAAATTTATTCTATTAACAGTTTACCCTCTTCTAATCCAAAAGATTTTAAATTCAATACGAAATGATGTAACTTTTTGCTTTCTTGTATTAATGGTCGATATTTTCATAAAAAATTTGTGCAGCTGTGTAGTTCTATTTGATTAGAATAGAATTTTATTCAAAATATAGCCTGGAGCCTGTTTGTGAGACCCTATAGCTTGCTATGTATCCAACACTTCCAAACTCATTGCATTAACACTACTTCAATTATATTTATGCTATCATTATTTCCCTTTTTTTCCATATCCCTACATGCATGTATATGTACAATATTGTAGATTTAGCTTTGTGTAATCCTTTAGAACCAAGTGTTATGTCAGCAGTCTCAGAAAGCTTTCTTTGAGTGGCAACATGAATACAATTTGGCCTGCGGCCAGTAAATTATGTACTTGTATGTATATCTACAACTCTCTCCATATCAATTCTCGAGAAACGTCTTAAAATGTATTCATCACGTTCACTTCACTTTCACAATGTTGTAAATCTGAGAAAGAGAAAAGTCTTAACCGGAAAAGCAAGCAGAAGAGGGTGAATGCAACACTATATACATACATACAAACGCACTTAAATAGTAGGTGCTGCTCGACCCACAGACGGAAGTGCTGTGCGAAAAGTTTAATGCTTAATTACAAGAAATAATGCCGGTAATTTGCAGCATTTCGAAATCGACACACAATCAACACTAAAATAGCAGCAACAACAAATCAACTATTGTTGTGATAAGTAATAGTAAAAGAAAATGCTGCAAGAGTATTAAGAACAGCAAGAAAATTATGTTTGAAAGGTTGATGCCAAGTGAATGGAGAGGAGTTGGGAGCAGTGTTGCCACGGCCGAAAAATTAAATTTACCAAAATCGTTAAAAAAGTGTATCAAATCTCGTAAAAATTAAGCAGCTTATTTAATTTATTGAGGCTTTTCTTACCAAGCTTGGTAGATGGGTCATAGAAATAAAAAAATAATCAAGTAAGTAAGTAAAGGCAATTTTGTGGTCAAAAGTAAGGATTTTATAATCTAACAGTTGCTTAATTTGAAAACTATTACCTACACATTTTTTTCAGGCTTTCAACATATACTCCCATAATAGGTAGCTGCCCATTCGCTTCTGAAAATGGTTTTTATGAGAAACGATTTCATAGCAGAACACTCGGAGGTTTGAAAATGCGACGGCCGCGGATCGGGAGTTGCGTAGAGAAATATTTCCTGGAACTTTATACGAGATCCTAAAATAAAATTGAAAAATTTATTGAAAATTTACTCATAATCAGAAATGAATTTTTGAGGAAAATTATCCTTTTTGAATATTTTAATAAAAAAACTTAGCAAAACGAAGAAAAATTTTAAATTTTAACAGGCAGGAAAAAATTTATCAATCTTTTCTTAAATTTAAGCAAAACGGCAATGCTGGTTGAGAGTTGGGAGTTGGAGAGTGGCAACATTGAGCGAATGAGTTAGTTGCCAGCATTCCGTATCTTCGATGGAACTGCTGTAGTCGTGTGTGTCTGCGACATGTACTTGGCATTGGCAGTGATTGTGGCGTTGTTATTGTTGTTTTCCTGCATCGACGTTGGTGGTTATGGTGGCTGCCGCTGCGGCTGCGACTGTGGCTGTGGCTGTAGGCACTCGCAAAAACACAGCATTAATTGCTGATGAAAAAGCGCCAACGGCACCTTCTCCTGCCTCTGCTTTGGTTGTGCTTTTCACCCCCCAACCCCCCGCCGCGTACACGCCAATATCCGCACCCAATTTCACTACTCTACCAGCTGCCTTTTGTTGCTTGCATTTGTGCGGGTATGCGGTTTTGTAATTGATACTGAAATTTCCAAGCGAATTCGAATTTTATTTGTATACTTGACATTTTCGGCTGCCATTAGAATTTCATTGTTGGTGTTGTTAATTAAGGAATTCTCAAATAAAATAAAACGATTCCCTTTAACAACAGCATAGGTATTGGTTAAGTATTTTGTTGTTGTACCAGTTGCGGAAAAAACCTCGCAAATGAAACGGAATTTCGCTTGACTTTTAGTTGTTCAAGGGTATTATATTTTACGAATATTAATTTTGAGCAAATTAGTTTGAAAATTGGAATATCTTTGAAAATGGAAATAGACTTCAAAATATCTTATTATGTAATTATATTTAACCCTCCGTTAAGTGTGGAGGTCGCACGTAGCATCTGATGTACATACACAAAATGTTAGGGAAGTTTTACTAAGGCGACAAACTTTTAGTAATAATCCTAGTGCTAAATCTTGATGCATTACTTCCGTTAATGGCCCACGCCGGTCAGGTCTAAGCTTTCGGTACGTTCGCATATTTATTACTGCCCATGGATTGTCACTTTAGCAGCATACCCAATAACAGCAGTTTATTGAATATTATGAGGATATTTTGAGAAGAAAAAATTAATTTCAAAACTTTTTGTAATACGAGGAGGCAGCTGATGATTGTTTGTTTTGGATCTGTAACCGAATTGTCTCTTATCAAATTTCACAATGATTGACGAAATTACATAAAATTAAATCCTTTTTTGAAACTCTACAGAAACCGCAATTTAAGAATTTATGGCTATATATTTTTTTTCGATGTAAAAAATCGTAATTATATGTACATATATGTATATTAGGGTGGTCCTCAAAAATATGAACAT
>NW_023458561.1:66448684-66454277 GCF_013731165.1 Rhagoletis pomonella | reverse complement strand
CTGTCAAATACTAATGCATGAAAATCCTAACCTCAAAAAAATCACCCATTAAAATCACACAAAATACGTTGCTGATGAAAAGAAAACATTCTTCCGGCCCCAGATTTTGTCTTTTCCTGCGCGTAGGAGGAGGCTGTTTGGAATTAATTTACTTAACACAAAATTTCATGCTTGAATGGAAGATTATGTTTTATGGCACTGCTCTATGGACCTAACTAATCGGGATGATGAGCTGCTGAGCTGCGTTGATTAAGGTCGCTTATCTGATTGTTAGTGTTAATTATTGGATTTATTCAACCCGAATCGGATTGTGTTTTTTTTGTTTAAGTGAAACTTCTTCTGTGATCATAGTTTATTGAAAAATTAACATGGAGAATGCAAAAGAAATGTTTGGGGCGGAAATTTATGCTTTAATATTGATGCTGAATTAAAAAAAAAATCTGTTAAGCAGTTGTGCAATGCTAAGATTTAGAATACGATTAACACAAGAACAAAGCTAAAGATGAATATATACAAATGTAGATGAAGAGAAAGATAAATAACATTAATATTATTTTGGCGCTTACAATTTTGCCAAGTGTTTGGCCGAGCTTCCTCTCCAGTTTGTGGTGTGCGCTTTGAGGTTTCCGCAAGAAAATGGCATATCGTATTACTTAAAATCATGAAGGCGCTACATACAAACTGCTGAACAAGCACAGCCTGGACCTAAATCTACCACAGAAAGAACGAAACTAAACTGAACTATTGTGGTCAGTTGTGTGTATTTCACAAGCTTTAAGAAGAAGTTACCCAGATATCGAAAAAGGTTTTATTCGTTAAGGTCAGTGATCGGACTTCTACCACATTGTGGTAGATTTGCCACTTTTCTGAGCAACTACCATATCTACCACTCAAGGTTTAAAATCTACCACATATTCGCCTTTTTGCGTAGCTTTATTTTTGTACGACATAATTTTCTTAATTTTAAGAGTAAAAATTTTCCAACACTAAACTCTATATGGTAACAGGAATGATATAACAGAAGATTCCGCATTCCCGGCGACGATGAAATTTCTCAAGTAAAAGTGAACAAAGCCGAGCGGGAGGATAACATAAACTGTAAAATAGTAAATTTTCTCAGTAATAAATTTTTCGACAGAAAACGTGGTTTTGTTGTATTAAATTGCAAAATATGTATATGATTTATAAAAAGAATTAATAGCGAAATTTAAAAAAAACGGCGATTTTTGTGAAAGTATTAGCAAATTTAAATGCATATAAAGCCTCTTGGGCGTTGTTTACTTTTACTTGAGAATTGTCAAAATCGGTAAATCCCAATTAGCTGTTTCTGGTACATTTGTTCGCTACTTCGTGATGTGATAAAAAGAGAAGCTGGCAGCACTCCACAAGGTTGCAGAAATCTCTTAAAATATGTTCGAAAAATATTTTGATATGGAAGGAACTGCTTTACACTGTCAAGGAAAAAAATGCCAAAATTCAACGTAATGTTTTGCCACTTCAATCTTACACTTTATTATACTAAAACTAAACTTTTTTTTTATAGTCTAATTAAAAAGTTTGCAATTTAGGTGAAACCTTGTAGAATTTTTTTAACTTTTGTACAAAGTTTGAGCCAAACCCAGAAATATACCGACAATTAATCCTTATTTGGGGCGTATAGCGAAAATCACCAAATTAGTAGCATGGGGTCCCCATAAAAATTTTCTAAAAGGAGTATAGGAATTATGTAAATAAAACGAAGTGTGTATTATCAAAAATATTTAAGTCCTCTATAATCTATAACTTAAAAAAAAGCATAGCTTTGACATCAAATCGGGATTAAAAAATAAAACACTTACCTCTGTTCGTTATCGGGTATCGGGTCGCATCTTTACTCAAGACAGTTGCGATACATGTGTACGTGCCGATGTTCCAGCCGTGACGAAATCAATAAAACGAAATGTGTATCTATTATCAAAAATATTCAAGCTCTTTATTAGAGTTAAATTAAAGAAAGAAATATATAACTTTCCTCGCTAACTTAGGTTTAGAAATAAAAACTTACCTCCGCCAAAAAAGTTTACGAAAGCGCTGCAAGCACTCCAAGAAATGTTTTTTTTTTTTGGATGAAGTGTAAAGGCAGCAACTTAAAACTAACAGCTTATGATATAAATTAGCCACCAATACTAACTTTAAGTAATTCAATATGTCACCGACAAGTTTATTCTATTAACAGTTTACCCTCTTCTAATCCAAAAGATTTTAAATTCAATACGAAATGATGTAACTTTTTGCTTTCTTGTATTAATGGTCGATATTTTCATAAAAAATTTGTGCAGCTGTGTAGTTCTATTTGATTTGAATAGAATGTTATTAAAAATATACCCTGGAGCCTGTTTGTGAGATCTTATAGCTTGCTATGTATCTCACAATTCCAAACTCATTGCATTAACACTACTTCAATTATATTTATGCTATCTTTATTTCCCTTTTTTTCCATATCCCTACATGCATACATTTATGTATATGTATATGTACAATATTGTAGATTTAGCTTTGTGTAATCCTTTAGAACCAAGTGTTATGTCAGCAGTCTCAGAAAGCTTTCTTTGAGTGGCAACATGAATACAATTTGGCCTGCGGCCAGTAAATTACTTGTATGTATGTATTTCTACAACTCTCTCCATATCAATTTCCGAGAAACGTCTTAAAATGTATTCATCACGTTCACTTCACTTTCACAATGTTGTAAATCTGAGAAATAGAAAAGTCTTAACCGGAAAAGCAAGAAGAAGAGGGTGAATGTAACACTATATCGCTAGCTTAGAGTGAAAAGTTGCTAAGTCCACTTTTTATGAAAACTCATATTTTGATATAGGAGGCTAAAGAAATTGAATACGCATCGTTTCGAAAATTATAAAGGTACTTGTTTTATTTTCTCCTCTTCATAAGCAATAAATGGAAAATTTGCTAAGTCCAAAAGAAGCAACACAAATCCGATAAGGCGAAAATAATACGACATCTTTTAATAAATATCGAATCCTTCTGATTCTTATGGAATTTTGCTTTGCTTTAAACGCGCAAAATGTTTGATTCAAAGTCTTGCGAAATAGTTCAAGAAAATGGCTATAGGAAGATTTTTTCCTCTCCTGTAAAATTTTTAAAATGCGACTTAGCAACTTTTCTTTCTAAGCTAGCGATATACATACATACACATAGACGGAAGTGCTGTGCGAAAAGTTTAATGCTTAATTACAAGAAATAATGCCGGTAATTTGCAGCATTTCGAAATCGACACACAATCAACACTAAAATAGCAGCAACAACAAATCAACTACATATTGTTGTGAGAAGTAATAGTAAAAGAAAATGCTGCAAGAGTATTAAGAACAACAAGAAAATTATGTTTGAAATGTTGTTGCCAAGTGAGTGGAGAGGAGTTGGAAGCAGTGTTGCCACGGCCGAAAAATAACGCTTACCAATATCGTTAAAAAAATTTATCAAATCCCGTAAAAATTAAGCAGCTTATTTAATTAATTGAGGCTTTTCTTACTAAGCTTGGTAAATTGGTTATAGAAATAAAAAAAAAATCAAGTAAGTAAGTAAAGGCAATTTTGTGGTCAAAAGTAGGGATTTTATAGTCTAACAGTTGCTTAATTTGAAAACTTTTACCTACACATTTTTTTCAGGCTTTCAACATATACTCCCATAATAGGTAGCTGCCCATTCGCTTCTTTTTTGAATGCATGCATAAAACGAGTTTGTCAAGCAAATGAAGGGGCCTAAGGTCGTCTCTGAACTGCAAATAGTTTTTATGAGAAACGATTTCATAGCAGAACACTCGGAGGTTTGAAAATGCCTGAAACTTTATACGAGATCCTAAAATAAAATTGAAAAATTTATTGAAAATGGACACATAGTCAGAAATGAATTTTTAAACAAAATTATCCTTTTTGAATATTTTAATAAAAAAACTTAGCAAAACGAAGAAAAATTTTAAATTTTAACAGGCAGGAAAAAATTTAGCAATCTTGCTTAAATTTAAGCAAAACGGCAACACTGGGAGTTGGAGAGTGGCAACATTGAGCGAATGAGTTAGTTGCCAGCATTCCGTCTCTTCGATGGAACTGCTGTAGTCGTGTGTGTCTGCGACATGTACTTGGCATTGGCAGTGATTGTGGCGTTCTTATTGTTGTTTTCCTGCATCGACGTTGGTGGTTATGGTGGCTGCCGCTGCGGCTGCGACTGTGGCTGTGGCTGTAGGCACTCGCAAAAACACAGCATTAATTGCTGATGAAAAAGCGCCAACGGCACCTTCTCCTGCCTCTGCCTTGGCTGTGCTTTTCACCCCCCAACCCCCCTGCGTACACGCTAATATCCGCACACAATTTCACCACTCTACCAGCTGCCTTTTGTTGCTTGCATTTGTGCGGGTATGCGGTTTTGTAATTGATACTGAAATTTCCAAGCGAATTCGAATTTTATTTGTATACTTGACATTTTCGGCTACCATTAGAATTTCATTGTTGGTGTTGTTAATTAAGGAATTCTCAAATAAAATAAAACGATTCCCTTTAACAACAGCATAAGTATTGGTTAAGTATTTGGTTGTGGGTAGTTGCGTCAAAAAGCTCGCAAATGAAACGGGATTTCGCTTGAGTTTTAGAGTTGTTCAAGGGTATTAAATTTTATGAAAATTAATTTTTGAGCAAATTAGTTTGGAAATTGCAATATCTTTGAAAATGGAAGCAGACTTCAAAATATCTAATTATGTAATTATATTTAACCCTCCGTTAAATGTGGAGGTCGCACCTAGCATCTGATGTACATAGGCAAAATGTTGGGGAAGTTTTACTAAAGCGACAAACTTAAAATTAATTTTCTTTCACTTTTAGTAATAATCTTAGTGCTAAATCTTGATGTTGTTGCATTACTTCCGTTAACTTCCCACGCCAGTCAGGCCTAAGCTTCCGGTACGACGCATATTTATTACTTTAGCAGCATACCCAATAACAGCAGTTTATTGAACATTAAGAGGATATTTTGAAAAGAAAAAATTAATTTCAAAGCTTTTTGTAAGACGAGGAGGTAGTTCATGATTTTTTGTTTTGGATCTGTAACCGAATTTTCTCCTACCAAATTTCACAAAGATTGACGAAACTACATAAAACTAACTCATTTTTGAAACTCTACAGAAACCACAATTTAAGAATTTATGGCTATATATTTTTTTCGATGTAAAAAATCGTAATTATATCGATGGTTGAGTGGAAGATCGACCTATCTCGGCAGCCAGTTCGAAAACGCTCTATCTCAAAAAACTTTTCAAGAACACCCTATTTCAGAATTCGTTTCAAAAACGCCCCATCTCAGCTGCCGATTCAAAAACGCCCTATATCAGCATATTTTCAATACATTTTGAAGTGAGATAGGACGTTTTTGAACCGAATTTTGAGATAGGGTGTTTTTCAATTAAATTCTGAAATAGGGCGTTCTTGAAAAGTTTTTTGAAATAGAGCGTTTTCGAACTGGCTGCCGAGATAGGTCGATCTTCCACTCAGCCATCGATATGTACATATATGTATATTAGGGTGGTCCTCAAAAATATGAACAT
>NW_023458561.1:66429914-66448584 GCF_013731165.1 Rhagoletis pomonella | reverse complement strand
ATATGTACATATATGTATATTAGGGTGGTCCTCAAAAATATGAACATCGCTTTTGTTTTACGTAGAAAATAAAAAAATTCGCGGAAATTTAATAATTTTATAGAAATTTTTTCGAGGGTCTACTAGGATTTAAAAAAATTTAAATTTTTTTAAGATCCCAAAAAAAGTTCTACAAATAATTTACTTGAATACTTAAACTAAAAACTGTAAGACATTATTGTAACTTATGGCCGCGTCAGAATAGGTATTTTGCGTGCGTTTCACTCAAGTGTGAACATATTAGAAAAAAATTTGAATTTTTTGCTATTGTATCTGCAAAAGTGACTTGCGTAAAACCAAGTACGCGGCCATAAAGAAAAGCTGATTTTTGTTTGCAGACGCAACACCTTCATTGTGGCGTATCACTACGTTGCGTGCGCCACTTACTTCGCATGCTTTTCCGTTATTGACGTACAAGTATCGATTCTGACGGACCTATTATTCATATAAAATGCATACACTCGTTATAATTGGTAAAAGCAAACATTTTGTGAAATTTTTAACGATTAAAAAAATTTAATTTTTTCAAACGATGGTAGCGACCCAAACAATTTTTTTTAAGTTTTTTTTTAATTTTCGTGTATGTCTTTATTTTTTAATTAAAACAAAATAAAGGGGTGCCTCATGATGTTGATATTTTAAGGACCACCCTAATGTATATAGCCATACTCGAAAAACCATTAGACAAGTACAGATTATAATGTTTACATTTTAAAATCGACGCTTACAAACTGACCGTCTAAGACGTTCACAAACTCAGATACATAATTTAGTGTAGTTTTATTAGTTAGAACAGCGGTGATTGGGTGGTGCTCCCACTAAAGATAGTGGAAGTAAACATTTGCAAGTTGGTGTTGTTTTTTTTGTCATAACTTTTTTATTTTTGTCTCACTTGGAACCAACGTAAATAAATAACTAGGCGAGGTTTGGATGCTCTTTGTGTTCACCTAGTACTAAAATTATAACCACATTGAAGCAGATTCTCTTACTTCATTTCTACTATATATTTATACAATAACTTACCTCTTTAAAACCAACTGTTCGTTTCGTGTTCGCAAAAACTCTTGAAATAACAACACAATTAATTTTTTAAGAATCTTATCACATTTATTTACTTTCATTTTAATTACAAGATTTGTATTATATATTTTTTTCTTTTTAGTTATCATTCATTATTTACTTATAAATCTTTCTGTACTTATTTATCAACTAATTAAAGTTTAATTAATTTTAGCTCTTGTATTTATTTATTTATTTAGCATTAATTGTTATCTGAATTATTACTAAATTTTTAATGAACAAACTACATGCGAATTTTTGTAGTTTCTCTCAAAAATATCTTCATAATTTTGTTTTCCTTTGAGCCGTGGAATTCGATCAGTTATTGGATATATTTCCACAGTTATACGCAATATCTTTTCGGCCCCTTTCTTTTTAGAAGTTTAACTGAAATAAGTTTTGCAATACAAACAATCCAAGGGTTATTTTGAATTTTTTTTCACACAAGTTATTTTAGTGCCTCGACAGCTTTATTCAACTGGCGCTGTAGATTAACTTGGAATAAAATAGTATTTCTTTTTTAATTGCCCATCAACAAATGTGCTATCGTTTTTGTTTTTCCGACCTTCTGCCACGTTTTTAGTACTCATTATCTAATCATTATTTCCATCATCATCATGTGATTGTCATACAAAACATTTCACATAATTTTAATATATTACAATTGTATATTTTTAGAGAACAATTTGTAGAAATTTAACTTAAAATTAGAACATTATTAGTTTTGAAACTACTACTTTTTTATTTACTTGTACGTATGTATAATATTTTATAATTTCTCTCTTCACACTACTAAAATTATAAATACTTAAACCTTAGTCACATTCATTTATACACTCACTCACTTTACTCACATACTTAATAAATTGTGTTTATCTCTATAAATAAGCAGTATAGATAATTTCAATTACATATTGGACAGTTCGTGAAAGCATTTAGGTATGTTTTATGTGTGTTAGTTAAAGCGAAAATGAGAAAGCATTATTTGTTATTTATTCTTGAGCGAATAGAAAATTGAAAATGAAATATATTGATACAGAAAAATGTGAATGGCATTGAAAGAATTTAATGTTAATCTGGCAAATGATGCCACATACATTTGAAGAATGAATTCAAATCAGTCAATATGCATACTGCATATTTCGAAATTTTACGAAAATTTTTGTCACCGATAAATAAAGTTCCTATAAATTTTTAAACTCTTTTCATATTCTGTGAACTCTTGTAACCGGTAAATTTTGTTACTATCTCATAACCTTCATATTATTATAATTTTAATTGCATTACCAACGTACCTAGAATTGCGGTAAAGTCATCGGCAATGGACAGAATAGACCCATGGAAGTGGATTTAAATCCCCTAAGGCCATTAGCCTCCTCACCAAATTTTAAATGAAATAACATTATTCATATGAATGCATATATTTTCCACAAGTCTTGCTTGTACATTTTTGACTGCGATAATATTTTTATATTTTTTATGAAGACTACGATGCTCAATTTTGATAGCAGATGATTTCGAAGTTTTTGAGCAAATTGGCCTAGGAAGTAGGAAAAGTATTTTTTATTTTTTTGAACTTATAAAACTGATTCACATGCTAACATGATCAACATCGAAAAGTGATGGTCAAAGGAATTTTAAAATCTCTATTTGTTCCCCAATTTTCAGTGATGAAGCTCAAAATTAATATATGTAGACAACTTTCAGTATGAGCCCAGCAATCATTTGGCGTCACACTCATAACCAAACTGCGAACTCTTCTTTGTTATTGAAAAATTACAGAAGTCAAATCGGGAATTCATATTCCAGTTGAATTCTTATTCTGCCCCTTACTACTTTACAATACATATTTTTTTAAGTTATTTTGTGTATTATACTAATTAAAATATTAATGTTTTACTTAAATTAAGTAAGTAATTTACTTTCGCTTAAATCTTTATACTTTTTTATTAAATTTTTTTTTTTTAGGTATATAACTATATATATCTCACTATTAGCAGGTAAAATTCACATTGATTTCTCATTGTTGTTCTTGTTGCTGTATTTGTTACTATATATATATATATATATTATCCGATCAATTATTATTGCTTTTCATGAACATTAGGAAAACAAAGCGCCATTATTAAGATTATGTTACATATATTTGTATAAAAGTTTTGAGGCTTTTATCGAGAATTTCTGAGTGAAGGCGCAGATCAGTAGGGAAAATCTGGAATATGAATAAATTAGGGGTTTATGTGACAAAACAATTAATAACAATAAGTCCTTAACAGAATGAATAAATGGAAGAGATGGCCCTTAAAATCGAGGCGAGCACAACGGGCCGCCCTCATTGGACCCAGTGGGGCACCATGGATCTCTTAACCAAGATGCAGCTTTTAATTCCTGTTAACACTTTCTCTGATATTGCTCAAATTTTCAATGACTGTGGTCTAAAAATCTGAGACCAAATTTTTAAATTTTTGTGAATAAAAGAGGCAATGATTCAATACAAAGTACACCAGGGTTTGAATCTTGCTGAAAGTTGACTACCCAAAGCGCCTGTGAAACTTGTTACCATTTTCTCTTTATTTAGTAAAGACGAGCACTGTACGTAACCTCTTATTACTTACCCTTTACGGGTATGCTTTCGAAGCTATATTTTATTCCTGGTTGCTTACCACTTGTGCACGATTTGGAAAAAGTGTGAATGGCCTATGAGTTGAAAGTATGCATACCGCTTAAGACGGAGCTTACTTCAGAGAGCTTTCGCGTACATTGAGAATAATTTTTTAATACAAATTGAAATAGCTCTAAAGATTTGTGCAACCCTAGTGACGAAAATTTTTTAATGCAATAATAACGTCCAGGAATTGTGAGTTTGACAGGAAATTCCCACTTAAAAAGTGATATCAAAACTAAAAACTTATATGAAATCATAAGCCCAATCTCCTCAGCACTCACCTGTTTTCTATATAAAAGTCTCAATACTTTCAAGCGCGTTTGTTTTGCGTAAAATGCGTATAACACAAGCGAATATAAACAATTATATAATATGCTAGGTTTTTTTTTTGTTTTTGTTTTTGTTCTTTTTTTACTTTATTCATATATTACAAAAATTTACATTGGTTTAACGTTAAACATGGCTATTAATAAGCATACTTACAAATACATACATATAGATTATTTGAAGCATTAAAAACTGGCAAATCCACATCTGATTTCAATGTGTATATCTATGTATGTATGTATAGGCAGGCTTTCTGACATATGTATTGAATAAAACTATAGCAAAACTTCAAAACTAAACTGAATACCTATTTACATTTCACAAAGAATATTGTATATAATATAATAATAATAAAAAAAAAATCACTTACGCCCTAAAATCGCTAAAAAAAAAACTGTCTACTCCATACAGATATTCACTCCACTAACAGCTCTTTCCATATGTCTAATAAGTAGATAAGCATTTCTTAAGTCTATCACCAAGTTGCCGTTACCAAGAGTTTTGCACGATTTTGTTTTCCTTTTTTTTTTTTGTTCGGCGCATCTCTACTCTAGCATTTTATTTTTAATTTACTTTCTACTATTTTATATTAATTCTAGAACTTCCTAGCATACATACAGTGAATACATATGTATGTATGTACACTCAGGGTTCCTTCTCATACGTCTTGCTTATATGAAACAGTTACAAATTCTAAATCTCCTAAATGTAAGTAATTTACAAATTTAAGTTTTTGTTCGCCTAAAATTATGCATGCGCGTTTGACTAGCGCTAGCTTTTTAAAGTATTATTTTTTCTATGACAAATTTTATTAAAATCTAAAATTTTTGCAATTGTTCTCTTGTTCTTAAATTGTGTGGTATTAAGTGATAGATTTGAGTATTTTTGTTAGGTGGTTTTTGATGGTTTTATTTTCAGAAACATTCCACTGTCACTTAGCATACTTTCAGGCAGGCAGGCAAATGTTATTTGTGTGTATGGAAATGTATATATTTGAGTGTATGTATGTGTGTTTTTTATTGTATATATGTATATATAAATGCTGTTGTATATGTATTGTTAAGTCGTTCACATTACATTTCGGTTTCTCTTGGTTACTCTATGTGCTCTTTAATTCTCTATTAATATATTTTGTTTTCTTTTTTCATTATTTCATATTTCTCCGTCGCTTTTGCTTGCTCGTTTGCATTAAAACCTTCGGTTGTTGCATTCTTCTTTTTATGTGTTTATTTGTTGCTTATTTCTGTTTATGTTTTTGTTTTGTTTTTTTTTTCTGGCAGGATCTCTTTGTTAGTAACTTTTCTGTTGTCGTCCTCATCGACGCAAGCTTCCTTATGTGTACGTACATGTGTAACTTTGTGTTTGTATGTGTGTACTGGCTCCATGTGCATAATGGTGCTTCATGTCCTCTATATAGTTAAAAAGTTTATTCTGCGTTATCGCGAAATGTTGGTGCTGCTCTCCAGGCTTGTGGATCTCTTCCGAGTTCTCAGACATTTTGTTGGTTTTTCTTGTCTTCTGCTCATTTTCTATTTGGATGCTTTATTTTTAACCATGTGAGTGTTCTTTTTTATCGTTTTTTGATACTGTACAATTTTCATATTTTTTCTTTAATTATATGAAGTTTGATATATTTTTTTTTGTAGAACTTTTTAGTTACAAGAATTTGTAGCAAATTAAAATTTTTTAAATTACGAAAATATTGTCTCTCAAAAGCTTAAAAAGTCAGTCTTTAGTGGTTGTTCGCGCTACCTGCGAAAAAAGTTAAGAAAAAAAATGTCTTCGAATCATAAAAAATCTTGGATATTTTTTAATCATCTGAAATATAATCAGGAAGAAGTAATTTTTAAGTAATAAGCTAAACCGAAGTCAATGCTTATATAAAAATTTAGGAGTACCGTTAATTTGAGGTACCACATTTTCGACAAAAAAAGTTATTATCGAAAACGATTCACGTGGTCCAAATTTATCCGATAACATACATACAAAATATATTCCGATCAACTGATAACCTTCCTCCTTTTTTTGAATTCGGTTAAAAATAGAAATATAAAGGGTGTTTCTTCTTAGACGTGTGGTTTTCAGTGAGGCAATACTTCTTTTCGGAGTTGGTCTTTTTGACAGCTGTCACTTGATATATACTCAGTTTGGTTTGCCATTTCATAATGAACAGACTTACTCCAACAACTCCAAATTGGACCCCTCGGATGGAATTTATTCGCCATAACATTAAACTATATGCGTTTTATTTCCTCTTGAAAACCACAGGTCTGAAAAAAACACCCTTTATATGTGGCAACCCTAATATTTAATATTCTGCGGTAGAAAGAGTCAGATCAAAAGTTATCCTTTTGGTATAGACTCTCTTTATTAGCATACATTTTTTTTTAGTTTTAGCGAATTAAATAATTTCTTACTGCCTTACTGTATGTATGTAGGCACCCGTTTTGATATTGATATTTTAATTTTTTGTTTTGTGCTTGTTTTCCTATAGATACTACATTCACGAAATCTTTCGAATTCCAGCAGGATTTCCCATATATTTTCGTGATCTCGATTTCCTGGAATTTAATCAGATTTCAACGAAGTCCCATCGAAGTGCTCATACAAATTAAGAAAAAAGTATTCTCGGAAGTAATAATTGAATCAAGTAAATGTATAAATGATACAAAACATCGGCCTGATATTTGAACCACGTTTTTTCTAATATTTAAGTGGCTTATTAGTTGTAGAGCGTTTGCATTGTGAATACTTCAAATTCTATGCTCCTTCCAATGAAATGAGTATCAGTAAGTAAATTTGCCTAAATTCAGCTATACTTCTTCATTAACTATTATTAGAAATGATTTCCTAGGCTCTTTCCTGAGCTGCCTTCTAAATTTTTTTACTAACAAAACCATAAATAAGTTTATGAAAGTGTAAATTTTTACCTGGCGGTCAGACCACAGCATCATTACTATAGACTTCATTTATATGCTTTCCATTCGCCTTCTCCTTCAAATTGCATTGCTACAGAGACAAAAAAGTAGTAAAACAAAAGTTTCAATTAGATTTTCCGCTTGTTAGTCGTGCAACAGCAAATATACAAATATACTTAGGCTTTGCAAACAACCAAAAATTAATACAAAAATGTCATAAATTTTAAAATGTAAGGTAATGAATTTTGTACGCACTCGCGTTAGCGTGAAATCGTTAATTAAGTTTCGTATGTTTACTGCTGGGGTGGATGGGGTAGGCAGAAAGGAGCGAGCGCCCCGATTGCTAGCTAACCAATTGTGCCCCGGCGGAGCGCATTACGACAAGGGAATTTGAAATCTGCGCCAAGCGGCGGCAACACCTGTCAATGTTCACGCCCAATCACAGACACCAATGCACTTTGGCGCTTAAGCGTAAAATCATCAAACAACTTTTTGCTAAGATGTTTGTGAGCTATAAAGCGGATAATTACGACTACGTGAGGCTGACATCATTCCCCCCCTTGCTAGCCAATTCAGTTGCCTACGTTACGACTGGAGCAACATAAAAAAAAAATTAATTAAAACAATTAGCAACGTTAAATTTCACGCAATTAAATTTTATGCGCTTACATTTTTGTAAACTACTAAAACAACAGCTTTCGTACGATTGTAGGCGTGGGGTGATTGCTTGTGCGTTGGCCAGAAGTGTGGCAGGTCACAGCACAGCACACATATTTCATGGAAATGACCACAGTTGTAAGTGTGGTGGTGTGACTGACGTGTTGCACGGTGGGACATGTATGGCAGATATTTGAAGTCTTAATTGTTTTATATTATCGATACATTTTTTTCCCCCAAAAGATAGCAATCTCCTCCGAATTCGATTAATTGCATATACTTAAAAAAAAATTCTCAAAACTAAAACAGGATCCACTGACTCGCAGACAAATATCATTATTGGCGATACCAAGATTTAACAAGTGTAATACCCAAATTAAGTTAAAATTGTTGAATATAATTGCTGTAAAGCCATAAAATAACAAAAAAAAAAAACAAATTTTTGAATCAAAATAATTTTAGTCGCATCTTTTAAGCCACTTATTTACAGTCCCATTGCTGAGAATTTCTTAGGTTATTTTTGAAACTCTCTGAATGAAACGATAATCAATGAAATGCAAGTTCAGACAACGCAGGCTGTATGTCATTAAATTGGATTTTTTAATTCCGTCGATCTTCATTAGTACAAATTGGAAGACGAAAGTTTACAGCCCTATTACCAAGAAATGACTAAACTAGCCGAAACTACAATAAAAATGATTTGGTAGGTACAAAAGCTTGATACTAATTAAAGAAATAGTAAGCACATTTTGAGTTATTTTGTGTTTTTAAGGAGCTAAACCTAATTAGTGTCAAACTTAGAATTTTATTTATATAGCTTTCATACTATCTACATTTTGGTCATAGCTTTGCTTTCTACAGTCTATGAAATGATCTTATATGGAAAGATGCCGATATTTACAGATTCATCTTCGAGACTTTTTTTTCAAAATGAGTTACTTTTTATATTTTTCTATATTTATATTCTTTCTACATTCGACTGAACTAAATCACTGTATTTTCTAAGCGGAGTAAAATTGCCCAAAGTGATGTTTAAAAATGTTTTGTGAGAGAAACTCCAAATGCGAAATACGTTGTCGAGTGAAATAAAATTGAGAAAACATTAAAAAATTAATTACTTTTTCTCGTGTGGGTGTGTGTGTGTGTGTGTGTGTGTGTGTGTCTTGCAGTAAACGAATTACAGGACTGTTAAACAAATTCAAGGGTGGGTTGAAGAAAGACACCAATGACGAAGTAAAGTCCATCCTTATACAAATATTTAAGTGTGTCAATGTTGCAAGGTAATGTTTGCAAACGAAGAAAAGTATTTAGGTACATGTTCTTCGTATATCTACTTATTCATTTAGGTAACACATACAAATTCTTATGAGGAGATGAATGGTTCGCGCGATGCAAACGCTTTCCAACGACTTACCTCCTGCTTGGCCTGCCATTGCTTCATGGCCGACTTGTATTTCTCGAATTCATTACACCAATGCGAGTAAATTTTCTGGTAATCGTTTTTCTTCGAAGGCGGCGTACATCTGTAAGAAAAATAAAGAAAAAGAGAGCGTAAATTGAAAAGGAGCCGAAAGGAAGGAGTGAGAAAATACAATTTTATTAAAAACATTAAAATACGTGCGAACGAAATGACGAAATGAAATAATGCCCCACAAAATGGATGTACCATCTACCCACCCGTACAGCAATGAAGAGGTTTGCGCGACGGTGTAAAAGGAATTAACAAATAATTTCTGGAAAATAAATTAACAGACAGACATTAGCAACACTGATGCAAAGACGCAAAATGTGCAAGTCAGCAGAGCGCCGGGATGAAGGCGTGGAAATGCCACATACAAATATCCGCTTTGGGTACCCCGTTGCACGAGTGTAGCGAGCGCGCAACAGAAAGCGTTGCGAATTGCGGACAGCCGTGCGAATGGTAAGCGCGTGAGTGCAAAAGATTAAAATTGCGAGCGGCGGCGCGTAACTTAAAGCGAGAAAAGTAGGTACAGTGTATGGTAAGTAGGTAGGTAGTAAATGGTGAATAGCAAATGTTTTGAATGTTATCGCATTCGACGCTCGATCGTTGAGCATATTGGAAAGGAAACGGAAATTAAGCGCTCGGAAGGATGGGCGTTCATAATTGCGAGGAAAAACGTATGAATGTATGTATGTATACTGCAAGCAAGGGTGTGGGTAGCTGAGCAAACGAACAAATAAATCGTAAATGAAAGCATGAAATGGAAAACGAAAATGAAAACTGGAAATTGTAATGAAAATGAAAGCAGCAACAAATAGCAGCTTGTCACAAACGTAAAATTGAATTTTAATTAAAGCTTAAAACCGGGATGATGAGCGCAATGTGTGCACGCCGGTATATGTGTGGTTGTGTGCGTGTGACTCAGACATTGAAATGTCGTTTATTTGTTGTTGACGCTAAAGCGCCAGAAAATTTTACCTATAAATGCTTTCAAATATATACAGAAGTAAAAGCACCCAACGGCGCCTTAAGGTATGCTACTAAAGGCGTCACAGCATGCTTTAACTTGCACACCTGCAAACAATTTCGCTCTGTAGTGAGTTTATTAATAAACAGTGCCTTCTGTTTTTGCCCGTTCTACTTTGTTTTCGTTGCTGTGGCAACACGCGTACTTGGCAAATCATAAATAAATTAATTTATTTAAATTTCAGTTAAAATTTCACTGAGATAAGTTAAAGTTACTGTTCCAATATTGCATTGCAAACAAATTAAATTGTTTTTCCAGTGAAAGCAGCTGCTCCTTCTTCATTGCTGTATTTGGTTTATATTTTATTTTTTATTTTTTGCACCCACTGACTCACCTGTGCGCATCGACATTGACGCTATAACTGCACAGCAGCGTACCATCCAGGTAACTGTCATATCGTCCGCCATCGCCTTCATTCACCGATATAATCACCAAACCACCCTCTGAGGTTTCAATGTACTTTGCGGGACTGTAAATTATTTCATAGCTGCAATGAAAGTTAGAAGTTAGTTCTAAATTTTAGTTTTCCAATAGGAAATTTATTCGCATTTATGTTTGACATTCGCTGACATTTATAGCCTAAACTTTTATTGTTCTCGATTTTAATGGAAATTTATGTGTACAGTCGAAGATGTGGCATTTTATTGGTTGACATTTTCATACCAACATTGTTGGCGCATTGCACTGCGAAAAGCAGTTTCTGCACTGCCAAAAATATTTAACGAAAAATATTTATATTGAATTTTATTGGGAACTTTCGGGGGTTTCTCTTACCACTGCAGTGACTTCATATATGTATTAAAATATCGGTTTTTGAAACTAAAAAAACAGAAGAGTCCAACTAAAGCTTATGCTACTGAACTGTAGTTCGAAGTGAAATTACACAACATTCTTTAATTTTTGGGAATACCTGAACCAAGGGAAGCGGTCTAAGCGTAAATTCATCCTACGGTCATTATGGTTCTCTTCCGAAAGATGAACTAAATCTCCCATTCAGATACATGCTGTCTGTCATACTCACACCAGCGGATGAAGATAGATATTTGGATATCATCTTGGTGAGAAATATCTTAAAATAAAAGTCTAAACGCTGAATAAATATCAAGCAACGCTCTCCTCATCCATGAAAATTGAATAGTAATAATAACATTTTGGTGCGTGCCCTTTTTCTTAGTGCTTGGACGAGCTTCTTCTCCAATATATGGAAAAAATCCGTGCTCTTTGCATGACTGGGATATATGTATGTATGCCAGAAGAATGGGCTTTCCATCGATCAGCTAAAGAAGACTATTACCGAAACTGTCGGTAAAAAGGAAAAATTCATTTTATTATCAACTGTTACCAACCAGAACCTTAAAAACATTTATATTTCACAACCAAGCTTTGAATTTTTACAGTGTACTTTTTTTAGCGCAATCATTAGAAAGACAATGAAAATTTCAATTCCCTTCGCCCTTTCCCACACCAAAACTTCAGACAACTGGCGTAGGAATGCGTGCTGACAGTGCAGCGTCTAACGAAAAGCTCTCGTGCGTACATACACATACATACATACATATACACCCTCCGCGATAATATTTACTCGCAACTTGCATCCTCTGAATTTTCCTAATTTCAGTCATAGAAATCAATTTTTACTTCTGCCAACATCGTGATTCAAAACTATGTTGCTCTGCATTAGCTTAGTTGTGTCAACAAACTTCACTCAACTTCTGGAGCGTGTACGCGTCCTTTGCTGCTTTGGAATGCGTACACCTCCATTTCCGCACAGCACACAAAGCATTTGCGCATTCGAATAGACACAAATAACTATGAAAGTAAAAAATACTTCGGAAAAGTGAAAAAAAAACCAAAAAAAAAATATATTTAAAATTGAAAACTTTTCATTTCTTCGATTCGAATTCGCGAATCCCTTGCGTTTCCAATGCCATTGTACAGGCAATGCGATGGCAACTTAGATAAAAAGTTTTTCCATCAAATGAAACCATAACTTTAAAATATCTAAAAACGTCTTCGGAGTGTTGCTAATGGCAGGGGGAAAGCGTCTTAACCACATAAAAATGTTCACTCGCTGTGCTTTTCCTCTTCGCAAAAGCAAAAAATGCGTCTAGCCAGCGACGGCGGCAGCTGCAAGGCAAATAAGCGTAAACGCCAAAAAGCAGACTTCAGCAATTTGAAGTGTCAATTTACCGCTGCGTCGCGGGATATTGAAAGGGCGATTTTTTCTACAGGATTTTTATTTTTTTTTTTTGGGCTTTATTCATTCCTACTATTTTTGCTTCGCTTCGGTTGGATGCCTTCGGTTCGTGGCTATTGGCTGACTTTCGCTTGGAGTTTCGAAGTTAAATTCGTTGCTGCTTTTATTACATATTTGCTTTCAATGCTGATTTCCATTACGCCGGATCTCCGCCTCACACGTCGAGATGCTTATACGCGTTCGCGTATATATCGCTTTCAATAGCCCATCAAGAAGTTGAATTATCGCGAGCTTCCGCACCGAGGGGTGTTCCAAACAAAGTAAATTCTACCATTCGAGCCAGTGATGAGCACCCAAAAAAAGACGTCTACGTTATTTCAATTGCGCTGCAATGTTTGTGTTTATTGGATTGTGCTTGTCACACAGACGCACGCACTTCTTTTCCCGCTGATGATGATGTACCGCTGTGTGAAACAGCTGTTGTCTCCAAGGACCCATTTACCAAAGCCATTTCTAAGTACTTTTTTCGAGTTAAGAATATTTATAATACACATATTTCCATGTTGCATACTTTATAGCCTGCCAACAAATAAACAGGTAGACAGACACATAGCCCCCGCATACGAACCACTTTTGCTGTCAGCTAACTTTTTCATTGATAAACTCAATTTAAAATTACTGAAAAAAGTACGAGGGTTGCACAGTGTATTAGTGTGGCATACCTGCGCGGTGTGAGGCGTATTGCATACGCTGAGTCCAATATGTCTTACCATTTGCCAGCGAATTAAAAGAATATGAAAAATTTCTAAACAGTTGTTGCGATTATTAAAAAGTTATGAGTGCGCGCAAATGTTGGGAAAGTGTGTTAAGCTTTCTTTTGTTGCATGAAAATTTACAGGGTGACAATTTGTATGTCTTGCACGAAAGGGGATGGCGCTGCGCCGCGATGGTGTCAATTACAAACTACGCCCTTTATGCATTTTTAATGGCAACAACTGCTGCTGACGCACGAAATTTACATTTTACAGCGCGTAATTCCTGCGAGCTTATTTCGATAGAGAAACTAGCTATTTGAAACTTAATTTGATAAAGTTTTGAGTTTTAAAGTAAACCAATGAACTTAAAAGTTTTTGGCTATTTAAATATTTATTTATATACATTCACAAGTTCATACGAATTTTCGTTTCAATGGAAAATTTCTCAATTAAACTGAAATTAAAGTGGAGATGCTATAATGCTCCATTAAAAATGTATTAAAAATATTTTATGGATTTACGGGCTCAAGAATTGTGTTAACTTAAAGATTTCAAAAATTGTATCGCCTTTGAAAATGAAAATGTAGAACTTTAACTGATTCAAATAAAATGGTGACAAACGGTTAAAGGAAACCACAGCCACAAAAAGAATGAAGTGGCCTGCAGTTTAACTATGGTGGACGAACACTTGCCCTAGAGGAAATGCCAGTGGAGTTCTCCTACATCTCTGGCATTGTGAAAGACGAGAAAAACTAATGCATTACCTTACTAACACTTAATGAGTGACAAAACGGCACACCCAGAATTTTTCTAGAAATTCTAAATAAAAAGTTTAACATTTTTGGGTGCAAATGTTAAAGTTTATTGAATTTTCATAATTTTTGTACGAAGCTTGAAATGTGGATTTATGTGGCACTATTTAGGTAAAGTGCTAAACTTTTATAAAAAAATAAAATACAAACATTAAATAAACAAAAGAAAAATACCAAAACTAGACAAAATGTCAATTGGCTTAATGAGGGGACCACAAGTGTATTCCGATTCTACAAAATTCAACTAAAAATAATTTGATATGGATATCAAAAAAAGCTACTTTTGAGAATTTTAACCCAGAAATGTTTCTTTGAGGGTTGCCAAGTTTTTAATACCAATTTTTGTCGTAATAAATTCAACGAGCATTTTTTTGTATGTATGTATGTATGTATACACAGTACATTTTCACTCAAAATATGAACATTTAAACCTAGCATATTACTCAATCGGAGAGTAAAAAATTGGCTTCCAAAATATATTTTTTATAGAATTCTGAGATACTGAGTCGGCTAAAATATTGACTATATTTTTGTTAACTAACATTACCTCTTTTTTCTAAGTTTTTGTTTTCCCTTTGTTTCACTGAGAGAGGTACTCCTCTTTTTTTCGACATAATTTGCATGAGAAGAGGTGTGGGGTAAGCGTAATGCTAAATAACAAATTCCCTTAACATTATTAAATAAAAAAATATTTTTAAATCAAAGCTAGATATCCAATTGACCATTATTTTATACCCAAACATTGAAAACTTTAAGAATACATTCTGAAGAAATTTCGGTCAAACTGGCATAGGAAACATAACTAAAATAGACATGCGACCAAGTTATTAGGAATCAATAAATAAATAGACAAATAAAAAAATATCTGCAGGGTATTTAATTGCAATATTTGAATAATTTTTTCCGAAGAAATACAATATTGTCCAGGACAAATTTTATTCCAGTGAGGAGTCCTCCTTTTACGGCTAACCTGAATACATTCTGTTTAGAAGCCCCAAGCAAAGTTAACATTACTTAATCTTTATACCAGAAGTTCTTTTGGAACTTTTATAATAAATAAATTTTATAGCAATAACTCCAGAAATATTCATACCTAAGTACATTGATTCTTCTACTAAATTTCCGTTGCTTTCTTCTTGTTGACTTAAACTTAAAATACCTACTGTATATGAATAATAAAACAAAATTTTGTGTCTACACACTTACCGTCCTCGCTCCGTTGAATGGTGATACCAACGCACCGACTTCTGCCGCAGCACCTCAGGGATTTTGACGAAACACGACAGATGCAGTGTCTGGCCGTACGAGGCGGTGATGCGTTTTTTCAAAACGCTCGTGTCACAAATACCGGAAGTCTCATTGGCAACATCCTGCGGCAAATGAAGGCAAACGAAAATGTAAAATCAAAAAAAAAAAGAAAAAATGTTCAATGTTATTATGATGCTCTAAGGTAAAAGTGTAAAAATTTGTGTGTTTTACGAAAAAATCGAAATGCAAAACACAAAAAAATACTGCAAAAGATAATGAAAATGCAAAAACCGAAATGTTGATTGAGTGAAAGCATGAATGTAACAAAGTGTAAAAGTGTCAAGAGAAATGTTGATTTAAGCATTGAATGGCATATTTGCCTTGACACCAACAGCAGCGGTCGCAATCAATCGCTTTTCAGCTCACACTCACACACACACACACACACACACACAAACTACAAACGTATTATTTTCGCTTCATTTCACACACTCACCTGCAGCAGTCCCAGCTGGTATGGCTTGCAGGTGCTCGCGTCCTTGTCCCAGCCGCAATACGGATCGGCCACACAGCGGAAACACGAATCGTAGCGGCGGGCGCACATCGCCAAATCGATTTGCTTCACATTGTGATCCGTAGCCAAGTACAATGAGCCCGTCTTCTGACTCAACCCCATCTCGCGTATCGGCTCATTGTAGGCCACCTCCAGCACGTCGAGCAGATTGGAGAAGCGTTGACCGTAGCGTATGAATTGCACGATTTTGTAGATGAGGCCGGTGCTGGTGCCCACGAAATACACCAGATACTCTTGATTTAGTTTGTCGATGCGAATTCTGTAGTAGATAGCAGCGGAAGAACGGAGAGAGAGAGAGAGAGAGGGAGTGCGAGAAGAAGAAGAAATTAAAACAGGTGATAAATTTGTTAAAAAGTGTTGCAGTTAAAACAACAAAAAAAAACGAGGAACATTATGGATTTTTTTTTTTTTTACTTTTTATTATTTTTTATGGTTTATGGCGCTGTTGTTGTAACTCTTGAATGTTTTTGCTTTTTCACAGTTTTGCATGTTGCTGCATAATTAAAATGTTCCGCCCAAATTATCATCATGCAGTGGTGATAAATTTTGGCTTTGACCCAGTAGTGGTAAAAAAAGCTGTAGCCACACTTGAAATTTGCGAGCTGCTTTATTTTGGGGATTAATGTGAATTATTTCTGTCGCAGTGCTTTAATAAAATGGCTGCAACAACTTATAAACACACAAATAATATCGTAAATTTTTGAGGTGATGTCAGTCTGTGTGAAAAACTTTTAGTCCTTTCGAACAAATACAACCCAAGACTCAATACCAATGTCTTCACTGTCGGAACGCTGTTAAGGCTTGGGAGGTATTTTTCTTTTATTCAACGTGAGACTTCCATACAAGTTCATTATTAAAGATTACACCTTAATAGTACTTTACTTGGGGGAAAATTTGATTAGGTGACTGCGTTAGAGGCAGGAGTAGCAAGGCCGTCTAACCACTGTAAGCAACGTTAGAGCCTGTCATCTGCCTAGACCTGGGCGTAGGTATTAGAACCGTTAAATTTGACCAGCAGGGAATCAATTAAGAAGCACCAGTGCAAGAGAGAAAGCACACCGCCCTGAAGACAGTCCCCATTAACTCCTTCTGTATAATCCTAACGATACTCTACGCGAATCCAATTTACCAGCACAGAATCTACTCCACGACTTAAAGCCAAGTTTCACTCGCTATCGAAGGCGGTATTGCCATAAGAACCCTCAACGTCTACAAAAATGCCCAAGGCCAATTCTTTCTTAACGATTGCATTGCTAATTCTGGCAACCACATTTTTAAAATTCTGGCAACCATAACGTACAGAGCGGCTTCATAAGATTTTCCCGCATAATGGGCATGTTGCTGCAAGCACAGAGAATGTAATGGAAGCGCATTCCTACGAATTACTTAACCTACTCCTGTTTTAGGGTATGAAAGTGTATTTTCGTATGTTGAAATTAGCAGTACTTAGTAGTAGTAGTTATACTACTTAATGGTGTTTTATCGCTCCACTATAAAATTTTACCTGCGACGGCTACGATGCGACAAAGCTAGTAGCTTGTTGTAAATCGTTGAAGAATGGCTTTAGCTCACCAATGAGTTTAATTGTTATTGCAATGGCTTTAAAGTTTAAACACTCCCGGAAGGATGTTTTAAAATGTTCAAAAATTCTGCTCAAATTATGCCTTATGACATCATTCCCACCACAACTTTCAGCTTAGCACCAAAAAGAGGGATAGTACTGTTCGGAGGCAAAGTAAATAAGGCAAACTACTTACGTTTGTGTGTTTATAAATATTTATTAATGTATATTTGTATGTACATACATACATATCTACTTTATGCTCAAAAACTTTTTTGAACGCCGCAAGAAAGAGCTTTTTCCACAATGTTAGTTCTTCGACTTAAGTTGCATTTGTTATTTCTTTTATTTTACTTCTTTTTTTTGTTATTTTTCAAGTATTTTTCCATTTTTCACATTCTGTGCCACTACTTTTCGCGGAAAATACGTCTTTCTACAGCTGCTCGTAATGTGGTACATTTATTTAAAAAAAACATGAATAGTTATTTTGCTCGCTAACTCCATAACAACAACAAGAAAATAACAAGTATTACTGCCAGCTTACTTAGTTGCCTGCGGATAACCGCACAGAAAAAGTTGACAACCAGAATTGTGGCAAGTTAGCAAATGATTTAAAAAGTTAAAAAAAAAAAGAAATACCGAAAAAAGGGCAGAGCACAAAATAATAGTATGGCAACCACTCGTAGCAGTTGGCAACGCCATTAACACCATTACTAACATTACAAGCAATTTTTGGCAGCGTCAAAGTCATTGCACGGTCTTTCATTTTACTCATACGCCATGTCGAGCACCAAAAAAAAAATAAAAAATAAATAAATAAACAGAAACTGGTATCATCGCAGTGGGATTATGTGCTTGCATACTTAAGTACACAAAGCACTTTTTAAAAGGCTTTCCGTTTGTTTTTTTTTTAGTATTTTTGAGCAACAACAACAGTGCATGCAAAATGTATTTTCCATTCTCATAAATAAATTAACTTTCGTTTTGTGTTTTCCTTTTTATAATTTTCTTTTTGTTTTTGTTTTTTTTTTACTTACCTATCTACCACCAGCTTGGTGAGTATGATATCCCTTTTATAAAATACTGGATTGCCGAATTCATGATCGACCGCCTTGTCCATTAGCGGATGTTTGCGTATGAAATTTAACACCGAATCTGGCAGCGCTGCTGTATCGTTGGTGCATGTGCCCGGTCTGGGTTCGGGCACTTTCGAATTGAGTACCGGCAGCCAAGCTGAGTTTGAGGTTGCTTGCTCTTTGAATTTGCCTGCAAGAGAGAGAGAGAGAGAGTGGGAAAGGATGCGAAAATGTTTATTTAAAATATTCACACACTTGTTTGATGGGAAGATAAATTAATATGTATGTATCTG
>NW_023458561.1:66425949-66429750 GCF_013731165.1 Rhagoletis pomonella | reverse complement strand
AAGTCCCTATTTGAAAATTGTACAGGAGAGGAAAAAAACTTCTTATAGCCATTTGCTTCAAGTATTTCGCAAAACTTTGAATACAACATTTTGCCTGCTTAAAGCAAAGTCAAACTCCATACGAATCAAAGGGATTCGATCTTTATTCAAAGATTTCGTACTATTTTAGCCTTATCGAATTTTCCGGGTTTTTTGTGGACCTAGCAAATTTTCCTTTCATTCAATATAAACGAGAAAACATGAACAAGGACCTTTACCCTTTTCGAAACGATGCATTTTTAGTTTCTCTAGCATCTTGTATCAAAATATGAGTTTTCATAAAAAGTGGGCTTAGCAACTTTTCGCTCTAAGCTAGCGATATGTATAAATTAACAATTTTTGTACTCAAATTTCAAAACTGTATTCATTTCGTTGAGTTTGTTTTGATTTTGAAAATTCCAAATGTCAAAGGCAAACAAAAGCTTTGGTGGAGCTTTTGGTTTTGAGTGAGTTCAATAAAATAATACGTCAATTGGAACGGATTTGCTTCGTGATTTTGTTTAAATCAGTGATGGGCGTTGCCTTGCCCGCCGGCGAAGCTCTTTTAAGTTTTCCATACATTTTGTATAGGCGCGCGATGAGTAAAAGCTCTCTCTGCGCATCACTGGACTTATTTCATTTCCGCTTGGGGAAATCATCATCTTGAAATGAAACATACCGATTCTGTTTTTAACCACTCTAAGATTTTATTGAGTCTATGAAGGCCCAAAAAACTTATTCCTGCGAAAAAAATAGTTAAATCAAAGCTGGACAGAATTTTGAAATTCTAGTTTCCAAGACTCTCTGCCAGTGGTGCGAATGGAGGGTCAAGCGGTCACCTAAGACTTATAAAGAAGCAATCCTGGTATTAAATCAGTCTTAATCGGAATTTTGAGTTGATTTCTTATTTAACGGTATCTCCTTGAGGATTGTGCTTTTGAAAAAAGTCCTCGATAGCTGTTGTAGACCTCTGGGCGAGACTATGATTGGTCTTGGAAACATCCATATACCATATCTGAATAGCCTTCAAGGGATTATGTAGAAAAGTCCTCAAGATCATGCTAACGACTTATGTAATTTATTTTCGGAATTTCCCTTTTATTCATTCATAGCTTCTATATGCAGCAGTCAGGGTTATGACTTTGTGTTAGTCCAAACAAGAGGCCCAAATATTACAATCGAATAATTTCCATCTTCCTGATTGTTTGATCCATGAGAACTATTTACTAATTTTTAATGAAATTCTGGCCAAACCGAGAAAGCATTATTTAAAGAAAATCTTTGCTGAAAATGTTTTACCAGTATACCCGTACTAAGGAAACTAGCGTCTAATATTATTTGATTGATATTTTGTGGTTGTAAATCCAATCAATAATACGGTTACTTTTAAATATTTTTATATGTATATTCGTTAAAGTTAAATTCTTTTGCCATGTACAAATACTTTTTCACATCTGTTTCTTTGATTTTTTATTTTTTGCAAGCAAATTCCATGCTCCATTGATGAATGTGTGAAAATTGGGTTTATTTGCAATCGAAATGTAAATAGCTGTGCTGCAAAAATTTCAGTAAATAGCCAATTTCTCGCATTCCACATACAGCCAATGCAAAATTCATATTTCAATTTTGCATATTTACCAGAAGCAGAAGCAGAAAAATGCATGCACGAAAATTATTATCTCATAACTGCAACGCATCATCAAAGTAGGACAGTTGCAGTTGCAAGAATTTACATATTGCCATATACAGTTAGCAGAGCAGAGAATAACAAGCGTCTCCCCGCCGCACCAGCGCCCTGCCCTCTTCGTCGAGAAAAGGTGCCTTGAAAAAAAGCTGCATTGCGGTCTGTGGCTTGTTTTATTGCCAATTTAAATATTTTAAATGCAAAACGAGATTTTCCAAATGCTTTACTTGGCAAAAGTATTGCAAATTTCCTTTTTTTTTGCTCAAATAAATTTATGTACTGTGAAAAGTTTCATTTAGATTTTTTCGAGAACTCACTTTTTACCGACAAACATACATTTGGACATATATATGTATGTATGTGCATACGTGTGAGCATAAATAAACAAAAAAAAAACACAACTTGTTTGCATATTTTTGATGCTCTCCATTTTTCTGTGCCATTGCTGTTCACGTTCTAGCTTTTTGTGTGAGTGCTGCCAAATATTTTGCAGCCTGCAATCGGAAACGGCAAATAGCATGTAAAAAGCGCTGACATTGTCACCGTTCGTTGAAACGCAAAGCGAGAAGCTCGTTACAAGCTGGCTGTTGTTGTGTTGTTCTTGTTGTTGGCGTACACGTTGCACATTCATTTTTCGCATTCACTGAGCATTTGCATTCACGTGACTTAATGTGCGTGACAGACACGCCGCAAACAGCCAGCGGCTACCGGCTACCAGCTACCGGCTAGCGGGACATGCAAAGCAGAGTGAGGGTGAGATAATAAAACTGCGTGTAGGTAAGGGACCCATGGCGGCAGGTTAGCACTGACTAAACACAATTTTTTTTTACAGAGCAGTTTGATGTGGTGCAAAAAAAGCGCAATGCAAGCGCCCAAACATGAATGTGAAAACAACAACACCAACCATAGTCATGTGTGCAACAGCAGTACAAAATGTGAAAAATGTGCATTTTTCCTTTCGCATTTCCTTCCTATTTCCATTTTCTACTCATTCAATGGCTCGGTGCGGCTTCAAAACACCTTCAAATGTTTTCTAATGTGTCAGCACGTAGGGAGGAGCACTTACACATCAAGAAACATACATATATGTATGTTCACTAGGGTGATCCAAAAATGTATGTGAAAAATTTAAGTCGGAATTTTAATGTTTTAACCTCCTAGGATCGTTTTATAACGAAAAAAAAAGTATTTTTGAAATCAAAATATTTTTAGAGTCGCTCAAAGCGCCCAAAGTTTTCCAAGAATTTTATATGGGAATAAACAACTTTTCTTATAAAAGGTACCGAGTTCTTAAAAATCAACCCAATTGTTTATTTAATCATTTTTTCATAGTAATTGTATTTTATAGGTCTACCAAAAACCCAGAAAAATATAATGGGGGGACCAATTAAAAGTCGTTAGTATTGAAAAATTGTTAAATAAACAACTGGTTATTATTATTTAAAGAATTTATACCATTTCTACGAAAAGTATATTTTTTCCCATACAATTACATGGAAAACTTTAAGCGCTATGAGCGACCTCTAAATATTTTTTGATTTCGAAATAAAAAAATAGGGGTAGATTTTTTCGCTAGAGAACAATCCTTGGTGGTGAGAGCATTAATATTCCGACTTTACTTCTTTTGCACCACCCTAATATGCACGGTATGCACATGTGTAAATGTCAATTGCAGCGGTTTGTAGTTTTGAAATCTTACAACATCCGCTGCAATGCCAACGCATCATAAAATATTTTTTATTTCCCTCTCTCTCGGCTCTTTCTGCTTGTCAACACGTTTGTGCCGATGCTCGTTAATGCAACAACAACAAAAATAACTTATGTAACGAACACGTATGCGCCCAATCACTTGCGTGGTTTCTACTCAGCGCATGTCGCAATGAATAACGCATTAATTTTTGCACACACTTGCAGAACTCATTTCCGTTTCCGTTTCTTTTACATATGCTTTTCCTGTTTCGCATGCTTCTAATTCCGTCCTGCAGTATGCTATTTCCAAACACATGGTGCTGTGTTTCGATAGCAATGAAAATGTGAATAAATACAAAAGTTTTCAAAGTAATATTTCAAGAATATTTAGGTGCCATATTGTTTTAATT
>NW_023458561.1:66423723-66425849 GCF_013731165.1 Rhagoletis pomonella | reverse complement strand
AGTTTTTTTCCTCTCCTGTACAATTTTCAAATAGGGACTTAGCAACTTTTCACTCTAAGCTAGCGTAATGTAGCTTTTACACGTGTTTAGTTTGATCAAATAATTTTTTTGAAGATTTTTTGCGCCAAAAATGTGTTAAAAATATAAGGCATGCAGTGTTTGTTTACATTCATTTTGTTTTTGTTTTCCCTTTTCAATTGATAAGAAGTTAAAGGAAATGCGAATCAAGCAGTGTAAACACCTTCAAATGACTGATTTCAAATCCCGCATCTAGATCCAATGTAAATGGAATAAAGTCTGCCTTATCCTGAGTTTCGCCTAAAAAAAATAAAATTCACCCGAAAATTTGTCATTCGCCCATAGTAAAGCCATAGAAATCAAAAGTGAAAAGTTAACCGGTTCGGGGAAAATGAAACTCATGCTAAGGCTGAATATTAAAAACAAAACCGCCAAAGATTCACAAACCGGTTTGAGGAAAACCTGGATTATCACCCCAATAAATACAAATGTATCTATATGAAATACCAAAAGTAATAACAGTACTTTTATCTATACCGATGTATGTATGTAAGTTTTTAAAAAAGGTTTGTTTTCTGGTATTTGGATAAAAGCTTACAAAAGATGGCATAGTAATGTATATTTTGTAAATATTTGTATGCAATTTTTTGAAGCTTTAAACAGTTTGTTTTGTCATCTGAGGGGATTTTTTTCATAAAACATTTTAAATAACTACTTTTATTCATAAAAAATTAAATTTTTGTAGGTATTTTCTAATCGGCTCAGGGGACCAATTGCTGTTCTGTGAAAGCGTGAAGTGAAAACATTTTTCATCACTTGACATAAAAACACGATTCTGTTTTCAAAAGTAAAAAAATTAATTTGTCAAAATTTTTCATTGTGAAAACTTTTTTTCACAAAGTTTTGTGGCTGTGAAAAGAAAAGTTTGGCGTTTTTCTCAAAACCATCATCTGGTGATAAGGAATATAATTGTATTAAACCCATAATAATTTACCACAAAATTAGTTGCTAGATGTTAATGGAATAGCCTTTAATGATCGGAAAACGCTTAAAATAATATAACGAAACGATAAAGTGAAAAAATTAAATTTTCATTGAATTTTTTAATTTTCACTTCACAGTTTCATAGCACCAGAATTGGCCACCAGGTCATGTAAATCTTAAAATTTTTCCGAAATTTTCGGTGCAAGTCTTAAAATATAATAGATTTTATAATTCCAATGGAGTGCTGATTTTTTGTATGGGGGGTGTTGCAGTCTAATGTACATTATACATAGTTAATGCAGATGACGATAAGTGTAAATTTAATAAAATGATAGATATACGCATTGTTCCCGCTTTAAATTTACATTTGCGTTATTAACGTAAAAAATCTTAAGTTCCATTTTTCACTGACTGAAAGTTGATTTTTAATTTCAATAAAAATTTCGTTTGCACATATTTGAAATTTATCTCAAATTCCTTTTTAATTCGGTTAGGAATCCTATCAATTTTCCTAATGCAATTTCCGTCTGATATATGTATCTAAGGGCTTCGTATTTATGTATGTATATGCTTACATACACTAAAGCATTAAATCACCTATGCATTTAACTTACATATGTATATAAATATGTATACAGTATGTATGTATAGGTGTTTGAGCCCCACGGCAGCGCGACAGACAAATACATATGTACATATGTATGTTTTTGTAGCGCTCATACCCCCAAATCGATATGTACATATCAACACACACAGACGCTTCAGCGAACAACACGCCGATGCTGCCAATTCAAGCGCACTGGAAAGGCAAGAATAATTGCCGGTGCAATAAATCTATGCGAGCGCAAAAAAGAAAACAAAAAAAAAAAAACAAGAAAAGAAATTCTAAAAAAGATTACAAAAAAATTTCAGAGATATGCGAAAAAAACGAAAGATTGCTACCGGCAGCAGACACCTCAGACGCCCCTTTCTACTCCGCGCAATTTGCCACAATTTAGAATTTTAGCCACCCACACTTATCTATGCACATACATATGTACATATATATGTACATTAGACTGGGTCGGTCCCCATACAAAAAAAAAAAAGTTGCTAATGTCCGCCCCTAAATTTAAAGATTATGT
>NW_023458561.1:66415881-66423623 GCF_013731165.1 Rhagoletis pomonella | reverse complement strand
AGTTTTTTTCCTCTCCTGTACAATTTTCAAATAGGGACTTAGCAACTGTTCACTCTAAGCTAGCGTAATGTAGCTTTTACACGTGTTTAGTTTGATCAAAGAATAATTGATTTTTTACCCGAAAATTTGTCATTCGCCCATAGTAAAGCCATAGAAATCAAAAGTGAAAAGTTAACCGGTTCGGGAAAAATGAAACTCATGCTGAGGCTGAATATTAAAAAAGATTTACAAAAACCGGTGAAAACCGGTTTGAGGAAAACCTGGATTATCACCCCAATAAATACAAATGTATCTATATGATATACCAAAAGTAATAACAGTATTTTTATCTATGCCAATGTATGTATGTAAGTTTTTAAAAAAGGTTTGTTTTCTGGCATTTTGATAAAAGCTTACCAAATATGGCATAGTAATGTATATTTTGTAAATATTTGTATGCAATTTTTTGAAGCTTTAAACAGTTTGTTTTGTCAACTGAGGGGATTTTTTTCATAAAACATTTTAAATAACTACTTTTATTCATAAAAAATTAAATTTTTGTAGGTATTTTCTAATCGGCCCAGGGGACCAATTCCCGTTATGTGAAAGCGAGAAGTAAAACATTTTCCATCACATGACATAAAAACACGATTCTATTTTCCAAAGTAAAGAAATTAATTTGTCAAAATTTTTCACTGTGAAAATTTTTTTTCACAAAGTTTTGTGGCTGTGAAAAAGAAAAGTTCGGCATTTTCTCAAAACAATCATCTTGTGATAAGGAATATAATTGTATTAAACTCATAAAAATTTACCAAATAATTAGTTGCTAGATGTTAATGGAATAGCCTTTAATGATCAGGAATCGCTTAAAATAATATAACGAAACGATAAAGTGAAACAATTAAATTTTCACTGAGATCGAATTTTTAATTTTCAGTTCTTAAATTTTTTCCGAAATATTTTGGTGCAAGTCTTAAAAGACTAATATTTTGTTGCAGTCTAATGTACATTCTACATAGTTAATGCATATAAAGATAAGTATAAATTTAATGAAATTATTAGATACATATTGTTCCCGCTTTAAATTTAAATTTGCGTTAATAACGTAAAAAATCTTACGTTCCATTTTTCACTGACTGAAAGTTGATTTTTAATTTCAATAAAAATTTCGTTTGCACATATTTGAAATTTATCTCAAATTCCTTTTTAATTCGGTTAGGAATCCTATCAATTTTCCTAATGCAATTTCCGTCTGATATATGTATCTAAGGGCTTCGTATGTATGTATGTATGTATATGCTTACATACACTAAAGCATAAAATCACCTATGCATTTAACTTACATATGTAAACAGTATGTATGTATAGGTGTTTGAGCCCCACGGCAGCGCGACAGACAAATACATATGTATGCCTTTGTAGCGCTCATACCCCTAAATCGATATGTACATATCAACACACACAGACGCCAATTCAAGCGCACTGGAAAGGCAAGAATAATTGCCGGTGCAATAAATCTATGCGAGCGCACAAAAAAAAACAAGAAAAGAAATTCTAAAAAAGATTACAAAAAAATTTCAGAGATATGCGAAAAAAACGAAAGATTGCTACCGGCAGCAGACACCTCGTACGCCCCTTTCTACTCCGCGCACTTTGCCACAATTTAGAATTTTAGCCACCCACACTTATCTATGCACATAGGCACATACATATATATGTACATCTCGCATTTGCAATTCTACTCACCTTCGAAGGCTGCATTGATGTCGCGTATATCGTAGCTACATACCGCCGAACCGACAATGCCATGCGTGTTCGTCGTGAAGGTGGCATAGAATTTGGTGTCATCTGTTGGCATTTTATAGACCGATTGTATTTCATTGAAGTAAAATGGGAATTCGCTCGAGATGCTGCAATTGATGCGCGCCTTCAGGTAGGTCGCCCAATTTTGGCTGATCATATATTTGCCACCACGATCATTCTTGCAGACGCGTGCTATACGCGAATAGATAGCTTTGCCGCAATTAATATACTCGACGGCATGTTCACGGAAAAAGAAGTAAACATATTCGTCAACGTCGAAGGAGCCAACGAAATTCGGTTCTGTATTCGATAAAAAAGAGAAGAGAAATAGAACGTGTTAAGTAAATGGAAAAGTGATTTGACAAGTTTTGTAAATAATACGCATTTTGTTTGTAATTAAAGTACACAGGTTTTTAACTAAACACCTATAGATTTTATCAAACATTTTATTGCAATAAAGTAGAATTTTTCCTCTGCTCCTACATAGCTATAAAACCCCTCAATTCTGTTAGCTAGTTAGTATTACAATTGTTTTTCTTTCGGGGTTTTCCTTCTCTCACCGTCTAGGCTTCTACACATACGAAAATAGAACTCCGACAGGTGACCTCAAAATTCGATTTTCAATCACTAAAGACTCTGGAATTTGATGTTTGAAATACCAGCAACAAGAATCTGGTTTGAGTATTTGGCAAATCTCGTCACAGTTACGTCTTCACTATCTAAAGCGCTTCTCGTTCTTTGTTACTCCAAAGACAAGGCAAAAGAGCGGTGTCTATTTCCTTAAACAAGTTTTTTTCTGAATTGGTTTTTTTCAAAACTCGTGCCATTTTTTAACTTCTCATATACCATCTAAGGAAACATGCACGATTCCTACGATTTTTTTTTTAATTGCCGAAGTACAACATTATTATCGATATATAATTAGCTGCCTTTATTGTATAACACCGTTCATTTCACACACAAAAAATTTTATATATTCGCGAAACTATGGGCAAAGCATAGTAAAACTGCCTTTTTAGTTTTTCTCTCTGACGTCAGGATTTTTTTTAAGGACTTTAAAATTTGAAAATATTATTAAAATAAATTAATGGCAATGCAGAAAAACCGTATGATTATCAAATTAAAAAGAAAGTTCTATAGAATTAAAGCCGATAAAATTTTTTGGTGCATAAGGACGATTAGGTATTCAAAATGTCCTTTTCATATTTTATCATTGAATATCCTTGCAATTTTACAATAATTATTTTCTAAAAATGTATATGTTAAGGACGAATATGGACTCGTCCGCATCCTCGAACTTCGTCCTTCTAACTTTATTCGCTTAAAAAAATAAAACTAATTAAAAGGATCAATAAATTTTATTTTTGTTTTTAATTCTACAGAATTTTCTCTTTCATTTGCTGCCCATACTCTTTGTCTACATTGGAATGAATTTTTTTTTCTAACAGATTAGAGGTCTAGGATCGCTTCAAATTAGATCGATTTAGGTTTATGAGTGTCACACATCGCTCTTGGTCGCCTAATTTTAGTTCCACAGTAGCATTGCAGAAAATTGCATGGCTGTTGAACCCTTTGAGGTTATCACTCTTTACACGGAGTGAATGAAAGTTCTTGTGAACAGATGGACTTTTAGGAGGCTCGGCGAGCGCTAGGCAAAATCTTAGCTGGTAGTCGATTGCGGGTATAATTGTTCCAAGAATATAAGAAAAACCCAAGTTAACCCTGATATAGATCCTCTTACGCGATTGCGTTTTGAATACGTACATATCTAAGTATAGTACTACAAAGTGTTCCGTGACCCTGTGACCTTCGAAATGGGAGATCTTCACCTAGTGAAACTGATTCTCCTCAATATTTGGTATTTACTCTCTCAAAAGCCTACCAGCACGCATTTGATTAGTCCTCCACTAGCTCTAAAGCAGTCAAAAACAGAACAGTATACTTCTTAGCTTCTTTCCTATTAATTCGTTCACTTTTAAATTTCAAAAATTAACTCCATATATACGGCATGTATTAAAGCTCCACCATCCTCACTCCACTATTCCTTGCATCTAGCTACCAGCACAATTCCCAGGTGTCAATGACAATCGCCTAGTAAATTACTATGCCACCTTATGTCGCCTATGCACCTATAACTTCTAACCCATTAAACAGTAAACCAAGAAACGGTAATATTTAGGAGAGTCAAAAATGTGTCTTAATGCATAGAAGGATATGTATGTACGTGTGTATATATATCTATCTACGAGTTTACAAAATTTTTATACTTACTATCAAGCCATTTGGAATCATATTTCACGGTGCGCTTGAAATTGTGCTCCTTCCGACCGGATGTTAAATTATACAAATCCGAGCGGAATATAACCGAATCAGCCTTGGTAAATTCAGCATTTGTGCCGGAATACTGCAAAGAGAATGAAAAAAAAGAAAGGGGCGGGGGGGAGGCGAGAAAAACAAGCAAGTGGAAAAAACATGCGCATTAGTGCTAATACAATAGTAACTTACAACAAAAACCAAAAATACAACAAAAAAAAAACAGTAATAATAGAAAAATGCAAAAAGAAGAAGAAGCAGAAGGATAATTCACACAACGGCAACAGCAGCAGGCCAGCCAACAACCGTTTGGCTCGGCCCGGCCCGGCTCGGCTCGGTGTCAAGGCAAGGCAGTAAAGTGTAAAATTAGCACGCCATTTTGGCTGAATGCGAATTCGCCATTGCGGCAATGTCAATAGTATTATTGCGCTTTGGCTGATTTTATTTTCCTCGAAATCGCCATTTTTATTTTTTGTTTTTATTTTTACTGATTGTACCACTTTTGTTCTGGTAGCGCAGCCATGGCCACTGCCAAAACTATTATAAAACGTGTAAAAGAAAATAAATAGTGGTGGAGAGAAGTATTGTTGAAAAAAAAACATAGTAGCTTTCTACCTTTTTCGCTTCCGTTCTTTGTGGGCGTATAATTTAATTCGCTCGTACATTTCTCCTCGACACATTTTAAAGTCCTTTCACCAAGGCGACTTTGAGGTGTGCGGGCATGCGCGTGCCGGAAATGGTTACCGTTGCCGCAGCGGCCTGTGGCAGAGGACACGGCCAGAGAAAGCCGCATTTTGTGCTGGCCTTCTTTAACAAATTTTATTACAATTGACATTTTTCCAAAGTCGCCTTTTGTTTGCTTCTTTTTTGTTCGCTCATTCTTTTACTTTAACAGCATTTTCCCCAATTTTATTGTAGTATTTGTTGCAGCTACAACAGAGTTAATCTTACACTCTCGCGTATAAACTAACAAACAACAAATATGTGCCAGTGTGTACTTTTATTTGACTGCCTTGCCAAAACACCTTCGCCACCTCTTTGCATTCAAACTTTTTCGCATGCCTCTTTTTGAATTTCGTTCCTTTTTATTTTCAATTCTTTGTTGTTTTTTTTTTTTGCCTCTACTTACCAGCGCTGGTAATCCAAAGGGATTTCCTTTCTCCACATAAACGGCTGTGGAGTTATCGGCGGGATCGTAGGGGCACTTGCCGATGCCTAAGCCAATGCCAGGCACGTACTCGGATCTGGGTAAATGTGTTAAGTTCGCCTGTAGGCAAAATAGTATTTGTAAGTGTGTGTGTTTGTCATGCGACATTGTTGTTCCATATCGTCGTCGTCGTCAGCAATTTCAGTGATGTTGAGTTGTAGTCGATGAGTTTTGGTGAAGCGGGTGTCGCACCAGCAAAGAAAAACAAAGTAAACGCTTCAGTTAGTTGGTGTAAGTACCGAATATACTTAAATGCGAAAAAGGGAGCAAAAGGAAAATCAGTTTGTAGTTTGGTATTTAGCTGCGTTCTTATTTTGTTGGAATTTCGGGTTTTCGAATTGTTGTTATTGTTGCTGTGGCTTTAGGTGGCTGCTTGCAAAAATTAAGTTAAAGGTTAACACAACTGACAGCAGCAATTACGCACTGACAAGGGAATCGATAAAAGCGAACATGTCAAATCTCTTATGCGAAAGGTGTCCTTAAGGCAAAGTTTCGCAAACAAACTTTAGTGAGCCCTTTAAAAGTTTAGTGGTTAATTTAAACTACACGCCCATTATATTTGGTTTTCCTAAGTAAAACTTTAAAGTCAACTTTAATGTTTTAGTTATTTTTAAGGCAGTTCAAATGAGAATTTTGCCTTACAGGAAGTGGATTTGAGGCTACCCTGCAAACCAATGTTCCCGAAATCTTAAGGAAATCGTTAGGAGTATCTCCTTTCTGTAACGATTTTTTTACGAATTTTCAAAGAAAATTTTATGAAGTGGTTGACACGAACTCGTAAAGAAATTTCTGTACGAAAAATAAAGAAAATTCTGGAAAAATTTTGAAAGATATTCTTCACATAGCAGCAGTAATTTCGTTGCTTCACAGATTTTCTTCCGAAATTTCGTAAACGAATGGAAGTGTGCGTAATTTATTTCATTTTAGAAAATTCGGCAAAAAACCGAATTAAATCTTAACGAATTCTTTAAAATTTCTTTACAATGCAGAATACTCTGAAAAAATGGTTTGCAGAGTAATTACTTTCAATCGAGTATTAGGCGTGTTTTTTTTACAGTTATAGGTATATGTACATCACACATCAAAGTGGGTTATGAACAGTATATGTTTTGTAATGGTAGAATGTAGATTACCACTAATAAAACGATGGCGCTAGCTCGAACATGTTCCGGTAAAAAAATTTCCTTGAACTCGGCATTCATGTACGGCGGACCTGCCTAAACTTGGCGTACAAAACTGGCGCAGATTTGCACAGGAGAAAACCAGTTTGCAAAGTTTTGGGGTGAAAATTGGCTCATACCTATAGGTTAGTGAGAATGTTAAAGCTTCTCAAATTTCAAAACAATTAATTTTTCAAAATTCGATTATATTTTCCAAATCGTATTAAATTTTTAATGTTTTCTGTTAGAAATCTTTCAAAATTACATAAAAATATCCACAATTGCTTAAATATGCTTCCGATTTCTAAGAAAATAATCTCTTACCACACTTACTTAACAACCAAGAGTGAAATATTGCCACAGATTTCCACTTTGCATACAATTGAACAAAGCTAAGGAGCATAAAATAAATTTCCGTTGAACGCAATTAAATCGAAGACATTTGCCACATAGTGACTTTAATTTAATGCTAAATGTTGTCATGGTCCTGACCACCCAACTAATCTCGAAGCAATGTTCACACGCGCTAGGCTGCTATACAAACATACATACATGTTTATGTATAGAGTGTGAGTTCAAAGTTTGTCAGTATCTGTATTTGTCAGTTGGTCGGTAGCTGACACTGCTTTGTGGCGCAACAAACTAATCCCGGTTTATTTAAGCTCATTTATTACACAAACTACTACCACGCCAGAACCAGAAATGCTATAAATGGTGTATTTGTATTTGGAGGAAGGTAGGAGATGCAGCAGCAGCAGTGGAAATTCCGGGCCCCCACCGCACATTAGTTTGGCTCGAATGCGACCGAAATGTGCAAATATCAGTGTGGCAACCATGTAAAGCAACCTAAAGCAAGGCGTATATCACACACGCACACATACTTCCACCATAATACTTGCGTACATGCATATGTATGTGTGAGTGGGGCAGTTGTGGCTATCCAAGGCTAACCAAAAGCCTCAATAAAATAACAACAAGCCAAATAACCGAAATTACACAGCTTTTCCAACAAACAGAAGGCCACAGCAACAATATCCAAGGAAATAGTTAAATTGTTTCGATATATAGATATACATACTTAAGGACATTCATATATATGTATGTACAATGTGTAATTCATGGTCGCCCATTATCTATGTATACTCACATTTATCACGTAGTCTTTTGGATTGTGCGCATTCGTGCCGCATACATATAAGCGCGCCCCAGAGTCCATCGGCTGTATGACGCGTATGTGGTTGCGGCATTCCACCTTCTTGAAGTAAGTTTTTTTTTTCATG
>NW_023458561.1:66401527-66415871 GCF_013731165.1 Rhagoletis pomonella | reverse complement strand
CAAAAACAAGGCATGAACAAGTGCAGGAAAAGAAAAACTACGTATAAATAATTGCATAAGTAGCAGCAAAAAAATGAGCAAACGAAAGGGCGACTCAATTGGTCAGCAAGCAATCGAAAATGCATAAGCAGGCAGCCAAGCGGCAAGTAATAAGCCGCCATGAGAAAATGGCAAAGAATGCGTGCATACACACAGCTGCAATGGACAGAATTCGAGTCGAAGTAAAAAGTGGCATAATGAAATAAAAAAGAGCTAAGAAATAATAATCTTAAAAACAGAGACGAAGAAGTGTAAAGGCATTACCGAACGTTCCAGCGGCGTAGGATAGCTGCGCGTTATTTACATGCTGGCGCACACATATACAAATATACATGCATTCGTATGTAGTATGTGTGTGTGCAAGTCCTTTAATGCCTCCGCAAAACATAGGAAGTAATTTCGGCCAGTTGCTGGAGCACCTCTTTTTCTTCATTTTCCCAAACGACTTGGATATTAAAGTATCGATGGGCATTCAGCGCATTACGAACAGCGGTGGTGCATACCTCCAGCATACATATATATGTATGTATGTGTAGATGGGAAAATAACGGTAACGGCAGCAATATTTAAATGCTTGTGGGTGTAACCGTTGTAAGGTCGCAGCTTGTCTTGTGTCTTCCGGGCAATTTGCGCAATTTGTGCATTTTGCATTGAACTGCATTTGCACTTTGTAGTTAAGCGCATTTTGGCAGAATAAATTATAGCAAGTTTCCCCCTCATTCTTTATCTCTGATGCTTCTCTGGGGCAAATGCAAATTTGATTACAAATTGTTAAGCAAAAAGTTAAAATATGTGAGTTATTTTGAAATGCGAAAAGTGCAAGCATTGAATGCGATAGGTGGAAAATTTATGATATCAAGTGAATGGCGCAATCTTTAAAATAAAAGATGTTAGTTTCGTTTTAGAACAAATTTAAACGTTTAAGGCGTTAATCAGCTTTCTGTTGAAACGTGATTGATAAAGAGCTTTAGTTGAGTTTAGTTTGAACGACTTCGAGGGGGCATCGCAGTGCAACAGCCTGGGATTCTTAAACGTAGTCTCCTGCCTTCGGCAATTCATCGGCCTTCTCATTGTCTTCAATGTTCCTATATTCCTAAGTCCGGAAACCAAGACAAGAGATGTACTTATTTACGCAAGAACTGAGATTCTCTTTTACACTTCTGGACTAGCTGGGATTTGGTAATCGATGATGCTAGTGCTAACAGAGCCGCTTAGCTGTCAGAGTATATTGTTGCATTCTTAATTCTTCCGATGCCTTCTCCTATAACCTTACAAGATTCAAAGATGCCTAAGACTTCCGCTTGGAAGATGCTTGCCATATTCCTTAGATGGAGAGACAAGGAGACGCGTTCCACGGAGTTTACACCTGCCCCAACACCTCTGACCGTCTTTGAACCGTCAATGTAGAAAGAGATTGCCTCTTTATTGGCCACTCTACCCCTCCTCCACTCTATACTGGATGGGGTTCTCACATTCATGTTTTCGAAACTGAGGTTAGATACTATATAGTCGGTCTTTTGTTGTGATTGTGTTTCGTTGACGGTCGTTCCGTGCCTGAATTTACGTGTTCCTCCTGACTCTCTTCTTTTAGGTTGAGATCAATAGGGATTAAGTGTAAGATTATTTTTAACGATTCTGTCAGGCAGTACCTAAATGCGACCCTTATTCCTGTGAATAGCATAAATTCGGTCTTATCTTGGTTTACACTTAGCCTGCTTTCCGTGGCCCTAACGTGTAATTTTTCCAGTGCTCTTTCGAGTATTTCGCTTACACATCATCGGCGTACGCCATAACTTTGGCACCCCTTTTGTTGAGGTATTTCAGTTTGCCGTTCAACGCTACCCACAGCAATGTAAAAGAACGCCTCCCTCTGGGGTATCTCTACTTCTACTCACATTATGGGTCAGAGACGCAGTTCCATTTGTAGCGTGAATTATTCTGTTGTCTAGCATTGAATGTATCCATCTGCAGACACTGTCATCAACCCCTAGTTTCTGTTGGGAGTCTACAATGGTGCTGACTTCGCTATTATTGAATGCGGCTTGAATGTCAAGAAAGGCTGCTAGAGTATATATTACAAGACCCAGGTCTCCGTGGATCTTCCGTAATGTACGCATGCTGAGCTCTTGAAGTAGTCACTTCCCCTAGTGGCGGTCTTAAGTAAAACTAGGAAAGGCTTAAAGGTCTGAAATCTTCTGCTGTTTCGTGTTTCTTCCTTCCTGTCTAAGGAATGAATACCACTTCCACCCTTCTTCAACTTTTTGGAATGTAACTTAGAATGACTTGGGTTTGAAAAGTTGCATCTAATCGGAAAAAAGTTATATTTCCTATTGGTTAAGATCTTTTGGGCACTTTTCGTAGCCAAAATGAAGCAGTTTGCCATTTCTTCTCCAACTGGCTTAAGAAATCAATATTATTTTACTTCGTAAATATTACCTTCAAGTTATTATTTGCGCTAAATCTTTGACTCTATCCTTAATGCTGTTTTTTTTTTGTTTAAGAAATGGAACCTCTTTTTCCAACAAAGCCGGCATATAACTACAGAATTGATTTTTTTCCGTTTAGTCATCAAGGCAAAATCAATTTTCCTGCTTACTTAATAAAAAATTTTGAAGCACACCAAAGAAAAAAGAAAAAAAAAAAACAACGAAACATGTACAAATTTCCGCACGTAGCCCAACCAATAAATGGCATTTTCAAAACGACTTTTCACGGGCACACATACAATTAGAGAAAGAAAAAAAAAAACATTAAATACCAACACATTTTCAAATGCTCAGCCGAATATGCACGCAGAAATATACATACATACAAACATACATGCATATGTAATGAAATAAAATTGTTCAAAGAAATTTTCGATTTACAATTTTGTATTCAATACACTGCTGCTTGTGTCTGTCTGGCCCCGTTGGCTGCAAAGCGGGGTGTCGCCAATGTTTACGAAAAATTGCAACTCCCTCTACCAAAAACCCCAGCAATCATTTTTGTTTTGGCTGCTATCGCTACTGCATTTTTCACAAGCAAGTAGGGAGTATGTATGTACGTATGTATGTGTGGAGGTAGTGGCAACGAAAAATCGAATTAAATAAACAAACGCGTAACGTGAGCAAAATACCAAATGATATTTTAAATGACGGCACATTCAATAGCATTCGATAGTATTATTCTATTTTTTATTTAACTTTGTAATATGTGCCGTATGTTTGTGTGTTTCAATCGTAGTAAGTATACACGCTGCTATTCGTATTAGCTGAATCGTTGGTGAGTAAAGGTGGGAAGCGGAGCGAGGCCAAAAACCATTTTACATGTTCTGCCAAGCGATTACATTCCTTTCTGTCGCGTGCTCGAACTTATATTTATTTTGCCTATTCTTTTTCATAAATTGTTGTTTTTGCATTATTAAATTGTTGCTTGCTTGTAGTAGTAGGGTGCATCGCCGCAACGTGCCGCAATTTTACTTATAACGTTTGTTTGTGTGTGTTCGATAGAAATTTTATCATGATTTAAATAAAAGCGAAATATTTGTTAAATAATCGAATGTTTTGTGAACATGCTTTTGAATTTACATGCGTACTACTTAGTATATGTATTTACATCCAATTGGTAATGCAGTTCCATATATTTTAATCTGTGCATATAACCATTTTGTTGATGCCATGGGCCATCCATTTTATAATTCTGGGCTTCTTTGGTTATTTCCTATTCAGGTTAAGTGGTAGTTGTCAATTGGGGAAACTATCGGATATTATTGAAGCTGTTCTTTGTGAACTTGAACAATAACCACTGCTCATTCGATGAAAGTCTGCGACCCAATCATGGCGCTGTAGAGACGGCTAATATAAATCCGTGTGAACTCCTTAAGGTTGCTTAGGTGCGAGCCAAGGTATATGAATTTTAGCATTTGCTTACAAAAACTGAACAATCTACTACAACACATTGGGGGGATTTCATCTCATCATCCTCGAGATAACTGCTGCGTGAATAACGATAGGACAGCGACCTTTAAAAATCCCCACTAAAAGTGAGAGTGAGGTCTTGTTGCGAGAGTGAGGTGCTCCTTTCATCGCCCAGCATAAAATATGATCTTTAATAAGCATTTGTCATAGAAGATCGCCTCACAAATCCCACTGTAAAGCTTCGAAACATCAGTGAAAAATTTCACTGCTACCTAACTCGCTTCCTTTTAGTAAAACCCTAAAAAATTTCACCATAAAAGAACTCAATAATCATTAAAATCTATATCGGTTCAAGATACCCTCTAAGCCAATGCTTTTCTACTCAGCTGTTTTCCTACTGAATGAAATACTTACTCATCGTCAAAGTCTGCACAAGTCGTTCAGTGGGAATCGAGGTTTACATAAATCTAAATATTTTTTTCCAATGTATAGCTCAACCTGAGGCACTCTACAGTGATCTGCCAGACGAAGATTCAGCGAACAATTTTATAAGCCATTTGAGAAGTGGTAATGCTCAGCAGATATAATGCAAAAGTAAGCAAACAATAAACATGCCATACCTCCAGGCGCGCAAGCTGATATGTATTAGAACTACATACATTAATGTATGCGTGTACTTCCTTTTATGTTGCGTATACGCTACGTTGGTCTTTAACCGACAGCGAGCCAAAAGCAGCAGAAAAACGCATACACCGCTTGTATAGCGAAACCCAGAGAGCAACAACGGGGAATCCACATGTCTCGTATTGAAGCTGCTTATGGACGAATGCATTTCTTGATATTCTTCGAGCTGCAAATGCAAGACTCTGAGTCCGACAACACACTGCCGCCGCCTTGATTTCACTGAAAGTCGGTGTGCAGTTTGCATTTATCTGCATTTTGCTTAGACGCTTTGTATACGTTTTCTGAAATTCTCTTTTTTTTTAGTTATTTGTGTTGTTGCTACTTTTCGCTTTGTGGCGGCAATTCTCTGCGTTTGCATTCCAAACTTGAGTTGCCTTTAGCGGCGTCTGCATAACTTGAAAACCAAACCAAGCATATGCTGCAAATAACCGTTGAACTCTATAACTTTCTTTTCTATTCCATTTTTGCTTTTTTTTACTCTTTTCCCTTCACATTTCAACTTCAAATCAACCGCACTATTTCACTCTTTCAATTTCTATAACTTTCCGCTAACCACTGAAAGCAGGCACCTAAGCTTGTGGAGGGCGTGTTTGTACATGCGATATATTTCTCAATTTCCTTTTCGCTAAATTTCATTTTAAAGTATTTCTTTTCATTTTATTTTTTGGCTCAAGTGAAATGTCTTCCTTATTTGAGCTGCTTGATTCACTTCCTGTTGTGGCTTTTTTTTTTTTGTGTAGCTGCTGGCTGGAGCGACTCTGCAAGTACTTGCATAGCGGCTAAGTTGCTTTCGTCGCTTTGGGAGCGCTTTCACAGAAATTTTGCTTTGACAGTTTAGTTACTTTCGCTCGAACATAAGAAATGATGTTGCAAGCATTTTTATTTTATAATTTTTATTTTTATTTTTATCCAGGTTTTATACATTTTTTACTCCATTCGCGTATAGATTCTATGCACTTACCTCACAAATCGATTGACTTATATTTTGTAGATTTAATCGAAATATGCGATCCCTGCAAAGAAAGAGGAAAATAAGAGTTAGTTTTATGGGATTTAAAGTATTTACTTGTAAAGTTAAAGTTTAAGTATAAGGTAAAGTCTCGTAAATGTTTCCAGGGAGGCACCTTAAAATAATTTGCTTAAAAATAATATTAGTAGAATTTTTCGCCAACAAGTGAAGTACTAATTTGTTAACATATTCTAAATATATTAGGTCATTTCTAAATTTTATTCCAAGTTTTATTTGAGGCGATATTTTAAAATAAACAACATTGAAAGGATATGACTAATATAAAAATTAAAGAGAGAGTTCTGCAAAATTTAAGCAAATTAAATTTTTTTGCTCCCAAGGACGAATACGTATTAAAAATTTCCGTTCAATTATTTATATTTTTTTAACCTAAGAAAGTAATAAGGTTGAAATTTTAATTTAATGGGTGTAAATATATTAGTCCATAACATAAAATTATTTGAAATTAAATACATATTGCAAATTTCCCAAGATATTCAAGGAAAAAATTGTAAAAAGTTATGTGCAATACCTATTTTTTCTTAGGCACCAAAATATTTACTATTCTTCAATTGTACAGAACTTTCTCTTTTATGTGTTACCAACGCTGTGTTCTACATTGCACTGGACTTTTTAAATATTTTTTTTTTTAAATTAATGTGGGTCCTGGCTTTGCGGGTATATTGACTTCGGGATATTCCTTTCTCACATTCCAACTGCATAACTTTGATATAAATTTCTAATCAAGGATGCTGTTGATTTAGAGCGATATCATTAAAAAATTTATGAAGGAGCACAAAAAGCTTGTTTTTCTTAAAAAGCCAATTATAACTTCTGACATCGGCATTACCAAAAGTAAAATCTAAAGTAGTTAAGGGTTACAGCTGTACCTTCTTACGAATTTATACGATAAGGCTGATAAAATGCTCGACACCTTATAAACACCACAGGCTTAAAATTAAACTTTATTTTAGATTTTGAGACCAAGAAACCATTTTTAAATAAAGTTTCATTTGGTTAACAACCTTCTAAAACTGTAGAACATGACTTAAAAAACGTGATAGGAGACTTTTTCAGATTTCCAAGTTTATTTTTGGGATGCTCCAACAGTTCTTGGAGATCTAAAGAAATTTTAATAGATTTTTCGAGTCGATTCGTATCCTTTAGGTACCTGCAACGATTTTTGCGAAACTCTTCCGCAAGTTATGAAAATTTTCAGTGGTTTTCGAATCACGTCATCATTTCTCCGAGACCTCCTTGTTGGAACTCTTAGTCATCGTTTTTCGTGACCACTCGGAATTTTTTGTGACTTCGAGTATTTAACAGGAGACATTTAATAATTTATATACCAAAAGCTTTCAGCTACATTTATTTGTTTTGAAATAAAAAATTCTTACCTTACTTAGTTTTCAGTAGTAGGATAATCATTCAATTTATTTGGCACAGAAACGAGTATTATTGGGAGAACGACATTAATAGCCCAATTCTGTATAGGTGCAATATTTTTTTTACTGGCAAATTTAAACTTTTTCATATATTTTTCCGTTGAAAAAACGGTGACCAGAATTATTCACTGAGACATAATAGAGCCGTAAATTTTTAATTGTAAACCCCAGTTTTTATTTTCGCAGAAATATATTTATTCTGTACGGAAGTGTTGTACATTTATGCATTTAACCTTTCTCAAGATTTTTGCTATAAGAATTCACTTTCTATAATACTGCAAGGGCGTCTAATGTTAATTAAGGCAATTAGTAAACTTGAACTTCGAACTGACGTACAACAAATTGTGCCTATGCCAATGATAGCTAGGAAATGCTTAGCCATATTTCACGACTAGTGGGCAACAAATGACAACGGCGAGAACAAAAGAAGCGCGATTTAGCAAATGGTAGTGGTAAAGGCAGACCAGCAAAGGCCGCCAGCGACATTAATTATTTCGTTGTATTGTTTTAAGAATTATTGCCGACGGTCAAGTTGGGTGCATGCGCATATATCTTCGAAGCCTACCAAACCACCGAATGAAAGAGCGAGCGAACACAGAGCATAACTCAGAAGTACACAAAACGCTCAACACATATACAAATAAACACTTACTTACATAAGAGCTCAGCTCAACACAATACAGAGGCCAGCCAAGCGAACAGCCGAACTGATTTATAAGCGAAAGGTTCGGCAACGGTCAAGTTGAAAACTTTTTAATTTTCAACTTTTCACTTAACAAATTCCGAAAGTTTTGCGGTGAGAAGAAGTACAACTATGTATACAAAATACAGCCGCAACAACAATTTGCGCGCACAAGAAGTGCGAAGTGTTTTTACCCAAGTGCTTAACCATAAATTTTTCGCACCATTTTAAATTACATAAATTAGTTTTTGAGCGAAATGAATTTAAATTGAACAATAAATTGATTTTATATTGCGCTGGTAAATTGTTAATAAAAAACATACGGGAAAAAGCAGCTAGAAAATGTTAAAGTAAGTAAAAAAATAATTTATATATTTATATACATACATACAAATGAGGCCATGAGAGCAGACGTGGCCTAACCAATGATTTTTTTTTTGTGTGAAACATTTTAAAATAAAGATCGATTTTTCCATAACTTGAAATACGTGTTTTATTTTAAAATTTATCACATTTGAGACTATTTTAAGTAGGTAAGTAGAAACACTTTTTTTTGGGTTAGGGCACTTCTTCTCTTACGGCCTCACGTGTAGCTATACATCGGAAAAAAGTAAACATTCAAGCTTTTTAAGGATTTTGTTCCCACATTTTCATTGCCAAAGGGATTGCGCTCATGTACTCTTGAACTTCTTGATTTTATGTACACACATACATACATATGAAAAATTCTCTGCACTTCACAAATAATTTTTCGAATTCAGGACCAATAAAATGAAGATCCAAATTTTATATTATCATTTTGATGTTATGTCTGGCGGAATATGTAAACAAATATTTTAATAATAAATAAGGGAGTAAAAAATAAAAAAATAAAAATAAATTGTTTTTCTTATTAATCCTTTATGTTCAGAAGTAGTTAGTTACAAGTTAATTGATATCTAATGCAGAGGTAACCACCCTTGACCATTTCGCGGCCATCGCCATATAAATATAGTTAGCTGTCCTCAAAGAAAATACACAGATAATAGTGACCTTTAATTCCTTTCTAATCAACTTCAAGTTAACTTATAACGGGTGATTTTTTAAGAGCTTGATAACTTTTTTTTAAAAAAAAACGCATAAAATTTGCAAAATCTCATCGGTTCTTTATTTGAAACGTTAGATTGGTCCATGACATTTACTTTTTGAAGATAATTTCATTTAAATGTTGACCGCGGCTGCGTCTTAGGTGGTCCATTCGGAAAGTCCAATTTTGGGCAACTTTTTCGAGCATTTCGGCCGGAATAGCCCGAATTTCTTCGGAAATGTTGTCTTCCAAAGCTGGAATAGTTGCTGGCTTATTTCTGTAGACTTTAGACTTGACGTAGCCCCACAAAAAATAGTCTAAAGGCGTCAAATCGCATGATCTTGGTGGCCAACTTACCGGTCCATTTCTTGAGATGAATTGTTCTCCGAAGTTTTCCCTCAAAATGGCCATAGAATCGCGAGCTGTGTGGCATGTAGCGCCATCTTGTTGAAACCACATGTCAACCAAGTTCAGTTCTTCCATTTTTGGCAACAAAAAGTTTGTTAGCATCGAACGATAGCGATCGCCATTCACCGTAACGTTGCGTCCAACAGCATCTTTGAAAAAATACGGTCCAATGATTCCACCAGCGTACAAACCACACCAAACAGTGCATTTTTTCGGGATGCATGGGCAGTTCTTGAACGGCTTCTGGTTGCTCTTCACTCCAAATGCGGCAATTTTGCTTATTTACGAAGCCATTCAACCAGAAATGAGCCTCATCGCTGAACAAAATTTGTCGATAAAAAAGCGCGAAACACATTTCGAACCGAACACTGATTTTGGTAATAAAATTCAATGATTTGCAAGCGTTGCTCGTTAGTAAGTCTATTCATGATGAAATGTCAAAGCATACTGAGCATCTTTCTCTTTGACACCATGTCTGAAATCCCACGTGATCTGTCAAATACTAATGCATGAAAATCCTAACCTCAAAAAAATCACCCGTTAGTTAGATACATTTCCTGCAGGGTATACATTCGCTGTTCATGTGCAAGTAACGCTGCCGAACCAAAGCATTTGTTAACTATTTAGATGTCGCCCGCGTGGGAGCAGCAATTCATGTATACACATTCACACATCTTCTTGGCTTGTTCCGATATCCTCTTCCTTTTCTTTTTTCTTGCTTGTAGCTTTTTTATTTATTTTTTTCTATTTGAACGCATAATGCGGTTAAATTGTTCCCAACTGCAACCATTAATCTTCATTTCGCTGATGCTCCTCTTTAGGTATTTCCTGGCATTGAAAGGAGAGACAAGGAAGATATCGCCAGAAGTCGTGTTGCGCTATTTTCGCTAGTATATTTAATATGAAATGTTTGAAATGGTAAATGTGAAAATCTTTAGAGCCACAAGGAAAATATTCTTGCGCGTGACCAGAGATTTACTCGTACATATGAAAGCAAGTTGGGGTTATTATAATGTAAAAGGCATATGTATATGCATATGTATGCACGTGCCCATAAATAGGTATGTTTGTTTATATGTATCTATGAACTTTCTCCAACCTCAATTAATTAAGAGGATTTTTTTGGGAGTGCAAACAGTTTTGTATTAGATATACTCTATTTTTTTTCATTTGTTAACCGACTTCACAAAAAGGAGAAAAGTTATCAATTCGTCGGAATTTTTAATCTTTTTTACCTTACAGGTGGTCCCATATTAATTTGGTTTAAATCCGATCGTCGCATCATTAATAAATTAACGATAATCTTAAATTTTTATATAAGAATTGAAGACGATTTTGTTTTTTGCTTAAAAATTACATGTGTTTTATTTCTTTGAAGTGGATTATTTTTTAGCATTATTTAAAATTTTTAGTATTAGGTATTAAACAAGTTAAAAAAAAAATAGCAAAGCTCACTAAAAAATTTTCAACCCTTATCTTCGCTAGATTTAAAGAAATACTTATACCGAGTTTGGTAAAAATTGATAAATCGGCAATTTAAAAAAAAAAAATAAAATGTTTGTATCTTATTTCATTCTCAACGATTATTGTAAATTTAAAATTTACATAAGATAGCTTCAGTAGTTATCGAAATAGGTATCTTAGAGCCGTTTTCTCTTGTAGGTTTTAATTTATCTGTCCCTTAAAAACAAGTTTTGTTCTGAAGAAATGTGTTAGAAGGGCAGATAAATTTTAAACCCTGCGTGTGAAAACGGCACTTAGTTCTTGAATTTCAGAAAATTACTGTTATATGGGGAGTGATCGTAATTCTTTCTCAATTCCAAACATTTTCAAGCCACAACTTCGCTTGACTCATGGATTAAAAGAGAAACGCTCTCCTGGAATTCTATTTCTGATATTAAATCAATTATAAAGGGTCTTTGAACGATGAGAGATTAATTGGTAAGATATTATCAGGGGATATATGAAATTTCTTGTCCCTCTTAGGTTTAGAGATAACGCCGAGCACTTTCAAAAGTTGTATGGCATAGCCCCTGTCTTAGAAGTTTGCGTGGAAATCAGCGATTCAGTTTCGTGGCACCTACGCAGAGATATTCAGCTGAGAAAAATTATGCCATCGGAACCTGCAACTCTTTTCTGGCAAAACCAGGAATTGAAAATAAACTCCAATGAGCGTTGGCGTAGTATCTAATCAATCGGCACGCAGTCAGCAGTATAACCCTTAACATTTTTAAATCTACTTTTTCACACTTAATACATTTTTGTCAAGAACATATACATTTAGAGATAAGTTTCTTTGACTTTTAAACTACAAAATCGTTCATCTTTTTGCATATAAAATATTGGCGACAATTCAAAGAGTAACGAAATTTAAACCGAAATACATTATGGCGGCAGTGTCAGGAGTGGTCGTTAGAAAGTAACCAGATTCATTATGTTCTATAATTCATAATTGCGTGCCGAAAATCAAAACTGCCTATTTAGCGTCAGTTGACAACCAACAAAGTTTCTCGCTAACACGTCTGCTCTCTGGATGGGTCATTGTGGCTGAGCACCCATAACAGCGGATACATATGCCTAGATATATCCTAAACAGCGACTATTTAAAAGAGTACACCTCGCACACAGCAACATGCAAAACGTCCTAAAGGCTCTGCTAAACAGTTTACAAGAGCATTCACTTCGCAGTGTACGAGTATACTCTGATTTGGTGAAATTACCATCATTTTTCCAGCCATTATCAACCCGTTTATGACTTGAAACAGTTAATAGTGTTGTTGTTGTTGCCACCACTATTTTATAGCCTTTATAAGTTGTTAGTGGAGCACTTAGTGTTGTTGCTTATGGGGCATGATTTACTTTATAGTCTGGAAGCTGCCTCCATTTGACGCTTGTTAGGCTGCAATTAATTACTTCCTTTTCCACACTTCTACCCGCAAGTGGACGTGCGTTTGCATGCCTGTATGCTATTGTTGTTATTGTGAAATTTGAAACTGTTCAAAAATGTTTGAGGTTGCGCACATTTTGCACAAAGCGGACGCATATTTCATAATTCAACGTAAGAGTCAAGCGATGAGTGCCGATAGTAGGATGTGAATCGCTGAACAGCGAGAGGGGGAGGAGTAAGTAAAATGGCCGAATTTCAAATTCGTTAGGCAATGGGAGGGGCCACCAATTTATGTCAGTTAAGTTTGAAACATAGTTGGCAACGCTGTCGGCATAGTTAATTAGGAACTGATATGGCCCCCATTGGGATGCTGTGGGCGTTAACCTTGGAAAATCAGCTGGGAGGCTGAGTAGTAATTCCAACCATTTCTTAGGTAAGTATAATTGATGAATATTTCATTTTATGAGACTTTGAAAATAAGTTTGTAGACTTTTTAATGAGCATGCGGTATTTTTTTTTTGCGAACATGTGCGTGTATGAATAGTTTAAAGTTTTTTTAAATTTCCAAATTTAGTTAAAGTTAGAGTCATTTGCCGAAAAATTTGGGATTCTGATTTATTTATCTAATTTTTTTTCACAGAAAGGCTTAAATTAAGAGTGCTTGAAGGGAGCTATTATTCAAACTATTAATGACCAGGAGCAGTTTGAAGCTTACAAAATACAACTTTGAAAAACAACGAATCGAATATCCTGCGGTTTCTAGGAGCCATAATATAGCTATAGTTGAAGTGATGGCAGTGAAATTCGAAAAACATATGTATACAGCTTTATTTCTGTGACACGGCGAGTGGAGGGCAGTTAAAGACAACTCGAACGAGGTACTCCATTTAACTCTTTGTAAGACAAAACTTCAAAAAAGAGATTACCAGAACTATAAATATCTACAATTTTGTTAGGAACAATTAAAGTAAAGACTGACAGATTCATTCATATACCATAACTAGAAACAAAAAAATATATTTCGACGAACTGGCATCTAACCTTCTCCTATTTGTTGCGAGAAGTTACCAGAAAGCGTTCACGTACTCGGTTCTCTGGCAAAGTAGGGGAAAAGTGCGAGAGCAAAAGAGAACCTTTGTCAGAAGTTGTAAAATTTTACCCGAAAAACTTTCTTCGCTAAAATCTGTTCAATGTTCAATGATAAAAGCAGCCATGTAAATAAAAAAATGGCGTCTACAGTGGATCTGAAAGTTTTGCCAGTTTTTATCCGGAAAGCGTTCCCTTACTTTGACTTTTCTCTCTTTCTCTGAGAGCAATTTTCCTTTTTCACAGTTTTACATGTTTTATTTTAGTTTACGAACGCAACTTTTTTCGCATGACCCGCATTTAACGGTTTTCCTATCGTGTATTATTTACGGTCACCCTAAAAGCCTTAAGGTTTCGAAAAATCTCTCAAATTTTGGTTATTTTATACATATTTTAAGATAGGAAGAAAGATTTTGAGTATGCAGTTTTGTCGCCCATTAAATTTAAGCATAACCCTCTCTCTCTTATAATAAATACATAATTTGCATAAAAATCTAAGCAGATGATCATAGTACTTACATGGCTCCCACATATAGCGCATTACTGTTTTCATCGAAGTAAAATGTTTTGTAATGTAGCGGCCCACAGCTGAAATCTTTGACATGATCTGAAAAAGTCGGAAGCAAAAATTCAATATTAAAATCAGCAAATATGCAAGATACATATACTTATATTATCTAGAATAAATATCTAAATAATTATAAACTTTTTCTTGGTGGCAATATTTACATAATAGATATCAAGCTAATAGGCGTTACCTACAAAAGATTAAGCGAAAACTGCTAGGAAAATGTCCTTAACTTTTACGCTTATTTATTTCTTTCTCCATATCTTTTGACTCGTTGAGAACAATAAATTTGTTCACTAATTGGACTGGCTGCAGGTAGCTAATTTCTGTGGCATAATTCACTGGGCAAAACAGCCTGTGGCCAGTGGCAATTGGACACACACGCACAAATTGGCATCAGTGTCACTTTCGACATAAATGCCACTTACAAACACTTTTGCTCAACATGCTGTTTTTTTTTTGGTGTTTTTGTACGAGTATTTGTTGTGCAAGTCCATGTGGAAAAGAGTGTACGGCTATTATCCGTGACCGCGGCACCAGTCCATGCCATGACCAACAACTGGGTTCATAC
>NW_023458561.1:66393110-66401427 GCF_013731165.1 Rhagoletis pomonella | reverse complement strand
AACACCTTTAAATATATGAATTATAATAAAAAAATCTTTGGTAATATTACTAAAAATATTAAAATATGATAAGTTAAAAGAAAAAAAGCTCGACAGGCGAACATTTGGAAGAAAATATCGTGTCATTTTTTATTCAAAATTTTTATTTTATATTAAGGTATCAATACAGTTGTTTTATTATATATCAAATGAAAGGTATTTTTATACTCTTTCTAGTAAATATAGCGTTTAATATATGTAATTAATTACGAATTTGGACAGATATTGTATTGAAAATTATGTCAAACTGCAAAAAGCTTTCGTGTAGACTTAATTTGGACTACAAATATACCCCATTAAAACCTCTTAAATGAATTTTTCTGTAAACAAATCTATTTACCTAAAGAAACCAAAAATCAGCTGTTTTTGTTCACACACCGTGAATAACCCTATTTCTTCGATGTATAAGGTTGGTAGTACTGTCATGTTTAAAAAATTTTTCGAAGTTATGCGAAGTATGCATAATCAGACCTTAACCCTCCCCCATTCTCTGCTGGATGAAATTCTCACATGCATATATATTCGAAACTGAGGTTAGATACTATAGAGTTGGTCTTTTGTCGTGATTGTATTTCATTGATGGTCGTCCCGTGCCGGAATTGGTGTATTCCCCATAGTCCAGACTCTCTTCTTTTAGGTGGAGATCAATACGGATTAAGTGTAAGATTGCGGTTGTTGAGGTATTTTAGTATGCCGTTCAACGCTACCCACAGCAATGGTGAAAGAACGCCTCCCTCTGGGGTATATCTACCTTTACTCACATTATGGGTCAGAGACGCAGTTCCATTTGTAGCGTTAATTATTCTATTGTCTAGCATTGAATGTATCCATCTGCAGACACTGTCATCAACCCCCAGTTTCTGTATGGAGTCTACAATGGTGCTGACTTCGATATTATTGAATGCGGCTTGAATGTCAAGAAAGGCTGCTAGAGTATATTTCTTTAAATGGAGCGCTTTTTCTACAATACCCAGGTCTCCGTGGATCTTCCGTAATGTACGCATGCTGAGCTCTTGAAGTAGTCACTTCCCCTAGTGGCGGTCTTAAGTAAAACTAGGAAAGGCTTAAAGGTCTTCGGAGCCAAAATGAAGCAGTTTGCCATTTCTTCTCCAACTGGCTTAAGAAATCAATATTATTTTACTTCGTAAATATTACCTTCAAGTTATTATTTGCGCTAAATCTTTGACTCTATCCTTAATGCTGTTTTTTTTTAAGAAATGGAACCTCTTTCTCCAACAAAGTCGGCATATAACTACACACATAATTGATTTTTTTCCGTTTAGTCATCAAGGCAAAATCAATTTTCTTGCTTACTTAATAAAAATTTTTGAAGCACACCAAAGAAAAAAGACAAAAAAAAAACAACGAAACGTGTACAAATTTCCGCACGTAGCCCAACCAATAAATGGCATTTTCAAAACGACTTTTCACGGGCACACATACAATTAGAGAAAGAAAAAAAAAAACATTAAATACCAACACATTTTCAAATGCTCAGCCGAATATGCACGCAGAAGTAAATATACATACATACAAACATACATGCATATGTACTGAAATAAAATTGTTCAAAGAAATTTTCGATTTACAATTTTGTATTCAATACACTGCTGCTTGTGTCTGGCCCCGTTTGGCTGCAAAGCGGGGTGTCGCCAATGTTTACGAAGAATTGCAACTCCCTCTACCAAAAACCCCAGCAATCATTTTTGTTTTGGCTGCTATTGCTACTGCATTTTTCACAAGCAAGTAGGGAAGTATGTATGTATGTATGTATGTATGTGTGGAGGTAGTGGCAACGAAAAATCGAATTAAATAAACAAACGCGTAACGTGAGCAAAATACCAAATGATATTTTAAATGACGGCACATTCGATAGCATACGAAGCTTTTGCCGATCGGTTTTTGTATTTGTTATTATAAGAGTAAGTAAGTACATATTATTCCATTTTTTATTTAACTTTGTAATATCTGCCGTATGTTTGTGTGTTTCAATCGTAGTAAGTATACACCCTGCTATTCGTATTAGCTGAATCGTTGGCGAGAAAAGGTGGGAAGCGGAGCGAGGCCAAAAACCATTTTACATGTTCTGCCAAGCGATTACATTCCTTTCTGTCGCGCGCTTGAACTTATATTTATTTTGCCTATTCTTTTTCATAAATTGTTGTTTTTGCATTATTCAATTGTTGCTTGCGTGTAGTAGTAGGGCGCATCGCCGCAACGTGCTCCAAATTTTACTTATAACGTTTGTTTGTGTGTGTTCGATAGAAATTTTATCACGATTTAAATAAAAACGAAATATTTGTTAAATAATCGAATGTTTTGTGAACATGCTTTTGAATTTACATGCGTACTACTTAGTATATTTACATCCAGTTGGTAACACAGTTCCATATATTTTAATCTGTGCATATAAATATCAAAAGGTAAAACCATTTTTTAATTCTGGGCTTCTTTGGTTATTTGCTATTTAAATGAAGTGGTAGTTGTCAGTTGGGGACACTATCGGATATTATTCAAGTTGCTCTTTGTGATCTTGAACAATATCCACTGCTCATTCGATGAACGGCTGCGACCCAATCATGGCGCTATAGAGACTGCTAATATTAGTCCATGGGGGCTTTTCAAGATTGGTTAAGTGCGAGTCAAGGTACTTGAGTTTTATCACTTCCTTGAAAAAACTGAACAACCTGCTATTAGACACTGGGGGGATTTCATCTCATCATCCTCGAGATAACTGCAGCAGTAGGAATCATATGTGGTTTTTGGTATTGCTGCATGAATAACGATGGGACAGCGACCTTTAAAAATCCCCACTCATAGAAATCGCCTCACAAATCCTGCAATCAAGCTTCGAAACATCAGTGAAAAATTTCACTGCTACCTACCTCGCTTCCTTTTAGTAAATTCCTAGAAAATTTCTGTTTCCTACTGAATGAAATACTTACTCATCGTCAAAGTCTGCACAAGTCGTTCAGTGGGAATCGAGGTTTACATAAATCTAAATATTTTTTCCAATGTATAGCTCAACTTGAGCCACTCTACAGTCATCTGCCAGACGAAGATTCAGCGAACAATTTTATAAGCCATTTGAGAAGTGGTAATGCTCAGCAGATATAATGCAAAAGTAAGCAAACAATAAACATGCCATACCTCCAGGCGCGCAAGCTGATATGTATTATAACTACATACATTAATGTATGCGTGTACTTCCTTTTATGTTGCGTATACGCTACGTTGGCCTCTAACTGACAGCGAGCCAAAAGCAGCAGAAAAACGCATACACCGCTTGTATAGCGAAACCCAGAGAGCAACAACGGGGAATGCACATGTCTCGTATTGCAGCTGCTTATGGATGAATGCATTTCTTGATATTCTTCGAGCTGCAAATTCAAGACTCTGAGTCCGACAACACACTGCCGCCGCCTTGATTTCACTGAAAGTCGGTGCGCAGTTTGCATTTATCTGCATTTTGCTTAGACAGCTTTGTATATGTACGTTTTCTGCAATTTTTTTTTTTAGTTATTTGTGTTGTTGATATTTCTCGCTTTGTGGCGGCAATTCTCTGCGTTTGCATTCCAAACTTGAGTTGCCTTTTACGGCGGCTGCATAACTTCAAAACGAAATCAAGCATATGCTGAAAATAACCGTTGAACTCTATAACTTTCTTTTCTATTCCATTTTTTCTTTTTTTACTCTTTTGCCTTCGCATTTCAACTTCAAATCAACCGCACTATTTCACTCTTTCAATTTCTATAACTTTCCGCTAACCACTGAATGCAGGCACCTAAACTTGTGGAGGGCGTGTTTGTACATGCGATATATTTCTCAATTTCCTTTTCGCTAAATTTCATTTTAAAGTATTTCTTTTCATTTTATTTTTTGGCTCAAGTGAAATGTCTTCCTTATTCGAGCTGCTTGATTCACTTCCTGTTTTGGCTTTTTTTTTTGTGTAGCTGCTGGCTGGAGCGACTCTGCAAGTACTTGCATAGCGGCTAAGTTGCTTTCGTCGCTTTGGGAGCGCTTTCACAGAAATTTTGCTTTGACAGTTTAGTTACTTTCGCTCGAACATAAGAAATGATGTTGCATGCATTTTTATTTTATAATTTTTATTTTTATTTTTATCCAGGTTTTATACATTTTTTAACCCATTCGCGTATAGATTCTATGCACTTACCTCACAAATTGATTGACTTATATTTTGTAGATTTAATCGAAATATGCGATCCCTGCAAAGAAAGAGAAAAATAAGAGTAAGCTTAGTTGCATTTAAAATATTTACTTGTAAAGTTAAAGTTTAAGTATAAGGTAAAGTCTCGTAAATGTTTCCAGAGAGGCACCTTAAAATAATTTGCTTAAAAATAATATTAGTAGAATTTTTCGCCAACAAGTGAAGTTCTAATTTGTTAACATATTCTAAATATATTAGGTCATTTCTAACTTTTATTCCAAATTTTATTTGAGGCGATATTTTAAAATAAACAAAATTTAAAGGATGTGACTAAATTAAAATTTTTTGGCTCACAAAGACGAATAGGTATTAAAAATGTCCGTTCAATTGTTTATATTTTTTTAACCCAATAAAGTAATAAAGTGGAAATTTGAATTTTATGGGTGCAAATATATTAGTCCTCAACATATAGTGTTTTTCGAAATTAAATACATATTGCAAATTTTCCAAGATATTGAAGGAAAAAATTTTAAAAAGACATTTGCAATACCTATTTTTCCTTATGCGCCAAAATATGTAGTATTCTTAAATTTTACAGAACTTTCCCTTTTATGTGATACCAACACTGTGTTCTACAATGCACGGGACTTTTTAAATATTTTTTGTTTATTAATCATGTCTTCTCTAGAACTGTAGAACATGACTTAAAAAACGTGATAGGAGACTTTTTCAGATTTCCAAGTTCATTTTTGGGATGCTCCAACGGTTTTTGGAGATCTTACGAAATTTTAATAGATTTTTCGAAATCGATTCTTATCCTTTAGGTACCTACAAGGATTTTTGCGAAGCTGTTCCGCAAGTTTTGAAAATTTTCGGTGGCTTCCGAATCACATCGTCATTTCTCCGAGACCTCCTTGTTGGACCTCTTGGTCGTCGTTTTTCGTGACCACTCGGAATCTTTTGTGACTTCGAGTATTTAACTTAAGACATTTAGTAATTTATATACCGAAAGCTTTCAGCTACATTTATTTGTTTTCAAATGAAAATTCTTACCTTACTTAGTTTTCAGTAGTAGAATAATTAGTAACATGGGTTTCGAATTAAATTTAAAGAAATCTCTCATGCGTGCCTATGCTAACAGAGCCCTATCACTTATCTTCGTGAGATGGTACTTTAGAAGCTGCGCTGTTACTTCTTCGCCGTATTATCGTTCTTATAAAAAGTTACGTCAAACTACCAAACTAAAGGCTAAACTACGAGTATTACTAGAAGCTCAAGAAAAACCAAATCCTGCAGAAGTAAAATAGCATCCTTATAAATCGTATTTTCATAAGGCCAAATCACTAACCGTCATTATCGGCTTAACTGCCTTTTGTATGCCGACGCAAACCCGCCAATCACCAAAGCGTAATCTACTACGAAGAAGCTGAATTTATTTGCCATAGAAACGAGTATTATTGGGAGAACGACATTACTAGCCCAATTCTGTATCGGTGCAAAGATTTTTTTACTGGCAAATTTAAACTTTTTCATATATTTTTCCGTTTAAAAAACGGTGACACGAATGTTTCACTGAGACATAATAGAGTCGTATATTTTTAATTGTAAACCCTAATTCTTATTTTCGCAGAAAGATATTTATTCTGTACGGAAGTGTCGCACATTTATGCATTTAACCTTTCTCAAGACTTTTGCTATAAGAATTCACTTTCTATAACACTGCAAGGGCGTCTAATGTTAATTTAAGCAATTAGTAAACTTGAACTTCGAACTGACGTACAACAAATTGTGCCTATGCCAATGATAGCTAGGAAATGCTTAGCCATATTTCACGACTAGTGGCCAACAAATGACAACGGCGAGAACAAAAGAAGCGCGATTTGGCAAATGGTAGTGGTAAAGGGAGACCAGCAAAGGCCGCCAGCGACATTAAATATTTCGTTGTATTGTTTTAAGAATTATTGCCGACGGTCAAGTTGGGTGCATGCGCATATATCTTCGAAGCCTACCAAACCACCGAAGGAAAGAGCAAACGAGCGCAGAGCATAACTCAGAAGTACACAAAACGCTCAACACATATACAAATAAACACTTACTTACATAAAAGCTCAGCTCAACACAATACAGAGGCCAGCCAAGCGAACAGCCGAACTGATTTATTAGCGAAAGGTTCGGCAACGGTCAAGTTGAAAACTTTTTAATTTTCAACTTTTCACTTAACAAATTCTGAAAGTTTTGCGGTGAGAAGAAGTACAGCTATACAAAATACAGTCGCAACAACAATTTGCGCGCACAAGAAGTGCGAAGTGTTTTTACCCAAGTGCTTAACCATAAATTTTTCGCACCATTTTAAATTACATAAATTAGTTTTTGAGCGAAATGAATTTAAATTGAACAATAAATTGATTTTATATTGCGTTGGTAAATTGTTAATAGAAAAACATATGGTATAAGCAGCTGGAAAATGTTAAAGTAAGTAAAAAAAATGTATATATTTATATACATAATACATATGAGGCCATGAGAGCAGAAGTGGCCTAACCAGAAACTGTTTTTTTTTTTTGTACTTGGCTACTTAAATGGTCTCAAATATGAAACATTTTAAAATAAAAAATAATAAGATCGATTTTTCTATAACTTGATGGAACGCTATGTAAGAAATACGTGTTTTATTTTAAAATTGATCACATTTGGGACGATGTTAAGTAGGTAAATAGAAACAATTTTTTTTTTTTTGGGTTAGGGCACTTCTTCTCTTACGGCCTCGGAAAAAAGTAAAGATTTAAGCTTTTCAAGGATTTTGTTCCCACATTTTCATTGTCAAAGAGATTGCGCTCATGTACTCTTTAACTTCTTGATTTTATGTACACACATGTATACATACATACCTTGCAGTGAAAAATTCTCTGCACTTCACAAATAATTTTTCGAATTCAGGACCAATAAAATGAAGATCCAAATTTTATATTATCATTTTGATGTTATGTCTGGCGGAATATGTAAACAAATATTTTAATAATAAATAAGGGAGTAAAAAATAAAAAAATAAAAATAAATTGTTTTTCTTAATAATATTTTATGTTCAGAAGTAGTTAGTTACAAGTTAATTGATATCTAATGCAGAGGTAACCACCCTTGACCATCTCGCGGCCATCGCCATATAAATATAGTTAGCTGTCCTCAAAGAAAATACACAGATAATAGTGACCTTTAATTCCTTTCTAATCAACTTCAAGTTAACTTATAGTTAGATACATTTCTTGCAGGGTACACATTCGCTGTTCATGTGCAAGTAACGCTGCCGAACCAAAGCATTTGTTAACTATTTAGATGTCGCCCGCGTGGGAGCAGCAATTCATGTATACACATTCACACATCTTCTTGGCTTGTACCGATATCCTCTTCCTTTTCTTCTTTCTTGCTTGTAGCTTTTTTTTATTTATTTTTTCTATTTGAACGCATAATGCGGTTAAATTGTTCCCAACTGCAACCATTAATCTTCATTTCGCTGATGCTCCTCTTTAGGTATTTCCTGGCATTGAAAGGAGAGACAAGGAAGATATCGCCAGAAGTCGTGTTGCTCTATTTGCGCTAGTAATAATATGAAATGTTTGAAATGGTAAATGTGAAAATCTTTAGAGCCACAAGGAAAATATTCTTGCGCGTGACCAGAGATTTACTAGTATATATAAAACCGAGTCGGGGTTATTATAATTAAAATGGCATATGTATATGTATATGTATGCACGTGTACATAAATAGGTATGTTTGTTTATATGTATACTCTATTTATTCATTTGTTAACCGACTTCACAAAAAGGAGAAAGGTTATCGATTCGATCGATAATTTGGTTTAAATCCGATCGATCTTAAATTTTTATATAAGAATTGAAGTCGGTTTTGTTTTTTGCTTAAAAATTACATGTGTTTTATTTCTTTGAAGTGGATTATTTTTTAGCATTATTTAAAATTTTTAGTATTAGGTATTAAACAATTTAAAAAAAAATAGCAAAGCTCACTAAAAAATTTTCAACCCTTATCTTCGCTAGATTCAAAGGAATACTTGTTGGAGACATGAGCCCTTAACCCTTTGATTCGTGCCCATTTTAA
>NW_023458561.1:66374739-66393010 GCF_013731165.1 Rhagoletis pomonella | reverse complement strand
AAAAATGGCAATAAAAGAGTAAAATAGCAAATAAAGCCACAATGACAGTAAGAGTAGCCACAACAACAAAACCGTACACCGAACAAAATCAGCTAAAGCGCCAAAAAACAACTATAACAAAAGTCTTTAAGAACTTCAACTGCCATAAAAGAAGCTTCATTCACAATGACAAAAGCGTCAGCTACAACAACGCCAATAAGAATAGACGGCTGTGCGGTCGGTCGGTCGGTTTGGTCGGTCTGTGCGGATTTACCTACCACCACGAATGCCAATAATACATAGCAGCAACATAATAATAATAGTATTAGACTTAGAAGTGATTTGCATAGCAATGAATGATAAATAGAGCGAGAGTTGTGTAAACGCATTCACTTTGCTGAAATTATGTGAATTTTTGCCATTTGCTAATGTTGTTGCTACTGTTTAAAAGTATTTGTTTGGCAAGTGATTTTTGTTTGAACTGTTGAGTGAACTCAAGAAAAAGCATTTGTAGGCAGCGCGAAAATTGAAATCAAGGAATATTATTTAAATTTAAGATAGCCTTAACCTACTCTCCATCGTATGTCGCTAGAGCCAGGCGTAAATGATCTATGACATAATGACACCAACTGAACTCCTTCAGCTTAGGAATTTACGCAAGTTTTTGAGACGCCTTTTGTGCAGCTCGTCTAAATAAAATATAGTTGAATTTAGGTTCGAAATACTGGAGAGTAGGTTTCTCTACATACATGGCTCACCGAAGGCCTAAATTGGTTTTTATTTGCAATACGCAGTTCACTCACGTCACAAAAATCATTTTATTGGCCCTATGAGATCCCTGAAAAGATTAAAAACAATGATTTGCAAATTTGCGTTATCTTCTTCTGCCTATTTTTATTGTTCCATTTCTTGCAATAACAGGGCCGATGCATCCAACTCTTACGATTATTTCAGTAATACGGATATTCGAATATCTAATTGAAAAAATCCAAATATCCGTAAATTAACCGGATACCTGAATAGAAAAATGCATGGATATTCGTGGAGTATCCTAATAGCAAAACTAACGGATATCCGAATAGCAAAATGACATTGTTCGTATTTTCGGATATAGAAATAAGAAATATTAACCGGATAACGAAATAAACGAATATAAACCGGATATCCGGATAAAAAAATTAGTGAATATTAATCAAATATACGGATAAAAAAGGAACTGTTATGAACCGGATATCCAGACAGGACATCCGAATAGACAGATAGTTTCAGCCCTATTTTACACCATTAGGTAGAGCCGATAATAAGAAAGGTTTACAGCAAAAATATTCTGTGCATGGCACTATCCAATTCCTATGTAGAATTGCTCGGTGATTCCGAAAATCGAGTTAACATTTTATCGTGGGCCTAAGTATCTAACCTTTCCTAAAAGCTGGTACGTAGTCATGGCTCTGCTTACTAATTCGTTGGCGTTTGAATCTCTCTGAATATACCGGTGTCATGGCACTCCTGATCTACACATTTATGGCATTTACAAAGAGACTTTGTATTGTCTACAAGTAAGTTCAAAGTTTCAGGTCGGCTTATAAGCTTGGACAGTGACTCCCAGGCTAAATCTTCGCTTTACCCCTCAACTGATATTTTTAATGAATTTTTTAAAAAAATACTCAAAGCATGTTTAATAGAAGTAGGCAGACAAATTCAAATTCTCTTAACTTTACTATAAGCCTCTAAAGAGAAGAATCCGAATTAACAATATTTTATCATTTAGACGCACATAATTATACTGGCATTTATTCCAACTCGTTTAAAAAATTGTGTATAAAATTTCCTATTTAACATTTTTGTGCCGATTCTTCAAAGTAAGGGTCCACAAAAATTTATTAAACAGAATTCAAGTTCGACGGATAAAGCATCATCTCTTTGTCTAGTATCTCGCCAGGTAACTCTGACAGCTAACTGTTGGCTATTCATATAAGGCCGATAAGTTTTAACGTACAAAAATTTAGTATTTCTAAACAGGCAAAGGCAAACCTCCGGGTGTATTTCTGATAAAACCTATTTGTCGTTTGGAGGTGGAGTAAAACTATAGGTCAATCCATTTGTACATCATTCGTCTTCAAGAACACCCTACTTCAGAATTTTATTGAAAACTATTCTATAACAGCTGAAAATATATTGCAAATCTGCTGAGATAGGGCGTTATTGGCTCAAATTCTGAAGTAGTGCGTTCTTGATGAAAACTTTCTGAGATAGCGCGTTTTCGAACTGGCTTCCGAGATAGGTCGATCTTCCACTCTGCTAACGATATGTAACAACATCAAGACGCACACCACAAATTGGAGGAGAAGCTCGGCCAAATTATTATTAAAAACAATATCAGTGCCAAAATATTGTTATTATTATTATAATACATAACTATTTAATATTAAACTTTCATATAATTTGGCTTACATAATGATCCCTAATATATTATGTATAATAAACCACAACATTTTAGTTCGTATTCGAAACACAAACCCCTAATTTAAATGTACGTTTGTAGAAATTAAAGTCCTCTGCGCGCCTTTGAACATAAAAAATTTAATAACTCATTCATTTGCGTGAATACATAGGAATTGCAAATATATTTTAATACAAATAAACCTCGCTTAAATATTTGCAAATCAATTTGTCAACTCATTGCTGTGCCAACTGCGTAGCGAACGGACAAAAAAGTCAAAATGTATTAGAGAGCCCGTAAACTGGGCACATTTGACAGAGCGGCAGGGCGGCAGGGCGGCAGGGCAATGGCGCCACTACATTTAAGTAGTGCTGGTGCTGAAGTCAGCCAATTTGCCTATTTAAATATTGACCCTTATGCAAATTAGTTGCCAACTGGCCAAAATGTCATAGAATATGTACATACATACACAGCAGGATGCAGCTACTAACGGCAGCTAATAAAAGACAAACAAAGCCAACATAACGAACAGCCATACAAATCGGACGGAGTTGAATGAAAATGAGAAAAAGAGGAATAATACACAAAAAGGAAGTTCATAAAACAAATTTTTAATGCGCAATGGAAAAAATGTTGTTGTATGTACAATAAAATTGCGAAATTATACAGTTTTTTTCCAGATTCCCGCAGGCTTTTATTAGACCAACCGCAATTTGAGTAAGCTACTGGTAGGACGAGCGCTAATGCCAAGCTAGAGAAATAGTGTAGAGGATTTTTTTTTTAAATTATTTTTAACACTCAAAAAAAAAGCGTAAAAGTAAATAGAATACTATTGACCTCAATGCAAAGTGAATAAACCGCAAATAAATTAAAAATTCATGTATGTAGGATCAGTGGAGTAGCAAAAAAAATAAAATTGAATTAAAATTAATTAAAAGTTTGAATTTAAGTGGAAATATCAATAAAATTGCGAAAATGTATATTTTAAAGAGCGCTTTCCCTCTATATAGCAGTGAATTTGGCTGGTGATTCGCTGAAATTAAAAAAAAGTTAACCTATACTTCTCTCCTCCTACTTTGTGGGGTCGACATGGCGTATACGCAATATAAATTAGTTACTAAAAAGCGCCCAATAATAGCATTTTTTAGACTCTGAGAATGATAAAAGGTAGAAAATCCACACAAGAAAAAAATCGAATAAAAATATTAGAGTACTTCCACTTCTAAATACATGAAAATTCTACGCACGTCTGTCACAGCAAAAATTCACACTTTAGCTGTCAAGCTTAACATTCAATTATCCTCCTCTGCTAGATCCCACTTCAACAAATCCACTTAAACCGAAATGCACAAAAAATATTCCAGCAGCATAACAAACGATTTTGGCCGCACTTTTTTCGCAAATACAAATATACATACATATATACATACATATTCTGCTTTCTCAGGCGATATACATACGTGTTTGTAGACGTAATACTTCTACCTAAATTATTTTTTTCTTTTTTCATATTTTATTTTTCGATTTCATTTTTATTGTTCCAGTCATGCGAAAAAGTTAAAATTCCTTTCACACATACATATGTATGCACAAAAATGTATGCATGCAATCATTTGAGCATCACTTAATTTACACAGTTCGAGAAATAGGTAGCTGTTAAAGTAAGAGGCTTTTTAGTCAGTCGGAGTGGCAGCGGTGGAAAAAGAAATCGAGTGTGTTGGCCCAGAACGAATAAGCAACTGGCAAAAAGAAACGACAGCGACTAGTGCGTGTTAAAGTGAGTGTACAGAGCGTAAAGATTTAAAGAGCGAAGCGCAGAGCAAAAAGGTCAAGTTGCGACAGTTCTGGATTCCCAAGATTGCTGACGCACATAGTGGGAGTTAATTTTATAAGCAGGCACCAAAAAAAAAAATGTTTAAAAAGGGAGCTAGAAAATGTTCTATGTTTAGCCTACTTATGTGCAGATATACATACATTCAACGTACATAATTTTTAGAGTTTTAGAAGATAAACTAAAAAACTAGGACAGCCTGTTTATTCCTAATGGAGTCACTACTCAGAAGCATATATATTCTGGATAGTAAATATTTTCGGAAGCCTAACATCTAACCAAAAACTTTCCAAGCCTTAACAGCGTTTTAATTATGTAAAACTTTCGCTTTGATTTACATCTCTCTAATAATCCCCATAATCAGCTTTGCATCTGTGGTGTAGTGGGCGAGACCTTTAATCAACGGCGGGATAAATTTGCCTGCCAAACTTCAAATGGCTTTCGATATAACACCTCGGGCTGTTGCTAAACTTACGCACTGTTGAGTCCTTACCGATGGCTCCAAAACTGACGCGCGATTAGAATCTGGAGTTTATGTCGACAGTAATAGGTAAACATGTTTACTTCTGTCTTGTGGATTATGCCACGGTATTTCAAGCCAAGTTAGCTGCAATCCTCTTGGCCATGGACCACTTAATGTAATAATTCCGAGATTAAACTATCGGCTAAATTATTTCAGAAATAAAATAAAAAAACATGTTTTATTCTGAATATGAGATCACTCGAAAGTACTTTATAACCAGAAATATCAATATTTTGCTAAAGAGAGGCCACAATTATTTTTTTTCTGATCCGCAACCATGTTTGTTACTCCAACCTTCTACCGTTGAGACCATCAACCGAAACTGGTTTAATATTTCGCTCAGCATTTGTTGAGTCATCGAGGGGCTGCAGGTAAGCAAAACCCACGTTGCCCACAATCCCCGGAAAGTCGGCCTAAGTATTTACTTTCAACACCTTATACCACAGCAATAAAGAGGATCCTCCAAGAATTTACCTTAGATCTTTCCCTTACGAGCAATGGGTAACTCCACAAATATCCGAGCCTAATGAATTTTATACTAACTTTTAACACTGCATGTCCTAATGGACGAGTACTGCGTTATATGCTGGTACGTCCCCAAAGCCCAGACACCATTTCTTTTACTCTTTCGCCCCATGAACGAACTTAAACAGCATTCATTTAAAAAAACTCCCTTCATATTTTGAAATATTTAAGGTGTCGCTATTGCGAATCTCTTTCAACTTAAAAGTGATAATCTTTTCAGTTTTAGTTTCGCAAAGTTTCTATCCCTCGTTTGGTAGAACAGTGTGAAAATCAAAAGATCGACACAATTTTGTTAGTCCTTCTTCTAGTAATAATAAGCCTTTACTCTCTTATCAAAGCAAGTAACCAGGGTGAATTCCAATGACAGATTTATCCTTTGAATATACAAAATTATTCTTGTTATATTTGTAAATTGGTATTAATTTTTCAATGCAGAAATTTTAAGTAAAAACTTTAAAGCCAGCTTTCGCATATTTAGATTTTTTGAGCTGTTACGTTCGTTTAGCAAGCAAACGGTATACTTGGAAAGCGAAAACGAATTTAAATTAAAATAAAGAAAAAAACAAGAACAGAGATGTTAACGTCAGCAGCGATACTAAAGAGTGACCTAGAAATGCAAATAAAGCCAGCGAACCAGCAATGACGCAGCAAGCAAGCCGAGGATATATTCAAATATGTTCCCATAGAAGCACACAAATTACATGCAAACGAACATACGACCATCCATATATGTATATGTACACATACGTACAAGCATGTGCTGGCAATATAAGTACGTGTATATATATACGTACGCACGCACGCCAAAGCGATTCAAAAGAGCTAGCTGTAGCTGGCTGAAAATAAAAATGTTGTGCCTTTTAACGTCATTATTGTCTGTCAACGATGCGTTAACATATGCTGACTGTTGGCTACGAATAGCGCTAGTTGGTTGGCTACTCACCACTGACGACTTTGCTACATAGACATACATTTGACAGGCTGTACAACCCTACTCAAATATTGGGTCTGTCAGCAACGTTACTCCTCCGCCATGCGTTTGCCACAGCAAAAGCGCCTAAATTTATGCAAAGTAAAGCGTACAAATATGCTTGACTAAATCGAAATGTGTTCGTTCATCTGAACATTTGCCTTTGTGAGGATGTATTTGTATTCTAAGGATATGTCAATGAATTTTTTGTCTCCTATCCCGTTGAATATTTTCGTTTTGAATTTCCTTGTCACAGCTATTGGTTTTTATTTAAATTTTTTGGCGTAGCTTTAGGGAATTTTAACACTAACCAAAAAAAAAAGGGAATTAAAAAAAAAGATGGGTTCCAGAAATGATGAAGTGAGTTGCCAGAAATATTTAATATGTATTCTCTTTAAGCACGCAAAAAAATGGGCTTCGGTTGCTGGGAAGAGTTTCAATTGCTCTTTAGCATACAGTTACATACTACAAATTCGTTTTTAATTTTCACTTAAGATTCGAAATCACTTTCTACAACTTCTTAAGTAGATAAAAAGCGGTAAATTCAATGCGACATTTCCGATGCACCGAACGCTTCCTATATTCGCGCCAAACTTCCATGTGCATACATACATACATATGTACATATACATGCAAGCATTTACCACTAAAAATGCGGTTTGTGTCAACATTGCGAAACTACAAATGCGTTTCGCACAAATTTACGAGATTTCGTAGCAGTCACTTCCCGATTCTGCTAACCTCTTGCCACTCGCTTATAACTCGCTTGCCACTGCATTGGTAAATCGGTGAACTCCAACGCCTTACTGCACACGCCCGCCGGATGTTGTGCTACTCAAATTTTATGGGCAATTAAATTCTATAAGCTGCAAAACGCTTTAAGCCAAAGGAGTGTCCTACTTCTTGTATATGTGCGCGTGTGTCTGTGTGTGTGTGTGTGCGACAATGGCTATGTGCGCTTCTTGAGTGTGGTGCAAATGGCAACGCACATTTGTGAAAATTTCCAGATAAAAGCGAAATGTTGATTTTTATGTGTCACACCACAGAGATAATATCTCTTACAGCAGTGGGTGGGAGAGAGATGGAAGAAGAGTGCAAGGAAGTGATGTACAAGAATCGATGGAGGAAGTATATAAAAGAGCAAGCGTTTAAAATTTGAATACGACAATAAATTTGCGTCGCTGAGGCAGTTTATTCTTTTTCACTTGCTGGGAGAGTAAAAAGATTTACCAAGCTGGAGCGAAAGTTTTAGGTGACTAGCGCTCAAGATATATATGTACATAAAACTGAAGAAATTTCGTCGAAACTTTTTTGATGTAAGGCAGTACACAAATTCGTATACTTATTGAGCTTCAAATCAGGTAAAAGATATAGCCATAACCTCTTCTCAGTGTCCTAGAATCATCGTGAACTTAGCTGCCTAGTTTATGATTTCGTCCTTGGCTTTGGCTTTTGTCTTGGTCCTGCTCTTAATATTTATCTTGCTCTTGTTAATGCTATCGGTTTCGATCCAAGATCTTTTTCTTTACTTGACTTTGGTCTCGTCCTGGTCTCGCCTCGGTTTTGGTTTTTGCACTGGTCTTGAATTTATCCTTGCCCTATCTTGGCCTCGTTTTTGGTCCGGGTGCGAGTCTTTTACTTAATATTAGTCTTGGTCTATTTCTGAGCCTTTAGTAAAGGCAAGATTTCAGTTTTTCCATTAGTCATTCCATTCAAAGTTCCAAAGCATTGCTGGCCACTTCAATTTTCCGCAAGGCTGCAAATTCTACCAACAAAAAGTATTAGAAATGACAAATGGTATTCGCACATTGACTGCCTCACGCATACCTACACGTCGCGTTAAAATAGAAAATAGGAAGCACACTTTACGGCGGACAAGCAATCACAGTCATGTTTGAGTGAAAGAAATCAGCCGCAAGGGCAAAGATCACACAATTACACTTAAACATCTACATACATCCACACATACAGCAAATCGAAAAAGTTAGCCAGCAAAAAAGAAAATCTAAAATTTGTTATTTATATGCAAAGGACATAAAATTTGATTGATGTAAGGCAAGTCGGGTACGTCGCAGCGAGCCTGGGCAAGGCAATGATAGCTGGGCAGATATTACATACAGAAGTGTGTAATGGATGTGCTAACACACACTCTAATATATAAGCAAAAGAAAATATTCCGAAGTGAATGCTAACGAAAAAGTTAAAAAAGTTTCACGACAGCAGTAAATATGTGAATGAAAGTAAGCAAACTAAAATAATGGCGTATAAAGACCATTTTTTGCTTGACTGGCAGTGAATAGAAATGAATAGAAAAATAATATTTCCACATGTATTTGCTGATAGTCTTATACGTATAGCACACTTATGTACATACATATAACATATGGATCTATCTAAGCACTTAAATAGTAGCTTAGAAGCGTGTGGTGGTGTTGAAAATTTCAAGAACATAAATGTAATCGAAAGTCCATGAATTTTAAATCGCAAACGCCCGCATGAAAAATCTTTTGGTTGCCTTTTCGACTGACCTCGTTGGCAAAGCAGTCGTTGGTAGAGTCAAGGCTATGAATTGTGCAGCAAGTGCTAGTGATGTGACGACGGCTCTTGATAAGTACGTGTGACTGTCGTACGCCAATGGCGTTGACAGTTTGGTAAGGGTGTATGCGTTAATATTATGACAGCTGCTGCAAGTCAACAGGAGGATGTAGCAAAGTGACAATGAATGCTTTAATTCTTGTTTCTACGAATTAAATTAAGTGAAATTTTTTCTTTGAGCCCAGATTTCTTCTGAAGACGAACACGGCTTGTTAGCTTTGGCTATATGTAACGCACAACTTGAACATTATTTCCTATAACTTTAAGCCTTTTGATTAAGTTCCCTATTCTAACCAAGTCACTAAGCTCAGCAAATCACTAACGGCGAGTGATAACACAGGGCAACACTGATTTCGGTGCTGCAAATGTCAAAGCTGTCCGTAAGTATAAAGTTTCCATCAGCTCCGGATTTTAAGAAAAACCAGGTCAAAGTGTCAAAACATTGCGTTTTTTGCATTATTTCAGAAGCTCTAGAAAAAAAAAACGGTTATAGAACCTTCTACTTACGCTTAAATTAAAGCTAGAACTCTCGGCTACTATCCCTGAAAATACCATCCGCAACAAAATTTGTTCCCATTTTTGTTTCCTGTGTAATTAAATATCATTGTATTTTAAATAATTAAAAATTGGCATAACTCGTATTTATGATCTGACCAATATGATCAATATACCAAACATACTATCATATCATATATATTATAGATTAGCGTGGGCCGAAAATCCGCTTTTTTAGAATTTTTATTGGTAATAGCAAAAATATGGTTCATTATGCTCTAAAAACAATCTATGTAAAAGATGACAAATTTCGGTCAATATCTTAGGCTCGCCCTCGTCCATCAAAGTTCAAGTGCTAAAAAAAATTTTTGCATAGCTTATTTCGATTCTCTACAAAAAAGCTCAACATGCCAAATTATGTAGGACTAATACTTTCGTAGATAATGGCAATTTTAGTAAAAAAAATGTATTGATTTAGGTATTTATTAATTTTTATTTTTGACCCATTGCATATTAGCATTGGCCGTGAGTTTAAATGGAAAATCCCTTCAGGTTCCGAAAATTACGCATTTTTTAAGCTTCTTCTAAGCGATTTAATATGGGAATGATTTGAGTATTGTGACGTAATTTAATTTTATATTTAAAATGTTAGAAACTAATTTTTATTTTAGTAAAACAATTTGTGGTTCTTTGCCGCCCTTTCGCAGAAAAGTTTTTGCGAGAAGACGAAAAGAGCTGCACTCGTCATGTTCTTGAAAAAAAAACATGTGGAGGTGTAGAAGAACCTAAAAAATTTAGAAAAATACAAAAGTGAACATTCGGGAATCTTTCTTATCAGTTTTTATTCTCCGCTATAAAATTTGGGTAAACCCAAATACGCCGTTTTGTACTTAAATGGCGAACTGTGAAAATTTTTACTCTAAAAGGTGTTTATTTATGCCTTGTTTCTTGTCCCAAAATACAAAATTAACAGTTATCGAAAATGCAGTTCGATAAAAACAGAAATGGCGCAAAATACTACAGATCCACTTGTTGGCTGCATGAGTTGCCTTCATTCATCAGTTGAATGCCATAATTCAGGGCAATAGCAGCCAATCTGTGAATCGCAATTTTTGAGATAATTCAATTGTCAATAATCTTTCTTTAAATTTAAAAAAAAAAAACATTTAAATTGCCCTACCAAGTATGTAAATATTAGAAATTTTTAGCAGAAAAAGAGTAAACATTCTTTATCACAAATGTGAAACCAACACCACAATCAATATAAATCTCACTCGATATCGTCTTTCTTTAAGGTTCCTATTGACGATCATATATATTTTCCAAATTGCATACAGAACTATAGTTCGGCCGATACGTTGACTTTGATCACACTGCAGGGACACAAAATTATACACAAAAAACGCCGACACACTTAAAATTTTTTCTGGGTTGTAAAATACCTTCGGAAAATGGCCTGATCTGTAAAACTGTATACAGATCCATAATCTACGACCCAAAATTAAGTTTACGTGTTTCCACGTTTCATTTTATTTTCATTTTAAAACTTGTGATTTTCCCAACATTATTATGAAATATTCTTAGAGCCGTTTTTACAGTGGTAGCTAACTCTGCAGGGCCCTATTTGCAATGAAATTTTATTACCAAAAAAAGTGTACACTGTGGAGAATTTATGGATATCAATTACTTCTTAAGGGGGAAATAAATTTCTAGAATTCCATCTACTGGTTAGAAAATTCGAAATCGGGAACAAAAATTTTCTGGATTTTCGGTGTGTAACAATTTTATATACGACCCTACTTTTAACATAAGCAAAATTGTAAATGTGTGTGGCCAAAGTTTTATAAAAATCCATTTAATGCATTGACATGGTAGTCAAAAATTTCGACAAATCTAGTCCTTTGTCTTAATAAATAATATGAGTAATTTGGGGGTACCTCAATTTCCACCCGTTAAAATAATGAAAATTTTCATATCATAATTAAAGTGCAATCAGGTAGTAGTAATAGAATCGGCCATAAAATTTCAACATAAATTAAGACAACTATTGATAATGCTACAAATGTAGCAATCATTAACAATAAGCAAATTCATACAAATCATGCGTCACACTTGCTTATATCACATATGAAAGTACCATCTAATTAAATGTACATACATACATACATACATAAGTGTAGACATCATGCGATGAAAAACACAAAGCTAATGAACTAACTAACAAAGAACAATGCAAACAGTTACATTTCGAAACACAACAAACTTATCACTCTGTGCTAATCTTCACTAATTATGTGTTCAACAAACTGTAAGTGTCTCCGGCATGTAACTTGAGACCATACTGGGGCAGAAAATTACAAAAAGTATATAGTACATACATTTAGTGCTTGATAGCTATTACGAAACGAGGCTAATCTACCGACCGATAACAAAGTAATAATAACAGCTGCGCAACAGCAAGAGCAATTCAAATAACATATTTAAATGTTAAATACCCACACACACACACACACACGCACATAATACTATGGTGCTTCTATTTGTGGCAAATGCGTGCCACTTTATAGAATTGTAATTATTATCTTGTCAGCCTGAAAAGTTGTTGTGTATGTCCCCTCTCAGCAAATGTCGGAAATTCAAAGGCTGGCGTTACGTATACGCCATGGCGATATGAAAACTGTTCTTGCAGATGGAAATGCTATTGTAGAGTCGACATATGTATATAATTAGATAACATATATGTTTACAAAGATACGCCTGTTGTTAGACCTGTACAATTGCATTTATTTATGATGACGACCGACAAATGTGTATGTTCTTGCATGTACTACGTTTTATGATTGGGAAAACTAATTGTGATTGTAATGTACTTCTCGCATCTGCTGCAGTCTAATTGTGTAGGAAAGTAGAAACTCTTACTCCTACCAACAACCCACACTCCTTGTGACATTGCATAGATTCGCCCACACTTTCATTATACCAGATACTTTGTGGTTTCTTTGGTGTCAGTTGCCTTTGAAGTGCAGCTATACGTAAATACAACAACATTTAAATCGGGCGATATTTACCAACTTTTGTACGCACCGTAAAGCCTGTGACCTAAATTAACTTAGATGATAGCAAGCTACTAATATAATGTATGAATATATATACATATATATTTTAAGTACGATTATATGCATGAATGTATTATATATGTGCTCGTTAGCATAGAAATTCTTATACGTACGCACATAAAATCTAATGATAACAAAATCACATGTCTGCAATCTTACGCTTGGCATCTTCTTGACCGACTTTGATGGCAGCAATGATTGCATTCGGTTTCTTGTTGGTTGCATGCTCTTCCAAGCTCATATGCACATAAGCACTCACATTTGCCACGAAGGCTCGGAAGGAAATACAGCCAGCAAATTATAGTGAAATTATGCACTTCGATGTCAGCCCAAATTCGGGCCAAGAAGTTATGTAGTGTAAACTATAATATGTAGACATGTGTAGGCTTCTTATTTTTGTGGTAATTATCTTTCTCCGTTTCTGTACATTGTCTACTCATTTCGAATAGTAATTGATGGAGACATTTTGATGTCAGAACTAAATTATTTGTATGCAACTTTATTTAGGTTGTCAAAAATTTAAGACAGGCACAAATATTTTTATAAATACTTTTATTGGAATTTAGTATAAGAACTCACACACATATGGCAAGCTCAAATAATTTCAATAAATTTAGAGTTAAACTGACTTGAAAAAAAAAAAATTATAGATTGTATTGAAAAAATAAGTTAATTGTAAAAACAAATATTCTCAAAGCAAGCTTTCTAAATATGAACGAAATCGGACCATATATACTGGTTTACAAAATATATCGTCGACTCGTGCGCCGCCTATCGGATTAACTCACCTTTCGTATAGCATTACCACTTCTGAGCTGAGCCCACTGTGAAGTTTCAAGTCTCTAGGCCATCGCGAAGTTGGTAAAAAATTGATTGCAAGTTTTGCCCCGAACAAACATACACACATACAGAGCAAGTTAAATAAAAGCTTGTAGGAACATGCAATTTGGAACTATTCTCTAGTTAGTTACAACTACATTATTCACCCAAAAGACGTTACGTATACGCCATGCTGTAACGAGAGGGAAATCTGTCTTAGCAGCTTATTAATAAAGATCCTATTTTATTTGAAAATTAACCTGCTTAAATCAGTAATAGGCACAGTTATACATTTTTAAGTTTAAAGTAACTGTTTAAATACTAACTACCCTACCCATATAAGTACTTAGTGTTTAAGTAATTTTCAATGGGATCTGTGTCATAAAAGCTGCAACTGATTTTTTTCTACCTTATTTACTTTATTTTGGGTATAACTACGGACCAATTTTTTTTTTTAATATTTAAACTTGCAACAATTTATTCTAAATTCTAAATTCACATGGCTATTAACACAGTTTTAAATAAATTTGCAATATTCAAGGAACCTCAATTATTTTAAATGTGCATTCTTATTCAAATGGCACTTAAAATAATTTTAAGTAAAATATTTATGTTTAAAATATTTTTAACAATCTCCTGTGGAAACGCAATTAAGTATAGAAGCATATATCTTTTTATCGAGCATTCTACGTATCTTCGTTATACCGAAAGAAATGCATGTTCTGATTATTCTACTTTCTTTTCAGAAGTCGTCAATTTTATCGGGAGTCTAGGGAAATAATTTGCTAATCTACACTTAAACATCTGTTCAAACTTTTTATGATAACCTTAGCCTCACACCAAACCCCAAGTGGCTGATTCCAGATGACTACAAAAAAAAAATAAAAAAAAAATTAAAGCTACTTGGTAATTTATCTTGAAAAATAAAAGCACAACTGAGAGCTGTCCATTATAATATCATCATAGCCACTCTCATAGCTGTCGACTTAATTTTTCAAAATATTTATCAGTGCTTCCGCATTCAACTACTTCAGATTTACATTTTACTAAATATTTGCATACGGCAACAAAAAATATAAGAATACAAAGAAGAATATCACAGAGGTGCAAAAAAAAAGCTGACTGTCCAATTCTTTACTGTCAGCAAACGTTGAAAAAAGCTAAGTGGCAGGCGTTAGAGGTCACCATTAAACCGATTATCCGAGCGAATAATGATTACGGTGATGAGCGGCAACCTGCCAGGTGAAGTGGTTACGCGTGGCTGACCAAAAAATGATAAAGCAAAAGTGAGTGGCGAAAAAAATGTTAGATGAATAGCGGTGATGTCAAAATTAAAGAACACAAAGCAAAATGGTAGGAATAAGGAGAGTATAAAAATTAGAGAAAGTACATACATACTTATATCTAGGAAGCAAAAAAAGAAAGATAAATATCAAGCGCAAAGACAAAAGTGAAATCGGAATAAAAAAATTCACAAATTGAAAAACGACAAAAATAGATTTCAATTTTAACTCAGTAGCAAATGCGAGAAATCATTTAAGCAAATAGCCACTCAAGAATATCCAGGCAATCTTACTTTTTTCTTCCCAACTCTCCCTAAGTTGTTTGCAACGCTTTGTAATGCCGTAATGTTTCCATTGATTTTGTGTGTAAATAAATGAAAAACATTTCGAAATCATAAACCAAAATGAGCTATATCGCAAAAGCTCGGTGGGTGCCGCTGCCGGAGCACAATTTGGAGTGGAGCAAAAGACGAGAAATGTGTATAGCTGTGTAGAAAAATTAAATCTCGTAAATCCATTTGTGCGAATTTTTCAAGCATTAAATTTGTACTTTTCCGTATTCTTGACTTTCAAATACGTACTACAATCGCCCACATCAGCTCACTCCACGCACTAACCGCCATATACATACATACATACATACATACATACATATAACCGATAGCACTAAAGCACGAGACGCACACAGGCATACAGATACTAATCTACGTTTAGACAAATGTGGGCATTGTATGAGCTTCCGAAAAAAGCGAGCAAATAAAGATGCCAGCGAAGTAAAAATTTTCTGCTTACGTAGACGTTCCAGTGAGTGGTTGCCGCGGCTGCTGGGCACAGGTATGAAAATAAATTTGCATCATTTGTTTTATGGCGTTGCCCCATCAACCAACAGCCGCATTCACCCCCCCAACAGCCATACAGAATAGAAAGCTTTCGCAGGCTTTGGAATTGCCAGCGTTGCTGACGCTTCTTCATCATAATTTTCTTTTTCTTCTTCTTCTTCTTCTTCTGGTAGTATCTTCAACAACAGTCGAATGCAGTGGCGTGGAAATGGGATGCTTCGAGCACCACTTTAGGCACTCATTGGAACTTATGAAGCATACATGGTGATGGCTATGCGGTCTTGGTCTGAGAAATGAGCGGTAACCACCCACCCACACACACACACACACGCACGCACACACACACACGCACACTTCGGCATTGTCTGATAAGCGGCATAGCTGGAGTAGGCAATTTGTGTGCATATCGTTGTATATCTGCTTGTTGCGGTACCAGCTGCTCCACTGGGGCAGCAAGAAATAAAAACGGCGTAAAGAAAAACGTATTCAATTGGCAGCATTTAAAGCAATACGCATCCATAAGCCATTTGTTTCTTTCGACTTCGCCCGCAGTCACAACAACCAGTTTGCTCACCCACCTACTTTTTATGTCTTCTTCTTCCTCTTCCTCCGATTGCTGGTTGCCATTTTCAATTTGTTTATTCGCGTATTGTATTCTTGGCTCATTCATTTATTTGCTTGTTTATTTGCGTTTTTTTTGTGGTTACCGTTAGTTTGCAAGCATGCGAATGTATAGGTATAAATATGTATGTGTATGCAACACAATTATTTATGTGTGGTAGTGGATTTCCTTATCTTTGTTTTGCATACGAGCCTTCGGTGAGTTTTGTTTTCACAATTTCAATACATTCACATAAAAGGCAGCCCATACTCCTGCGTACACTCAACTCGCACAAATATACGTACTTACTTATATGTACATTAAGGTCGCCCTCAAAAAATCAAATGAAGGATTTTCTCAGTCTTACCCCCCAAATTGGTAATACTACGGTCATAGATAACACATATAAATTTTGGTTCCGAGCGGAGATGGTTAAGGCGCGTTGCACAGGGGGACAAATTTAGATTACTCTATAGAGACTCAAAAAATTAAAATTAATTATTTTTTTCATATTATATTCAAAATCGATACTACCATAGTCGAAGATATGACATATACATTTTGGTCCCAATTGGAGTCGGTTTGGACGTGTCCCAAAGGAGGTAAAACCATCTGGCCTCTATGGAGCCTCAAAAATTAAAAATATACATATATTTTGTTTTTCATTTAATACCTTTCTTTATAGGGTAAAATGAAATTTGGGGAAATCTGATGCAAAAATTTGCTTGCCATATTTAAGGGCCACCCTAATGTACATATAAATAAGTAGTAAAGCATTCACTGTTATGTGGCTGTTATAAAAAATGTGCGGTGTTCTTTCATTTCTGCTGTGCGCTGTAGTTTTAAGTTTTCCGTAATCTTCCTTTTTTAACTTTTGTTTTGAACAAAAATTGGTGGTTGAGTGCTGTGTTTTTGAAGGGGGCGCACTTGTATTCGGGGAGCAGCGGTTCTTTGCGCTTCACAGTTTTACACTCGCATACATATCTGCAAACCAACAAGTAAAAATATATATGCACATACATACATACTATGTAGTTATGTTGGCATGAAAAAATATACTTGCGGCTTAAGTATTTATTTTATGACTTCCAATGTTGTATGTATATGTATGCAACTGGTTTTTAAATTAACCACTTAAAGTTAGGTCGATTTAAACTTTCCCAAATTTTGTTTAATATGAAAAGGGTTGAACGACTACCTTAACTGAAGAATCATTAATGAAATAATTACCACTTCCGTTAAAACAGATATTTTTTGTGTAGTTTATATGGACGTTTTTTATCATCTTTATGAACGTTAATAGTTACACACTATCCAAGAGCCTGTTTACTTTTACCTACATACCAAATTTTTTGCGTAGAGCAAAGATTTTTAAATATTTCATGTGTATATTTTTCAGTAGTTCAGTAGTTTTACATGCACTTTTCAGAGTGTAGCGAAATACAGCAATTGTAATAACCAATAAAAGGATGGTACGCACTGCCGTGCGTGAACTTAAGCAGGGATCGCACGATTTATGCATTTGTACATTTACACAGTTACAGAGTGCTGTTGTTTGGAAAGTTGCAAGTATTTCAGCTGAACTCATTGTTTCTAGGCAACACCACTCTGTTACTGCCGAAATGTACCAATCTGTACAAATGTATAAATCGTGTGATGCCTGCTTTAGAATGCAGATCCTTGATTTTATACTCAAAAGTCACGATCGCTTAAGAATGCATCGCTATGAAGCTGCTATCAGTTCAAGGTCACAGTAATATTGCAAAAACTGCACGGTCTATGAACTAGTAAAACAAGGTGGTCTCTAGTAAAGTCATCGCTGGATGAATAGAGTGTGATGGCTACATTCGCCACAAGTAATTTGCAAAGATGGGTGTTTGATCATCATAAATCGATGGCTGAGTCGAAGAAGATCGACCTATCTCGGCAGCCAGTTCGAAAACGCTTAATCTCAAAAAACTTTTAAAGAACGCCCTATTTCAGAATTTAATTGAAAAGCACCCTATCTCAAAATTCGGTTCAAAAACGCCCTATCTCACTTCAAAATGTATTGAAAATATGCTGATATAGGGCGTTTATGAAACGAATTCTGCAATAGGGCGTTCTTGAAAAGTTTTTAGAGATATAGCGTTTTCGAACTGCCTGCCGAGATAGGTCGATCTTCCAATCAGCCATCGAAATAGTGGGATACCAAAAGACTAGCTCAAAATGAATACGGGCAGATCAGACCGGTAACTGTTTGAAAAACTCTCAAA
>NW_023458561.1:66361300-66374729 GCF_013731165.1 Rhagoletis pomonella | reverse complement strand
CGTTAGATAACGAGCTATACTTAAAAATAATAATAATGTAAGTCAAATTAATAAAAGTAAAATAGCCAAAACTTATTGAAATTTTGCGTCCGAAGATAATTTTTAAGTAGCACGAAAAAGTCTTTTCACTATTTCAGTTTAAGTAAGGTATTTCGTTATCTCTCCTTTTTTGCTTTGAAAATATTTCTAAGGTTATCTCTAATGGGAATTTATTATCGCATGAATCCAATTTATTAGCAGTTGAGAGTCTGAAGCTGGGACTTAAAGAAATAAGATAAGAGAACTATAAGATCCATAAGTATCTACCTATAAGTAAGATCTTAGATCTATAAGTAAGATCTATAAGATCTATAAATAAGTAAGATCTATAATTATCAATAGGATAAGAGATCTATAAGAGATCTCATTGAATTCCAATCTAGGGCTTTCTGATTATTGCCTTACAGGTCCAATGGATCACACCAGCATTGGAGTTAAAAATCTTAAATGACAAGCACTTGGATATCATATTTTATAAATGCTTGTACATATATGGGAAAATCTTTTGAGGCGGGGACTTTTCAATAAAAAAAAAAATGTCTCCAAAACCCCTTATGCCGCTTTTTTCCTAAGAGTCACAATTTCTGGGATATAACGACTCGATCGACATCCATTTGGTAGTAATTCATTTAACTTATAAAATACTTTGAATTGAAGTTAATTCTTTAACAGGTGGTAGTATAAAAAAGTCCGTCTATATGGCAGATGCCACGGGATCTTTTCCAAGAACACACATTTTTTCCATGAGTATAGTATTGATTTCATATATCTCCATACCAAGTTCCAGTACTCTACCACAAACACTTCCAGAGGTATGCAGTATGAAAAACGCCCCTTTATCTAATCGGGATAAAAGCTGCTCTATCGACACCAATTTGCGAAATTTCATCAAGATCGGTTCAGTAGTTAAAGCGTGGATGCGTAGCAAACAAACCTTTCGCATTTACTATATCAGTAAGGATTATCCAATACTGAATAAATAAGTACCGCTCAACGACTACCACAAGAAAATTCACGTTTTTTTTTATTAAATACGCGAAATTCAGTTACAGTTGTAAGCAGACATTTTTGGCACATTTGTTTAATACCTGTCATTTTATTCCTCAGAACCTACAAATAAATGTCTGAAAACCCCGAGCTTTAGGTCGGACCGCTCAAGAAGTTATACCTTAACAAAAAATAGGTTTTGTGCGAGTTACACTAGAAATTTCCTGATTTTCTCGATTTCAGCAGGTAAACTGGTAACTTAAACCGTTAGTTTTGTTTTTAATAACTACTTATTGATATTTACACATATAAGTATTATTAACGAAGGTATAGAAACCGCACTTGGCAGTGTAGCTGCTTTGTGACGGCAACAATATGCCAGTACGCAAAATGTCGCCGTCTCAAAAGATTTCCCCATATATACATAAGTATATTTATTCAGAAAACAGAGCCGAATAATACAGTACAAATACATACATAAATGCTTTGAAGTAATAAATTTATACAACAGCTTAAGCTGTTCAAATAAATAGAAAATAATATTTTAAGTCACAGCACGGAAATCCGAAAATCTGAAAAACCAGTAGCCATGATAAAGCACAAACAATTGCTGCAATGTATGCGTACTAGTACACATACATACATACATATGTAGCCATTGTGGAAATTGTTCTGCGAAAAGCTAACATAGCCACTGGCTTCAGAGCAGCAAGAGCTTGTGCATTGGAAGGACATACTGCTGCACACTTTAACCGATGCATACATGCAAACTTATATACATCCATACTTAAATAAGAGTATACAAATATATGTATGTATGTATGTATGTAGTATGTATAAACGCAAACAGCTTGATATAGCTAGCTTTAAGCGCCAAGCATTTGCAACGAATGCAATCAGTGCCCGAGCAGGTGACAATGAAATAATAACTTCAGGTGTTTATACCAGCTTTAGAGCAATTTCTCTCGCAAGAATTGTAGGTTTTTTTTTTTTCATTTAATCTTTGCACTATTTACCTAGTGGGAACACTTGCTTGAGCGCTTACAACGATATTACAATACTAAAATATCTAAGGAAGAAGAAGAGCGAAATAAGAAAGAAGAATAGAAAAACAAACAAAAGGCCAGGTGTGCGTGTAAATAGAGCAAGGCGATTTTTCATATGGAGGGAGAAAAGAGAACGCCAACGAAGAAGTGGCGAAATGTGGCGCTAAGTTAGTGGCTCCGCACAGCAGCAGCAGTTGACAACTTTAATGCTGACTTAAAAAGCTTGCCAAGCGACTGGAGGCAACCAACAGCCAGCAGCAGCCACAGGAACTAACCAGCAGCTGCTGTGCCACCGGCAAGTGGGAGGAGTAGGGAAACTTATTGAGACAAATGACACATAGCGCATAGAAGATGAGCAGCCAACGAGCGACTAGCGAAACTTTCCGTACAGCAAGCTTTCAAGCACCGAGTGCCGAGATTTGTTGCGGGCAGGAAGCGCCACAACTGTCAACTGTCAACAGTTCGCACACTTTTACGGTGTTTGTGTGAGAACTCCACCCGAGCGCATTGTGACAGCAGCCAAGCCGTTGGTACGGAAATCTACAGGGATTTTATAAAGTGCTGAAGCAACTTCCGTACGCCACCCATCCATGCCCATTATTGGGATTGGATGAAGCAAACTTTTTACTTAGCAGGTACATCAACTTCTTAAGAGAATTCAAGAAAAATCTCCAACAACTGAGAGAAGCCAGTAAAGTTTGAAAATAATAAGAAAGTAATAAACGAACGGTAAATATTAATGGAGCTGAAGCGAAGACTGCAGAAAATGCTGGTAAGATCGGTTAGCAGCTGCTGATTACGCTGTGGCAGTGGTGCGCGTCAAAAGGAAAAGTTGCTCTGGAGGGGCACTGCAATCGCTGTCAGTTGCTCGGTGTGCATCACTGAAGGCAACCACTTGCAAGTGAAAAGCTTCGACTGTCGTTTAATGTCACTTTCATTAGAACAGCGAAAGCTATTGCCAAGCTAAAGTAAAAATAAATAAAAGCAGTTATAAAATATGAAATATTTTCGCTGTCTCCAAGCTGCTGGCGGCATTTTTTGCCAAGAGGGCAAACCCGCCCCACAATCACCTCCTTCCGAAATCTGCACTCCAGCTATTGCTTCTTAAATTTTAAATGCGCTCCTTGCGACAATACTTGAATTTTGTTAGAGCATGATTTATATTTATTTATGTTTGTATAAGCGATGGAAAAAAGCATAGAGTTCAGCTGCTACTCATGAAATATGAAAAATGTCGCCGAAATCCATTTAATTTGCGTGCAAACAGTGGCGCCTGAGTTAGACAAAAATCGAGCAACGGCCAAATGCTCGTCGGCAGCGCCCATTGCACAATAACTAATTCAAGCGTAGAGCAAAGCAGGAACACAGCGACTTGTGTTTAGTAGATTAAAAAAAGCTTTGTTTAAAATTTGTCTTCGCCTTTGCAGACAAATGGGCAAATAAGCTGAAATGCTGTGATTGTTGCGCACGTTGGCGAATGCGTATTAAGTGAGGATTTATTTTAGATTTTCCAAGGACAAATATTAGCACAAATTTCGGAGATATTATTTTTCATCATAAATTATTTCAAGTGCTAAGAGGCAATGCAAAGGGCAGTGAATGACAGATTGCTTACTTTGAACTCTATGGAGAGAATAGATCAGCCTGAATTGGAATATTACACAATTTTGTTGTTAAAAAAAAATAAAAGAAGCAGTGGTTTAGTACCTAAGTAAGTACTTACAAAATTTTAACTAAAAGGTTTCGAGCAGAATTTAGAGTGAGTGAATTAGTGCGTTGTGTGAAATTTTTTTGTTCCTTCATAGTGTAGAATAGCCTGACTACGACACCTATGAGAAAACGCGAACTCTTAGAGACTTGCAACTTTCATTTTATTATACTGAAATTTAATGATATATAAAACTGCATACCCAAAATTTTTATAAAAACCAAAAACAAAAAAAAAATATTTTTGTTGAAAATTTGTTTATAACTTTTCATATTATTACTATTTATTTATTTATTTTTTCATTTTGGGAGAACCCTAAAATTGTTTTTAACTAGTTTCAATTATGTATCTTTCTTAACTGGAACAGGGGAATCGATCTTCTTCAAAATTAGCACTTTTTCTGCACTTTGCACTAAAAAATTTAATATAAAAAAATAAAACATTGGCCTCTTGAAAATTTTATTAGCTTTCTTTAAAAAAAAAATAATTAATCAAATTGGTTGAGAAATGAAGGCTGCAGTGAATTATGAACATTAAATTCCATTTATTGACCACTGTGCGTCAGAAGTGTAGGTTTTGGTTACCACACCGTGGATGTCTTGTCAGTGGAACGTGTTGCTCATTTTCTCCATACAAAAAATAATTGTCAAACAAAGTTACTTTGCATGGAAGAACCTGCGTTAAAATATTTCCTAAAATGAACGCGATTTTCTAGCAACTACAAACTGGCACTTTGTTATACCAGAACTGAATATATAATGCTATAAAACTGCATACTTAGAATTTTCCTAAAAAATCTGAATAGAAAGTTGCAAATTATTATGTAAATTTATTGAATTTTTCTGAGTTTAGCACAATGTTGAGAGATTTAATTTTTATATAGTATGTTTCGGGAATTATTAGTTATTTGCCCACTGTTTTTGGGTTAGTGGGCGGAGGTGGAGGAGGCGGGGCTCTTTATACCCCACCCACTAGAGATAGCACAGTTCAATCACAGTCGTGAAAAGTCATACCTGACCACTCGAACACTTCCACAGACCCATCTCGCACTATTTGACACAGAAAATGTAAACTCGGCTTACGCCACCCATAGTATTTTTTCATGCATAACAACTTTTCCATTGCTTAAATTTTTTTTCTTGCTAGTATCTTAATTGCTCATTCGCCAAATCTAATTACACAACATTCCTCTGACATTTTTATTTTCCACCGACGCCTACTTGGTCGTTTCGCTTATTGGCCTGACATTGTCTGATTCAATTAAGCCGAAAGTGCTAATGTACTATTTTAATGACTTTAAGAATTATCCGACATTCTTTCGCTTATTCCTTTCCTAGCCATTCATTTCGACTGCGTTGCGTTCTCGGCGCGACGTTGCATTGCATTTCTGGTGCTGCAGTTTAACGAATTTGTGAAAATTAAATAGAATTTAATTTAAATTGCATTAGTCAAGGCGCTAAGAGTGACACACATACAGACACAGCACATGCCAGTCACGAATACTAAGAAGGCAATTGTTGTTGTACGACCAGCGCGCGCTTGTTGTTTTTGCAAAGACTATTTAGCTGTGGTAGCAGCGACAGCCAAGTAAATTAAGTTGTCAGCGAATACCAGACAGCGGCGGCAATATTCGCACATACATACATACATACATATATTGCAATTGCAGCGAATACAACAATTTAATTGCAATAATAGCAACAACTTGCATAGATGGCATTTGGTGTTAAGCTTTGTTGGAATGTCTAAAACAGCTAAAGCGCAGCGGTTGAAGGCGATAGAAAGCCAGACGAGATGGACGTGGAATGGCTACAAAACACATACATATACATCTACAGTTGGCTGCATTTGTATGTATGTATTTGTGTACAACTGCAATACAACAGAAATGGCAACTATTGTATGCAAACTGTCGCACGTCATGTGACAGCGTAAATTTAATTGGTACTCAGTGGCATTTGGTGCGGAGTGGTTGGGAGGAGAAAGACAGTGGTAAGCGCAGCGTTTGCACATTTTGACAGCACCACAATCGCACACTTTGACTTCGACAATTGGCGAAATGGTGTATGTGATTGACTTAGATTATAGACTGAAGAGATAAGTTTGTACGTACACATATACATATATGCAGGCATAAATTCTGGACGTTGGCATGTGAATGCTGCTGGGAGTCGTATTAACGGATGCCTAAATGTTGGCTTCAGATTTACTTATAGGGCTTGAAAGATTTCCAGATGGTTTTAAAGGGTCCACACAAAATTTTAACCTGATATTAAAAAAAAAAATCGTTTCTCAGAGAGTCTTTATCGGAAGTACGCCTTTGATAATACAAATCTATTTCAGTTGCCAATTAACTATCTTTAACAAATCGAACCATTTTTAACAAATCTATTTAATAGACCCAAAAGACAACTAAATATATGTATGTAAATGAGCTCTACAATTATTTTTTCAAAATCTTTGAAGACCTGGTGCTGATTACATACCAGTACCCCTTCAAGCTCCGGCGACTTTGAAGCAAATATAGAGAGAAGTCATCGAGAGAATTACTTTAAAACCATAGTTGAGGGATTTTTCAATGAAGGCTGTGCAGCGGGCGTTAAGATTTCCCATCAATTGATTAAATTAAAGCAATCAAGAGAACCAAAAAATATACATCCTTTTGAAAGTACAAAATTAAATCAAGCAGCGAAAGAGTAAATTATTTTCTATGTACTTTTATTTTTGTTTACTCAACTTTTTCTCTTTTTCACAAAAAAAAAAAAAAAAAAAAAAAAAAAAGAAAGATCGCGAGCTCAAGAGAAAAGTGTATTGGATTGCCTGTCAAATGCTTGCAATGCACTAGTGGCAAACAAATGGTATTAGAAGCGAACACGAATCTAAACAAAACTCAACTACACTCACCAGCTTACATACATATGTTTGTATGTTGTATGTCAATATGTATGTATACACTTGTGGGCTCATCAATGGAATCGTACATGTCAGGTGTACTAATTTCCCTCCAGACCAACTGCCTTACATTTGTGTTTTCGTTGTTTTTTTTGGTTTACTTGTGCTTTTAATAAAATTTTCGTTGCTATTCCCGCTACAATCGATTGTCGTTGTGGTTGTGCGCTTGAGTGAATGTGAGCTTATATCGCCTAAAAGTCGTTTTTCATGTGTGCGAATATAATACATATATATGTATAAGTGTGCATATTTGTTTTTATTTTTACATCCTTATGTATGGCATGGGCTATGGTGGCAACTCTCCAGCTGCCACTTGGCAACTGCCTGCACAAATCTAAAGTAAACAAATCGCACACTGAAATGCCACTTGTGTCGATTGCTACATAGAATAAATATATGTAGGATGCATTTATGATGGGAATGTTACTCATACGCCATATACACACGTCCGATTTTAACACTTTCATGATAAACGGTAGATTCAATATGGATCCGACATTTTGAATTTTTAAAATCTGATTTCAGGTTCATAATCAGCGACCTTAAAAACAAACAAAACTGCAAAGTTTTAAGCGAATCCAATCGGTTTTAACTTTTTTGGGCGCCATATTGGAGCCGTTATTTTGAATTTGTCTCATTTTACTTCAGAATCGAAGCTGACGACCCCAAAACCCTCCGAGTTGGAAACTCTGTTTAACTGAACGCGAAAAAGTCGTATAAATCTTCCGCCATTTTGAATAATAAACAAATGACTTTAGATTCTTAATCAGTGACCCCGAAAACTATAAAATAAGTCGTGATCTAACTTACTGTCAGCATTTCCAGAAAGAAATTAATAAGAACATTCGTTTCTTCGCGAAAAGAGCGTCTTTGAAGCGGCGCAGTAAATAATCTTTTGGAGATTTAGATTTTTTTAACTTTCCGGTACAATGAAGACTTTTCGGAATTCGGAAACTTTGGAATTTCTCGGGATCATCAGCGTAATTTCAATAAAAACTACTGATTATTTTGAGCAAGAAAGGACTAGTAGTTCTTATCCTTTATACAAAAATTTAAATAATTAGTTATTTTATGATTTGTTCGTGGCTTTGTGAGCTTTTTTTGTACTTTTTTCAAATTAAGTTGGGATGTTTTGAATTGTTTGTGGATTCTTCGGAACTCTTCCCAATTTTTCGTTACTATTTCGAGATATTTTCTTAGGTCTTTAGGATCTTAATTATCCTTTTGGGATTCTTTGGGTTTTGTTTTTGCCTCCTCGAACACCTTAATGGTTTTCAGGGATTTTCAGTGTTTTAACCGTAAATTATCCGCTGTTTTCAAGATCAACAGCACATTTTCATCTTAATTTCATTTTTTAAATTATTAATACTTAGAAATAATAATAATTATAGTTTATAATACCTTACATGATTTTGTCCAGTATTTAAACGTATGATGATCAATTTTTCAGAAGGAAAAACCATTTATTTATTAAACCTTTTTATAAGATTTGAAAGACATACCTGTAAAGAGACGAAATAAGTGAAGAAATTAGAAAAGTAAATAATTGTGTATGTATACTACAAAACAATATATACACTTTTGCCAAAACTACATATGGTTAGGAAGTTTAAGCATTTTATAATTTTAATTTATTATTTTTTCCCGCTGTGCACACTGCGCAGCACAAACTAACTGCATCACAAAATGCACAAGTAGATACATACATACTCAATACCACACAGGCTGCAAAAGCCAACTCGTAAACCAATCTATACAATTACCTACACTTACAGACACATACCTACACACACAAAACAAAAACACTGCACTTGCTTTCATCCCATAAGTATGCTACTTCTATTTGAATCGTTGCTGCTACTGGCTATCTGCTGCTGCTGCTGCTGCTGCTGCTGCTGCTGTTTAGGTCGTTGGTAAACGTCTGTTTATCCATTCAACATTTTGATCGACATCAATGCGGCCATCACCTTCACCACAGCCATTGCATTTGCTATGTATACACACACAAGCAAGCTCTCGGCCATACTAGCAGCTCTCGGTCACCTGCTGACTCGGCGCTCTGCTGGTGGCTTTTATGCGCCAACAGCAATGAGCCACTCTAGTCTGTATTTTATTTTCTCAGCCACAGTTATTTTTATATTTTTTCAAGCTTTACTACGATTTCTACTAGCTATTTATTTTCTATTTATTTCTATGTAGTATTTTGCTATATATTTTTGTTTCGCCATTGTTCCCGGCTACTTACCGATGTTGTGCTGCTGTTGATGTTGTTCTTGTTGTTGTGCTTTGTTATTATATGCTTACCTAGGATTTAATCAAATATTTAAGATAGCTAGCCATTGGCTACGGAATGGCTAGCGGTCGGACGTTTGGTCGGTCTGTTGGTCAACTGACTTGCACCAACACGCACACATATACAGATACAGTGTAAATGTGCATTGAAATGGCCATTAGGAAAACAGACACAAATCGTTGCGGAATAGGTCAACATAATGTGGCGTTGGGTTGTGCGGTGGTGCACATAAAATGGCGTAATCTGCAGTGAAGCGACGAAAGCGACGTTCGCAGGTTAGGTGGAAAAGTGCACTGCAGTGCAAAAGCGTGTCCATTGTGGAGGAGCTAGTTAAAGTCAGTGGAGCAATAAACACTGAAATGAGGACAATGGAAAGTGCAAAAACAAAAGCATTTCTATTTTTACCATCCATTGTTGTATTAGCTTTGTTTCAGTGACTTGGTTGGGTTAGCATTCGGAATGGTCTGAATTGACTCTTTAAAGTAAACTGCTATGTGTAGAGCAGAAAGTTATGGCTCAGCACTTACAGCTGGCTTTTAAAGTTGCAAACTTAAAGTGGAAAACTGCGGAGATTTGAGGGGAAATGCTTTGTGGATTTTAGCTAATATTTAGTGTTTTCCAAAATCGGTAAACTTCTAAGCCACAGATTACAATAAACTGGCCATACTGTCATTTAAGCTGATAATCATAAATATTCATTATATACTGGTCCTGAGACTAAATCCGACGATATTGTAGAATGATACTGATATTGACAATGATACTGATGCTGATGCTGATATTGATACTGGCAGAGATACTTATCATGACGATAATACTGATACAGCTAATAAAAAACGATATGGACATAGATATTGAGACTCTAACTGATATTTGATACCGGGCTGACAATGATATGTAATAACAAAAATTCTTTTACTGACAATTAGGCTGGCCCTTAAGTGTAGAAAGCAAAAATTTTTACAACAGATTTTCTAAGCCTCAATCCCTATGTCGATGCTACTAAGTATAGACGAAGATATGATATACAAATTTAGGTCCCGAGTGGAGACAGTTTAGGCGTGTCGCACTGGGGTTTAAGTTCAGATTACCCTATGAAGACGTCTTAGCCGACTCCACTCAGGGCCAAAATTTATATGTGATATCTGTGAACATGGTATTAGCGATTAAGGGATTTTAAGGACCACCGTAATGTACAATAAAATTCTAAATTAAATCTTCCTCTCTGATTGTAACTTTTCATTTTCTCTTTAAGCTCAGCAAATTCTTGAATTTCTTTACATAAAAACTGAGAAAACTTGCAACAAATTGTGCATTTTATAACTATTTTACGTCTATTCCCATTGCACAATTTTCGCAGCAAAGTGGTTTGTTGCAGGCAAGATTGGCATCAGGGCAATGGGCAGGCAGTGCATTCATTGCAACACACCTGCTTACCAAGTTGTGCATTGCTCGGCTTTTGTTATGCCGGCTGGTATTGCCATAAAATTTCTCTATTGCCACACTCTTCCTTTCTTGAATCGCTACTCTGTTTTGTGTCTTCATTTTTTTTCAGTTTTATACTTTCTGTTGCTACTAACTTTATTTTCAACATTTGCCATGTTTTATTGCTTTTCGTCGTTTACTTTTATGAAGTCCGGCTGCAGGCAGCACCTGTGCTCTATTGTCCTGTCTGGTCTCTTCAGCTGTTTATAACTTTATTTCTTACAGCGAGTGTAGAAAAAGAAAACTAATATTTTTACTGTTAGCTGCAGCAAAATACTTCGTCGGTTTTTTTTTCTACAGCTGGTTTTCGTTGCCACTTTTAAAGCACAATGCTTTGGCGTAACAGAGCAGAAAGCAAAGAGACTAAAATTTAAAATTTACACGCAGCTGCTTTGGTTCCAGTACTGCTCGTGGTAGTCAATTTTTTCCAGTCGCCTCCTATTCTCTATGCCTCTATTTAGGTACATAGCTTCAGCTGCAGTAACTACTAAATCCCCATCTAAGTTGTAAACGTGCTCAACACAAATTCTAGGCGCTTACCGTACGCAAACGACTTTGGCTGGGTACACAATCGCTTTGGGCTCTCGCTAGCTTGTCCTTTGCGCGTCCTACTTTTATTTTATTTTAATATTTTTGCATTGTTGTTTCACCTAAATTTTTGTATAGTTACTCTTGGTTCTAGTGCCACACAAAATTTGGTTGGCCTTAGGCAGCTGGTAAGAGTTATGGCTTTTGTGACCCACTCACCCACGCGCTCGCAGAGGCATGCAAAGAGACTAAGAAATTGTTAAGGTTTTACGTATACATTTTTATATTTACATAACTATAGGTGTAAACCTAAGGTTACGGCTACAGACATTAGGCGTTCGACCAAACTTAGTGGAATGAAATCTGAATATAGAAAACTCGTGAATAAGTAATGTTAAGTTAATAGTAAAAAAATACTTTTAAAACAAGTTTTCTAAATATAAACCAAATGGAACCATAAACTGCAACATTTTTTATGCATATGGTCATTTCCTTCCATGAAACCAAATCCAACTATAAATACGGGTTTTTATTATATCTTGATTCCTGCACAACCTAGCGCATTAATTCATGTTTCATATTGCATTAAAAACCGGTTATGTTCTATGTTTGCTGTTTCAAGACTTTAACTAATAATTAAGTTAGCTAAAAGATCAAACAATTAATATTTCATCTTATCATAACTGAAAAAGTGTTCCTTATTTTGGTCCATAGCACCCGTTTTTTGGGTTTCGCTTGTGCACATCATCTATTCAGCCTTAAATCGTTTATTTAGGCCAGCAAGTACCGAAAATACGCATTTCTTCATTGTTACTCGAAAAACTTTAATTTTTTCAACATTTTTATTGAACTTGAGGCCGTTTTTAATGAAAGTTTCTTATATAATTTTTATATATTTATATAGTTTTTTCTTGTTTTTTTTTTTTTTTGTAAGTAATTTTTGGAATGTTTTAAACATAAATAATGCTCATTTTAGAAGCAATGATAGTTGTCATCAAATACAGCAATCTGTGGAGTTTCAAGCAACCACCAATGTGAAAAAGATTGGCAGCATGCTGAATATATGTCACAGCTATTTTGTAATTTTTTAAATTATAAAATAGTTAAAGCGAGCATACACATAAATCTGTCAGCTCATTGTATATGGCTAACACAAGGTGCTACGGGGCGTATACGTTACATACACAATTACGGGTATACATGTGAGCAGGAGTTATCCAAAACTATCTGTTCTTTATGCAAAACTAATGACAATACCTGATGGAAGACAAGTGTGCCACCATTTTGTACTAAAAACACGTTTTTGCGAAAAATTTAACAACTCGTAAGATTTAGTAATATGTAACTATAACGTCACAAGTTTTCAGAACTTAATGTTATTTTTTATTCGTAAGGGGCGCTTAGACCCTAAATTCATCAAAATAATATATGTTCATAGCAAAAGCATAATGATGCCGTATATTCACGCCAGGATTTTCGATATTTTCTATGTTGACTATTGATGACTTAAGTAACTGAAAACGACAGCCCCTACAAATAGTGCATTTGAAGGGGTAAAAAGTAGCCACTTAAAAATATTTAGGCTTAAGAACACTACTCTCGTCCAATAATCCAAAATAAATACAGTTCACGTTATAGAAACATGATGCGCTACTAAAAGCTTACGATGGTTTCACTTTTTCCAGCTTTACCAGTTATGCTGTCTGTTTACTGACTGGGTTAATGCTGCAGTTATTTACATATAATACATTTGCCCTCCTACGAAGATCTCTATTTACGTACGTAAATATTTGTGCTCCTAAATCCCCTCTGCTTTTTAAAGAACTTAAAGTTTTCGATGTAATTTAAACTGAAGTAATGCTGCATTACAGTCAACGCTTGAAAGCAATTCTCTTGAAATACAGAAGCGAAAGGAAAAAAATAAAATGTTGAACAAAAAAACAAATAGGGCAAAAATAGTAAAATCCACATTAGGAGAGCAGCAGGAATTATGGAAATGCGTTGAGCTACTTACGCTTCCTCTTCCACATGAACTGACCCACAACAAAACCGTAAACGTAACTTGTGCTGTGTACTGTTGAGTGAAAACAAATGCTTTTGGCTCTATGCTGCCTCTCTCCAACACACTACCGCCGTTGGCTTGCTGCTCTTTTCATTTGCTGCAGCTGTTTTCAACTGTTAAATATTGGACATTCATTTCGGGATAAACTCGACTTAGGGCAGCCCGAAGCACGCAAAAGTAAGCATGCAGAGCACGTGTGCTCGAATAATAGCAAAAAAAAAGGCCTAGAAAAATTACGCACACATGAAAGTCAAATAGGATTTCTCGGCAAAAGTGGAGCAGCAAAAAATAGTGTAAAACTATAAAGCAGTAAGCAAGCAAGCAAGCAA
>NW_023458561.1:66359634-66361200 GCF_013731165.1 Rhagoletis pomonella | reverse complement strand
ACATAAATGCTTTGAAGTAATAAATTTATACAACAGCTTAAGCTGTTGTATAAATTTATTACTTCAAAGCATTTATGTATGTATTTGTACTGTATTATTTGGCTCTGTTTTCTGAATAAATATACATATGTATATATGGGGAAATCTTTTGAGACGGGAACATTTTGCGTACTGGCATATTTTTGCCGTCACAAAGCAGCTGCACTGCCAAGTGCGGTTTCTATACCTTCGTTAATAATACTTATATGTGTAAATATCAATAAGTAGTTATTAAAAACAAAACTAACGGTTTAAATTACCACTTTACCTGCTGAAATCGAGAAAATCAGGAAATTTCTAGTGTAACTCGCACAAAACCAATTTTTTGTTAAGGTATAACTTCTTGAGCGCTCCGCCCTAAAGCTCGGGGTTTTCGGACATTTATTTGTAGGTTCTGAGGGCTCAAATGACAGGTATTAAACAAATGTGCCAAAAATGTCTGCTTACAACTGTAACTGAATTTCTCGTATTTTATAAAAAACGTGAATTTTCTTGTGGTAGTCGTTGAGCGGTACTTATTTATTCAGTATTGGATAATCCTTACTGATATAAATGCGAAAGGTTTGTTTGTTACGCATCCACGCTTTAACTACTGAACCGATCTTGATGAAATTTCGCTAATTGGTGTCGATAGAACAGCTTTTATCCCGATTAGATAAAGGGGCATTTTTCATACTGCATACCTCTTGAAGTGTTTGTGGTAGAGTACTGGAACTTGGTATGCAGATATATGAAATCAATACTATACTCATAGAAAAAATGTGGGTTCTTGGAATAGAGCCCGTGGCACCTGCCATATAGACGGAATTTTGTATACTACCACCTGTTAAAGAATTAACTTCAATTCAAAGTATTTTATAAGTTAAATGAATTATTATAAAATGGATGTCGATCGAGTCGTTATATCCCAGAAATGGTGACTCTTTGGAAAAAAGTGGCATAAGGGATTTTGGAGACATTTTTTTTTTTTTAATTGAAAAGTCCCCGTCTCAAAAGATTTTCCCATATATGTACTAGCATGTATAAAATATGATATCCAAGTGCTTGTCATTTAAGATTTTTAACTCCAATGCTGGTGTGATCCATTGGACTTGTAAGGCAATAATCAGAAAGCCCTAGATTGGAATTCAATCAGATCTCTTATAGATCTCTTATCCTATTGATAATTCTTATAGATCTTACTTATCTATAAATCTTATAGATCTAAGATCTTACTTATAGATAGATACTTATAGATCTTATAGTTCTCTTATCTTATCTCTTTAAGTCCCAGCTTCAGACACTCAACTGCTAATAAATTGGATTGATGCGTTAATAAATTCCCAGTAGAGATAACCTTAGAAATATTTTCAAAGCAAAAAAGGAGAGATAACGTAATAGCTTACTTAAACTGAAATACTGTAAAGATTTTTTCGTGCCACTTCCACATTATCTTCGGACGCAAAATTTCAATAAGTTTTGGCTATTTTACTTTTATTAATTTGACTTACATTATTATTATTTTTAAGTATAGCTCGTTATCTAACG
>NW_023458561.1:66357925-66359624 GCF_013731165.1 Rhagoletis pomonella | reverse complement strand
TTTGAGAGTTTTTCAAACAGTTACCGGTCTGATCTGCCCGTATTCATTTTGAGCTAGTCTTTTGGTATCCCACTATTTATGATGATCAAACACCCATCTTTGCAAATTACTTGTGGCGAATGTAGCCATCACACTCTATTCATCCAGCGATGACTTTACTAGAGACCACCTTGTTTTACTAGTTCATAGACCGTGCAGTTTTTGAAATTTTGCTGCGACCTTGAACTAACATCAACTCCATAGCGATGCATTCTTAAGCGATCGTGACTTTTGAGCATAAAATCAAGGATCTGCATTCTAAAGCAGGGATCACACGATTTGTACATTTGTACAGATTGGTAGATTTCGGCAGTAACAGAGTGGTGTTGCCTAGAAACAATGAGTTCAGCTCAAATAGCAACTTTCCAAACAACAGCACTCTGTAACTGTGAAAATGTACAAATGTACAAATCGTGCGATCCCCGCTTAAGTTCACGCACGGCAGTGCATTCCATCCTTTTATTGGTTATTACAATTGCTGTATTTCGCTACACTCGGAAAAGTGCATGTAAAACTACTGAACTATTGAAAAATATACACATGAAATATTTAAAAATCTTTGCTCTACGCAAAAAATTTGGTATGTAGGTAAAAGTAAACAGGCTCTTGGATAGTGTGTAACTATTAACGTTCACAAAGATAATAAAAAACGTCCATATAAACTACACAAAAAAATAACGAAAGTGGTAATTATTTCATTCATGATTCTTCAGTTAAGGTAGTCGTTCAATCCTTTCCATATTAAACAAAATTTGGGAAAATTTAAATCGACCTAACTTCAAGTGGTTAATTTAAAAACCAGTTGCATACATATACATACAACATTGGAAGTCATAAAATAAATACTTAAGCCGCAAGTATATTCTTTCATGTCAACATAACTACATAGTATGTATGTATGTGCATATATATTTTTACTTGTTGGTTTGAAGATATGTATGCGAGTGTAAAACTGTGAAGCGCAAAGAAGAACCGCTGCTCCCCGACTACAAGTGCGCCCCCTTCAAAAACACGGCACTCAACCACCAATTTTTGTTCAAAACAAAAGTTAAAAAAGGAAGATTACGGAAAACTTAAAACTACAGCGCACAGCAGAAATGAAAGAACACCGCACATTTTTTATAACAGCCACATAACAGTGAATGCTTTACTACTTATGTATATGTGCATTAGGGTGGCCCTTAAATATGGCAAGCAAATTTTTACAACAGACCCTCAGACCCTACGCCGATGCTACTATAGTCGAAGATTTCACATATAAATTTGCGATTGGAGACGTTTAAGGCGTGTCGCATCGGGGGCTAAATTTAGATTCCTCTATGCAGACTTAAAAAATTCAAATCAATTTTTTTAAATCTAATACTCAAAATTAATACAACTATAGTCGATGGTATCACATATAAATTTTAACCCCAAATTTCATATAACCCTATAAAGAAAGGTATTAAATAAAAACATATATATATATTTTTAATTCTTGAGTCTCCATAGAGGCCAGATGGTTTTGACTCCGTTGGGACACGCCTGAACCGACTCCAATCGGGACCAAAATTTGCATGTGATATACAGGGTGTCCCAGAAGTAACGTGCCAAACTTTAGGGGAAGGTAGGTGGGGGGGTGAGCTCCCTGATAAACAAAAAATTTTCAGGTAAAAGTGTC
>NW_023458561.1:66350086-66357825 GCF_013731165.1 Rhagoletis pomonella | reverse complement strand
CAAAAAATAGTGTAAAACTATAAAGCAGTAAGCAAGCAAGCAAGCAAGCAAAGCGACTAAGGCAGTTGCAGTCAACCGATCACACACACACGTCATTAGGAATAGCAAGAAATTTATATGGTCGCCTGAGATAGCTTTGCCGAGTTGCAAACGAGATTTAGCAGCTGCTTTGGCTGTTGTAGCTGTAGCTGCAGCGTGTGTCTGATTTATCGGTGTGGCACAGAGGTGGCTGAAAAAATTACTTTCATTAATTTTTTCGTTGAATTTTCTTGATTTTTTTCTTTAACATAAGCTTACATTTTCTCTTGTCTTTTATGCACTGCAAAGAGAGTTAAAGGTGACAAATGAAATATATTAGAGTGTCCCCTACTTTTTGCACGCATTTTTTTCTTTTCATTTGATATAAAAATTATTTGCTGTAGGATCTAAATAACTCAAAGATAAGCTGAGCACTTCGTACTGAGAATCAGGCGAGCTTAACCGGTTACAGTTCAACCCTTAGCCGGCCTGACGACGCTCTATACCGCTACTTGTGCCCCTAATATTTCTATATAAATTCCCAGAACGATATTTTCTATGGTATAAAAAGTCCACAAGTACCGAGCTTCTTATATCCTAATGTAACTAGTAAACTCACTAACTAACTAACAGAATACTTTCAGATTGCTAGAGAGGGCTGGCACCAAAGCATCTTAAGGCCACCCACCAAGTCGGCCATAGAGATCGTGTCTGACCAAATCACTGATCAAGCAGGATCAGAAGTTCTTCACAAGAAACATTCTATAGGCAAGCCATTTCGAAATCATATCGCGCGGAAAGGCACATACCGTTAAATTTGGTGGAGGAAGGCAATCTAAAGGCACGAAAATGGCAAACATACGGGTCTTCTAGACTAGATTCTTTGCTAAAATTCAGGAGATCCTAGGTATCATAAAAGAAAGCAGTATACGATAATCCTCTATAATCCGTTGGAAATAGGGAAGCAGGACAATGAAGATCCACCCGCATGATGCACGAGCATAAACTTGGTCCATGGACCATGGAGATCAATTTAAGAAAGCTCTAAGCGGATATCTTGGAGATTCTCCAGGAGTTAAGTCTAGGCATACCTTTATGATGAATCGAATTTAAATAAAATTTTACTGAAAACCATGGGTCTTAAATTGAAGGCAACTGGCTTAACAAAATCCGTCTTATTTTTCGAATATCTGTAAATTTAACACCAAGATGAAATGCACTATTTTTTAAGAAGTTTCACTCTCAGCCAAGTGCAAATAGCTTTGGTTGAAAAAAGGAAAAAAAACACTGCTAAGAACATGCAAAAAAATGCAACGGAAGTGGAAAAGAGATTTAGTTCCATTTGACGATTTTATATTGTAAACGACAAAGTAGTACTTTACCATTTATGCGCAAATAAAGAAAAATATACCAAAAGAGTAGAAATGCAGACGAAAATTTTAAGAATACTCAGGCGATAAGCTGACGAAGGACGCAGTGAAGTGAATGCGTGCGCTCAAGTGACTATACTTCCCCCACGCTTGTGTCCGTGGCTGTCTGCGCTGACGCATACACTTTTACGCATTTGAGCTTTGGCTAAGACGACCAAGGCGGCGTCAGACCGACGGACGGGCGGTCATAGATAGAATTGGAGATGTAGTTGGCAGGAAACATTAGAATGTCTAGACACCTACGTCATGCCAAATGTGAATAAGAAAAGCGCAGCAGTGGCTGAAAAAGACGAAGAAAAAAAAAGCCAAAAAGACGCCAATCGAAGAAAAAATGCATTTTCGCTTCGGCGGCGTTTTCACACATTTTTTAAGCGCTTAAATAGATGCTTACCGTTTTTTCACCATTTTCATTTGAATTTTACTATTTCACTTTTTATATCATTTTTCACTTTGCGTTATAGAGAAAAAATTCCTCGTGGTTGGAAGTAAATAAAAGAAATCCAAGTAAAATGTATCCAAGAGTCGTGATTTTGACTGCCAAATGCAACTTTCAACAGCTTTTCAATGCCAGTTCCTGCTCCTTTAAGCGTGTCTAACCTTTGAACTGCTTAATATGCCGAAAATTTCCTCCTTACAGGCAAGCAATGATGTCACTTCCGCCACTTCAACACGGCAACAACAACGCCAAAAGCTTTTCAAAAAAAAATATTCGACTCTCAACTGCTTGCTTCCAAAAATTTAGTTTAGTTCACTTTTCCTCTTTTCGTTTCAGCCTGAGTTAGAGTACAAACTTACATATACATATACATATGTACCAGCCAGTATATTCAGTGATGCCTTCACTAAGGCGTTTGTATATGTACGTGCACGCCTGGCAGAGTACATAACTGAAGTGTGACAGCTGGGAAAGTAAGCTGGCAATGACAGACTTGCCAAACTCACTTGTCTGTCGGGCGGACGGCGCGTCAGCAGGCGAGCGTAGGAAAGCAAGTAAAAGGAGAGCTTCTCGCCACATCCTTCACTGGCAGTCGGCAGCCAAAGTTTCTCTGCCAACGACACACTCGACAAATACCTTCCTACTTTGCCTTGGAAGTGTTATTCTGAAGGATTTATGTTTGGCTTTTCAGTTGGCACATGTGACAGACGATAGAAAGGAAGGAGGAGGAGTGTCGAGAAGAGTCAAAAATATTCAAAAATTGTCATTGGATGACGGTAAATAGTAGGTATACATATTGGGTAAGAGTGCGAATGTTTTTGTGTGATTGATTTTCAGCTGCAAGAATTTGAGTATTTGAAAGCAAAACAGGCGTAAACGAGCTCTTGTTGGGAGCAATTTTGCAAAAATGCTTTGCCTTTGTGTATGTAGGGAGATACATACAGGTATGCATATATATCGTTTCCCCGAACGATCGTCTCAGTCTCGTCTAGGAAGTTTGATGCCTTCGCTGATGAAAGATCTCGTTGCAGGTAAAGTGTCTTAAGTTTAGCGCTAATAGCTAATTCACTGTCAAATCCTGGTAATGTCACTTAGACGTTTGGTGATATATTTTCTTATTCTTTTAATTAGGGATTATCTTTGAACGGAATTTGACTTATGATTAAAGACAGTATAAGCTTATATTTATCCATACTTTTCAGACGAATTTTGACTTAAGTCCTAAGGACTATCTGCCTTGGCTGGGATGTTCTACAAATATCCAATAGCAGTTTTTCTAAACCTTTATACAAAATCTGCTATGTTATCTAGTCAGTCACTTTCTTGCCGGGTTTTTAAGCACCGCAAACTAAATTATTTGATAGACTTCCATATAAGTATGCGGGCTGCTATTTTAAAGGATATTGAAAAGTTATCTACAACACGTCCATACATACATACATACACAGCACCATACATACATATGTACATATTATGGCTGCAAGTGTGCGCTTGACAGAACAAAGTTGCTTTGTACTACATTAATATTAGTTTTTGCTTATGACGGCAGGTAAGAAATTGAATGTCAGTTTAAGTTGACAGTTTCACTACTCGCACACAGGTATCTACATAAATATTTTATAACGAAATTTTGCATACAACCGTTTCGTGCACACACGTAAGCCATTCATATGCACACACACACTATTAATTTATCTATCAAATATGCACGTACATATGTATGTATGTATTTGCTATGTCACATAAGCTCCCACTTCTTTTTTGCTCTCCAGGAAAATTGCTCTTGCTTATAACATATTTAAAAGTCAAAGAGCTGTGCGAGTGATAAATTGAAAGTTTAGCTCACATGAAATAACAACAAATTGGGCAAGTTGAATGCCATCCAACAGCAATAACAACAAATCGTAAAAAGCAATCAGTCGAGCAACAACAATCAATATAAGAGCACACACCTGCTGTTATTCTGACACCCCACAAATTGGAGTAAATCATGCATTTTATGCTTAAATAAAATTGTATGCCAATAGTTGACTGACTGACTGGCAGCTCCATGTGTGAGCGAGGAAAAAAGAATAGGAAATACATACATATGTATGTGTATGCTTTTATGCTGTGAAAACTGTGTCAAATTTGATTTATTGATCGCAATTTTTGCTGATAGCCAGATCTCTCTTCTCTTCGCTGCGTAATAGTTCCTCCTTTTATGAAGGGTAATACGTTTACAGAATTTCTATAAGAATTGAGATAAGTAAGTGAAAGTTGGATCGAAAGCTGCAGAAATTTTATTTTTGTATGTGTAAATGTTAAGAGATTAATAACATGACCTTTAGCTAAAGCGGAGGGTAGAGGTACATACATACAGATGCAATCAACTAATTAGCAACGAAATTCAAAATGATATTGTTTGCAAATTATGTTCATTTATTTATTTTTAATAATTTTCATTTAAACCACATTAATACAAGTTTCAAAGCTTGCACAAATTGCAAAAAATTATAAAAAAAGTTCAAAAACTGTCATAAAAATTTCAAAATTTTTAATTAGCTTATTTAGAAAATTTTCGGGTATGCAGTTGTGTAGCCCATTCAATTTTGGTCTAAGGTCAAATAAAGTGCAATCTTGACGTTGCTAGGATTCGCAGTTGATTTTTTAGATTTTTTTGTGTAGGATGTTGCGCATTTTCTTCCATATAACACATGGTCAAAAATTTTTTTTTATGTGAAAAAAATGCGCAACACCCTCACACAAAAAAAAATTCTAAAAAATCAACTGAAAATCCTAGCTACTTCAAACTTGCACTTTATTAGACTAGAATTGAATGGGCCACACCACCGAATACCCGAAAATAGTAGTATCACCATACCGTTTTTCATTTTAAGTTTTGACATCCAAACTAAACGGAAAAATTTCTGAGTATGCCTTTTAAAATTCTGGCACATTAAGTATCACACCAATTTGACATAAAAAAGAAGGAATTGCAAAATCAAAAGTCAACTCAACCTTAGAACAAACTGTCTGTGGCCAAAAGGAATCGAATCCCAAGAGTTAATGTTTAGGCGAAAAATACAACCAACTTCAACGCTCATATACCGTTAGGTACCTTCTTCATTATCAAATGATAGTAATTAAACCAAATTAGAATTACCATGAAAAAATTATCGAAATCGGGACACGTGGTCCAATGTTATGCGGTAACATGCATAAAAAATAAAACAAAATATTCGACGTCTTGATAGACTCCTCATTTTTTTGAATTCGGTTTGAAAAGAAAATAAAATCAAAATTCGAAACTTTACAAAGCACAGCCCTAGCGAAATGATTTTAATATTTAACAAAAAAAAATAAACATGTAGTTAGTTTTAGTACAATTAAACAAGGGCAACAATAAACACTTTTCTTCAATCGCTTTTCGTACAAGATCACATCAGTGCGTTTATGCGAAATTCACACAAAAAACGATGTAATATGGACTTCTTATTGAGGGCGCGCTCTTTAAAAATACACAGTAATTTTTTGTATAGATAATCATCCCTCTGAAGAAATGCACACACGTAAACAACAGTTTTGGCATAATCTTAATGAAAATCTAATTTCAAGCGAAAGAGTTTTATTTATTTTCTCCATTTTTATTTCATTTTCTACAACCACATCCCTTTGGTAAATTTGACTAAATAAGAAAAAGAAAAAACGACACTGCTCATATATTCATGAATTTTTAAAACACAAAATTTATGCATATTACTTTCTTTGCGACAGAAATACACCAAGTAACAAAAAAATAAGCAGAAGAGTAAAACTAACGAAAAAATCACAATTAACTAAATGCAAAATGCAGAAGTGGAAAGGAAGCATGTAATACAGCAAATTCTATGAAATGAACCTTAAGTTCATTTAGTCCTGAGAACTACTTACACACACCAGGGAGCTTTCAGTCACACACGTGGGAATGTCTAAAGCGCGCACTAATACCCACAGTTCACAGTTATCAACACATGCAAGGATATGTACATATATGTACACCCCCCTGCAGAAAAAATATCAATTGATAAAAAATAACCCACTTGTAGTTAGCTTATTTGCGGCATTTCTATAAAATATATAACTTGTAGTTATCAACAAAAAGTTAACTTGAAGCTAGTTGAAAAGCAATGCAGGAGTCATGCAGACGTAATCGGGAGATTATTTTCTTTAAACATGCTTCTATTTAAATATCCTCATATAAATTTTGCTTTTTTCTGCACTTCACAAATACGTTTTCGAATTCAGGACAAGTAAAATGAAGATCGAAGTTTTTTATTATAATTTTGAATTTATGTCTAAGGGAATTCGAATATGGCACCAGCAGAATATGTAGACGAGTATGTAATGTTTAATGGTGATTTCGTTCTTACAAAAAAATGTTGCCCTTTTATTGTCCCTTTCTCTTTTCGTGTCCGGTTCTAAAATAAAGGCAAACGGTGATAAAGTTTTGCGTTCGTTTCTGAAAATTTCCTGCCCTTGGAAGCTTGTCAGCGGTGATGGTTGCCCTGATAATCAGGTAGTTGCTTAAAACGATAATATTGTGAATTGCGTGAGCTAGACACGGACAAGAGGGTTAAAGGGCTGAGTGCAACATCTTTAAATAAAGTTAAACAAAATTTTGTTTTTCTTATTGATATTTTATGTCCAAACGTAATTAGTTACAAGTTAGTTGAAATTATTGCCGAGGTAACCACCCTTAAATATTTCGCGGTGATCGCCCTAACAATATAGTCAGCCTTCCTCAACGATAATAGTGACATTTAGTTCCTTCCTAATCAACTTCAATTTAACTTGTAGTTAGATATATTTCCTGTTGGGTCGCTTCAGCCGCAGCATACACTCGAACTTTGCCTCAGTCACTCACTGCTGCTGTAACTTACGCTTCTTCCCCGCACCCTTTATCAGCATTGGTTATCTGTTGACGTTTTTCGCGTTGCAGCGCACACCAGCAGTGTACACCTATCCCATCTCTTTCGCATACCCAATAAACACAAAAATAATATTTCTGCAACCCTGAAGAAATGCATAGTTCTCAAGTTGATATCCAACATTCTGCAACTCATCTCTAACCGAAGTGAAGTGAAAAACTAAAGCTATATAAAGAGGAAAATTGCCAACAAAAAGTAAATAATATGCAATAATGAAAATAAAACACGAAGTGAACTAAGTGGTAGAATTACTGTCGGACTATATATTGTAAAGTGAATTAAAATGAAGTATTTCAATGAAATGTTTGAGAGGAATCGGAGAATAACATTGGAGTTCAAGTTGAGAACTAGCATTTTCTCAACTTGAGAAACAGTCCTATTTTCATATAAAGAAAAATTCCTTTTTTATTGAGAACGCTATCATCCTCCACTTGAGGTACTGTTGAGAAACAACGTTGGAGATTTGAGAAGAAATACCTTAGTTCTCAACTTAACCTCAAGTTGAGCTCAAACCTAACTGTTTGTTGGGTAGATACACATTTTGCTTTCGTTGTGTCTATGCTCTCTCACATGTGATAACACAAATTGGCCTTTTTTCCAATTTCGCCCAAATTTACATACACATGCATATGCAAGTGAAATTTATTAACTGACATTGTTGCAGAATAGCAGTGCTAGTACCAGCGTAACAACAACAACAACAATAATAGAAGCATTGTCAACGGGAATGGCAACTAACTAAATGCCAACTACAGCATAAAAACGCAGAGTGATAGCAGCTGTGGAGAAAGTGGGGAAAAGCTCTTCATAGTTGCATTTGTGTCCGTGTGTGTGTGTGTGTGTGTGTGGGTGTAGGATAACGACCGAGCAACTGCGCTTGAAAGGAGCAGGAAAAATCAACAAAAT
>NW_023458561.1:66341930-66349986 GCF_013731165.1 Rhagoletis pomonella | reverse complement strand
ATTTTGTTGATTTTTCCTGCTCCTTTCAAGCGCAGTTGCTCGGTCGTCATCCTACACCCACACACACACACACACACACACACACGGACACAAATGCAACTATGAAGAGCTTTTTCCCCACTTTCTCCACAGCTGCTATCACTCGGCGTTTTTATGCTGTAGTTGGCATTTAGTTAGTTGCCATTCCTTTTGACAATGCTTCTATTATTGTTGTTGTTGTTGTTGTTGTTACGCTGGTACTAGCACTGCTGTTCTGCAACAATGTCAGTTAATAAATTTCACTTGCATATGCATGTGTATGTAAATTTGGGCGAAATTGGAAAAAAAGGCAAATTTGTGTTATCACATGTGAGAGAGCATAGAAGCAACGAAAGCAAAATGTGTATGTACCCAACAAACATTTAGGTTTGAGCTCAACTTGAGGTGAAGTTGAGAACTAAGGTATTTCTTCTCAAATCTCCAACGTTGTTTCTCAACAGTACCTCAAGTGGAGGATGATAGCGTTCTCAACAAAAAGGGAATTTTGTTTTGTATGAAAATAGGACTGTTTCTCAAGTTAAGAAAATGCTAGTTCTCAACTTGAACTCCAATGTTATTCTCCGATTCCTCTCAAACATTTCATTGAAATACTTCATTTTAATTCACTTTACAATATATAGTCCGACAGTAATTCTGCCACTTAGTTCACTTCGTGTTTTATTTTCATTATTGTATATTATTTATTTTTTGTTGGCAATTTTCCTCCTTATATGGCTTTAGTTTTTCACTTCACTTCGGTTAGAGATGAGTTGGAGGATGATGTTGAACATCAACTTGAGAACTATGAATTTCTTCAGGGTTGCAGAAATATTATTTTTGTGTTTATTGGGTATGCGAAAGAGATGGGATAGGTGCACATTGCTGGTGTGCGCTGCAACGCGAAAAACGTCAACAGATAGCCAATGCTGATAAAGGGTGCGGGGAAGAAGCGTAAGTTACAGCAGCAGTGAGTGACTGAGGCAAAGTTCGAGTGTTTGCTGCGGCTGAAGCGACCCAACAGGAAATATATCTAACTACAAGTTAAATTGAAGTTGATTAGGAAGGAACTAAATGTCACTATTATCTTTGAGGAAGGCTGACTATATTGTTAGGGCGATCACTGCGAAATATTCAAGGGTGGTTACCTCGGCAATAATTTCAACTAACTTGTAACTAATTACGTTTGGACATAAAATATCAATAAGAAAAACAAAATTTTTTTGTACGTGTTTATTTATTAACTTTATTTAAAGATGTTACACTTAACCCTTTAACTTTCTTGTCCGTGTCTAGCTGATGCAATTCACAATATTATCGTTTTAAGCAACTAACTCATTTTCATGGCGACCATCAACCCTGACAAGCTTCAAAGGGCAGGGAATGTGCCCTTTTTTCTTACAAGAGTGTGAAATTTTCAGAAACAAACGCAAAATTTTCTCACCGTTTGCCTTTATTTTAGAACCGAACACGAAATGAGAAAGGGACAATAAAAGGGCAACATTTTTTTGTAAAAAGGAAATCACCATTAAACATTACGTATTCGTTTATATATTCTGCTAGTGCCATATTCGAATTCCCTTAGACACAACTTCAAAATATAAAACTTCGATCTTCATTTTACTTGTCCTGTATTCGAAAACGTATTTGTAAAGTGCAGAAAAATGTAAGATTTATATGAGGATATTTAAATAGAAGCATGTTTAAAAAATAACAGTCTCCCGATTACGTCTGCATAACTCCTGCATTACTTGTCAACTAGTTTCAAGTTAGCTTTTTGTAGCTAACTACAAGTTATATATATTTAATAGAAATCCTGCAAATAAGGTAACTACAAGTGGGTTATTTTTTATCAATTGATATTTTTTCTGCAGGGGGGTGTACATATATGTACATATCCTTGCATGTGTTGATAGCTGTGAACTGTGGGTATTAGTGAGCGCTTTAGACATTCCCACGTGTGTGACTGAAAGCTCCCTGGTGTGTGTAAGTAGTTCTCAGGACTAAATGAACTTAAGGTTCATTTCAAAGAATTTGCTGTATTACACGCTTCCTTTCCACTTCTGCATTTTGCATTTAGTTATTTGTGATTTTTTCGTTAGATTTACCCTTCTGCTTACTTTTTTGTTACTTGGTGTTCTTCTGTCGCAACGAAAGTAATATGCATAAATTTTGTTTTTTAAAAATTCATGAATATAAGAGCAGAGTCGTTTTTTTTCTTATTTAGCAAAATTTACCAAAGAGAAGCGGTTGTAGAAAATGAAATAAAAATGGAGAAAATAAATAAACCTCTTTCGCTTGAAATTAGATTTTCATTAAGATTATGCCAAAGCTGTTGTTTACGTGTGTGCATTTCTTCAGAGGGATGAATATCTATACAAAAAATTACTGTGTATTTTTAAACAGCGCGCCCTCAATAAGAAATTCATGTTATATCGTTTTCCACAGAATTCTGTATAAACGCACTGATGTGATCTTGTACGAAAAGCGATTGAAGAAAAGTGTTTATTGTTGCCCTTGTTTAATTGCACTAAAACTAACTACATGTTTATTTTTTTTTGTTAAATATTAAAATCATTATAGAAACTTTTTCGCTAGGGCTATGCTTTCTTAACTTTCGAATTTTGATTTTATCTTCTTTTCGAACCGAATTCAAAAAAAGGGGGAGTCTATCAAGACGTCGAATATTTTGTTTTATTTTTTATGCATGTTACCGCATAACATTGGACCACGTGTCCCGATTTCGATAATTTTTTCATGGTAATTCTTATTTGGTTTAATTACTATCATTGGATAATGAAGAAGGTACCTAACCGTATATGAGCGTTGAAGTTGGTTGTATTTTTCGCCTAAACACTAACTCTTGGGATTCGATTCCTTTTGGCCACAGACAGTTTGTTCTGATGTTGAGTTGACTTTTGATTTTTCCATTCCTTCTTTTTGATGTCAATTTGGTGCCAGAATTTTAAAAGGCATACTTAGAAATTTTTCCGTTTAGTTTGGATGTCAAAACTTAAAATGAAAAACGGTATGGTGATACTACTATTTTTGGGTATTCAGTTGTGTAGCCCATTCAATTCTGGTCTAATAAAGTGCAAGTTTGAAGTAGCTAGGATTTTTAGTTGATTTTTTAGAATTTTTTTTTTGTGTGAGGGTGTTGCGCATTTTTTTCACATAAAAAAAAAAATGTTTGATCATGTGTTATATGAAAGAAAATGCGCAACATCCTCCAGAAAAAAAAACTAAAAAATCAACTGCAAATCCTAACAACTTCAAACATGCACTTTATTAGACTAAAATTCAATGGCCTACTCAAATGCATATTCGAAAATTTTCTAAATAATCTGATTAAAAAGTTTGAAATTTTTATGACAGTTTTTAAACTTTTTTTATAATTTTTTGCAATTTGTGCAAGCTTTGAAACAAGTATTATTGTGATGCAATTGAAAATGATTAAAAATATTTAAAAGAACATAATTTGCAAACAATATCATTTTGAATTTCTTTGCTAATTAGTTGATCGCATCTGTATGTATGTACCTCACCCTGCGCTTTAGCTTAAGGTCATCTTCTTAATCTCTTAACATTTACACATACAAAAATAAAATTTCTGCAGCTTTCGATCCAACTTTCACTTACTTATCTCAATTCTTATTGAAATTCTTATTACCCTTCATAAATGGAGGAACTATTACGCAGGGAAGAGAAGAGAGATCTGGCTATCAGCAAAAATTGCGATCAATAAATCAAATTTGACACAGTTTTCACAGCATAAAAGCATATACATACATACGTATTTCGTATACTTTTTTCCTCGCTCACACATGGAGCTGCCAGTCAGTCAACTATTGGCATACAATTTTATTTAAGCATAAAATGCATGATTTACTCCAATTTGTGGGGTGTCAGAATAACAGCAGGTGTGTTTTGTTATATTGATTGTTGTTGCTCGACTGATTGCTTTTTACAATTTGTTGTTATTGCTGTTGGATGCCACATTCAACTTGCCCAATTTGTTGTTATTTCATGTGAGCTAAACTTTCAATTTATCACTCGCACAGCTCTTTGACTTTTAAATATGTTATAAGCAAGAGCAATTTTCCTGGAGAGCAAAAAAGAAGTGGGAGCTTATATGACATAGCAAATACATACGTATGCACGTGCATATTTGATAAATAAATTAATAGTGTGTGTGTGCATATGAATGGCTTACGTGTGTGCACGAAACGGATGTTTGCAAAATTTCCTTATAAAATATTTATGTAGATACCTGTGTGCGAGTAGTGAAACTGTCAACTTAAACTGACATTCAATTTCTTACCTGCCGTCATAAGCAAAAACTAATATTAATGTAGTACAAAGCAACTTTGTTCTGTCAAGCGCACACTTGCAGCCATAATATGTACATACATATGTATGGCGCTGTGTATGTATGTATGGACGTGTTGTAGATAACTTTTCAATATCCTTTAAAATAACAGCCCGCTTACTGATATTGAAGTCTATCAAATAATTTAGTTTGCGGTGCTTAAAAACCCGGCAAGAAAGTGATTGACTAGATAACTCCTGTTTGATATTTGAAGAACATCTCAGCCAAGGCAGATGAGTCGTTAAGTTTTAAGTTAAAAAGGGAAGGGAAAGGATGGAAACACATAAACTTCTATTGTCTTTAATCACCACTTAAATTCCATTCAATGATGTTCCTTAATGAAAAGAGGAATATAGAACCAAAACAGCTTATTAGCGATCTACAAAATGCTTACAGTAACGGCAAGGATTTGATAACTTCAAATTTATTAGCGCTAAACTTGAGACACTTTGCCTGCAATGAGATCTTTTATCAGCGAAGGCATCAAACTTCCTAACCGAGGCTGATAAGATCCATCGGGAAAACGATATATATGCATACCTGTATGTATCTCCCTACTAACACAAAGGCAAAGCATTTTTGCAAAATTGCTCCCAACAAGAGCTCGTTTACGCCTGTTTTGCTCTCAAATACTCAAATTCTTGCAGCTGAAAATCAATCACACAAAAAAATTCGCACACTTACCCAATATGTATACCTAATATTTACCGCCATCCAATGACAATTTTTGAATATTTTTTTTTACTCTTCTCGACACTCCTCACTTCCTTTCTATCGTCTGTCACATGTGCCAACTAAAAAGCCAAACATAAATTCTTCAGAATAACACTTCCAAGGCAAAGTAGGAAGGTATTTGTCGAGTGTGTCGTTGGCAGAGAAACTTTGGCTGCCGACTGCCAGTGAAGGATGTGGCGACAAGCTCTCCTTTTACTTGCTTCCCTACGCCCGCCTGCTGACGCGCCGTCCGGCCGACAGACGAGTGAGTTTGGCAAGTCTGTCATTGCCAGCTTACTTTCCCAGCTGTCACACTTCAGTTATGTACTCTGCCAGGCGTGCACGTACATATACAAACGCCTTAGTGAAGGCATCACTGAATATACTGGCTGGTACATATGTATATGTATATGTAAGTTTGTACTCTAACTCAGGCTGAAACGAAAAGTGAACTCAACTAAATTTTTGGAAGCAAGCAGTTGAGAGTCAAATATTTTTTTTGCAAAGCTTTTGGCGTTGTTGTTGCCATGTTGAAGTGGCGGAAGTGACATCATTGCTTGCCTGTAAGGAGGAAATTTTCGGCATATTAAGCAGTTCAAAGGTTAGACACGCTTAAAGGAGCAAGAACTGGCATTGAAAAGCTGTTGAAAGTTGCATTTGGCAGTCAAAATCACGACTCTTGGATACATTTTACTTGGATTTCTTTTACTTCCAACCACGAGGAATTTTTTCTCTATAACGCAAAGTGAAAAATGATATAAAAAGTGAAATAGTAAAATTCAAATGAAAATAGTGAAAAAAACGGTAAGCATCTATTTAAGCGCTTAAAAAATGTGTGAAAACGCCGCCGAAGCGAAAATGCATTTTTTCTTCGATTGGCGTCTTTTTGGTCTTTTTCAGCCACTGCCTGCGCTTTTCTTATTCACATTTGGCATGACGTAGGTGTCTAGACATTCTAATGTTTCCTGCCAACTACATCTCCAATTCTATCTATGACCGCCCGTCCGTCGGTCTGACGCCGCCTTGGTCGTCTTAGCCAAAGCTCAAATGCGTAAAAGTGTATGCGTCAGCGCAGACAGCCACGGACACAAGCGTGGGGGGAGTATAGTCACTTGAGCGCACGCATTCACTTCACTGCGTCCTTCGTAAGCTTATCGCCTAAGTATTCTTAAAATGTTCGTCTGCATTTATACTTCTTTGGTATTTTTTTATTTATTTGCGCATAAATGGTAAAGCACTACTTTGTCGTTTACAATATAAAATCGTCAAATGGAACTAAATCTCTTTTCCACTTCCGTTGCATTTTTTTGCATGTTCTTAGCAGTGTCCTTTTTTCCTTTTTTTCTACCAAATCTATTTGCAATTGGCTGAGAGTGAAACTGCTTACAAAATAGTGCATTGCATCTTGGTATTTAATTTATAGATATTCGAAAAATAAGGCGGATTTTGTTAAGCATGTTGCCTTCTATTTGAAACACATGGTTTTCAGTAACATTTTATTTAAATTCGACTTATTCCAAGCTAAATTCAAGTGCGAGGAAACAAAGCTCTTCAACAAAAGGTATACCTAGACTTAACTCCTGGAGAATCTCCAAGATATCCGCTTAGAGCTTTCTTAAATTGATCTCCATGGACCAAGTTTATGCTCGTGCATCATGCGGGCGGATCTTAATTGTCCTGCTTCCCTATTTCCAACAGACTATAGGGGATTATCATATATACGATTTTTAGCAAAGAATCCAATCTAGAAACCCCGCATGTTTGCCATTTTCGCTGCCTTTAGATGGCCTTCTTCCACCAAATTTAACGGTATGTGAACTTCTGCTCCTCCTTGATCAGTGATTTGGTCAGACACGATCTCTATGGCTGACTTGGTGGGTGGCCTTAAGGTGCTTTGGTGCCAGCCCTCTCTAGCAATCTGAAAGTATTCTGTTAGTTAGTTCGTGAGTTTACTAATTACATTAGGACATAAGAAGCTCGGTACTTGTGGACTTTTTATACCATAGAAAATATCGTTCTGGGAATTTATATAGAAACATTAGGGGCACAAGTAACTGTAACCGGTTAAGCTCGCCTGATCCTCAGTACGAAGTGCTTAGCTTTTATTTGAGTTATTTAGATCCTACAGCAAATAATTTTTATATCAAACGAAAAGAAAAAAAAAGCGTGCAAAAAGTAGGGAACACTCTAATATAATTCATTTGTCACCTTTAACCATCTTTGCAGTGCATAAAAGACAAGAGAAAATGTAAGCTTATGTTAAAGAAAAAAGTAAAGAAAATTCAACGAAAAAATTAATGAAAGTAATTTTTTCAGGCACCTCTGTGCCACACCGATAAATCAGACACACGCTGCAGCTACAGCTACAACAGCGAAAGCAGCTGCTAAATCTCGTTTGCAACTCGGCAAAGCTATCTCAGGCGACCATATAAATTTCTTGCTATTCCTAATGACGTGTGTGTGTGATCGGTTGACTGCAACTGCCTTAAAGCTCAGTTAGTCTAGACTTAACTTAATTTAACTTACCGTAAGAAATCATCAATGATTACTCAACACGTCAACTTAAGCCAAGAGCGGAAATATTTTGTTTTTGTATTTTCTTTTTCAGCTGTTTAACAGTTCGCCGCCTTAAATGCCACATCAAAAAAATTCATGCAAACAACAATGTTTGCTTTCATTTATTTTTAAGAAATACAAAAACGAGAGTCTGGCAAGCCTGATTCTCTCACCGCTCTCAATTTCCGTAAGACCGTAACTTAAGAACCTAAAATCTACAGGTTCTTAAGTTTCTTACGCTAAGTTAAGTTTTAACTAACCGCCAACACAGTTTCTCATGTAACAGGTTGGCCGAAATATTTAGTTAAGTTACGTTACGGAAATTAAGTCTAGACTAACTGAGCTTTTAGTCGCTTTGCTTGCTTGCTTGCTTACTGCTTTATAGTTTTACACTATTTTTTG
>NW_023458561.1:66322321-66341830 GCF_013731165.1 Rhagoletis pomonella | reverse complement strand
ACGACCGAGCAACTGCGCTTGAAAGGAGCAGGAAAAATCAACAAAATCTGAAAAAATTGAAATGAAGTCGCATGCATATTCAGTATGCCAACTCAGCAGCAAATCAAGTCAGCCAGCTTATGCAGGTTAGTCTACTCAAGCGTTGCGGATTCTAGTTGCGCTAGTAAGTTGTATGTATGTATGTGTATGTATGTGTGTATAACCAGGTGCAAATATGTACATATGTACATACTGACTAACTGACAATTTGCATATGCATATACATACATACATATTTTTGTTTGAGATTTGGTATAACTGCATGTTTGTAAGTAGTTATCGTAGCCATTCGTAATCGCTCACATGCACCATGAATATTTGGGACAGATAAAGTGAGTTATTCAAAGGTTTGGTAAGTGTTTTTCTCTCGAAGATAAACAAAGCTGATATGATTTTCTAGTTTTATGTAGTTTTTTATTCGGAGAAACGAAGAGGACTCATTCTCCGAAATAAAGCTAGCAGGTTTATTTGAATTTGCAAATAATTTTCAGTTACAAATACATATCGTCGTTTAAAGTAAAAAAACCGCATAACTGACATTTGCTGAACAAAAATTGGATTTGCTCACACAAGCTTTTGGCTCAATCCTTATTCATTCATCCTGAAATATTCTTTCCAAGTCTCGCACACTGTTGGATCAAATCTTGTTGACGAGTACTGGGAATAGCATATTTAGACCTATTTAGATTTCAGAAGAAGAGATTTCTACCAACTGGCATATTCTCAAACATATTTCAGGCCGAAATTTTTTCAATTGAAATCTCTTCGCATATCGGCTACAATAAACATAATGTTGGATAACATTAAGAGCATCGTAAGCCTTCGTACAACGGCAAGAAAAGTGTATTGATTAAATTGGTATCTAAAAATGCGATTGCCTTCCAATGGAGTCCAATGGAGCCTGAGCCACAAACTAGAATTCAGTGTCAGCATTAAGTCATTATACGCCAAAAATGGTGGTAAAGTACCAGCGTAAAAGTCCACAATGGAGGCCAAACGACTGCGGATATTGACCCTAACGTCCTTGAGAAAGAACAGCTGCTAATCATCGCCGGACATGGTTAAGAGTAGGGATTCCCATCAGCTGGTTGTCAGTGCCAGTACCTCTATTAGGGTGATTTTTTGGTCTAGTTGACCAAAAGTGCAAGCAAAATTAAAGACTGGATTAGACGAAGGGTGTACCATCCATCCAAAAGGCTCAGAAACTGACAGATTTAGCGGAATCAGAAATGTACGAAGTTCATCGCGTCCGCTAGTATGTTGTTATTTGTTGGAGCGTTTGGGCATTTCACGTTATCTGTGGGAAAAGTGTCATGCTTGTAGAACGAAAAGTTTCTTGTCTATTTATTCAGCGACAATAACCTGTAGGCAACGCTAGGAGCATCTCTGAGCATCCCTATGTCACTCAGCGACAATCTGAACATCGCTACTCTACTGGCTTGGTTCTGTATTTTTCCCACCATTTAAAGATGTATGTGTGCGTACGTGCTGCGGATCAAAGGATTAAGGGAAGATTTATTTATAGTAATAGGCACCAGTTTATCGCCAATGAGGAGTGGTGTTTTTCAGACCCTAGCCAAGGTATTGAATATATATACTATCTGTACATATGCTTATAACTACGGCCAAGTGATCTTCGAACCCTTCTAAAACACATTTAATTTCATATTCAGTTCACATTATTATTTTTGAAGTTAGTTTCTATTAAATATTCAATCAAAAGTTCTTATTTCCTGGCACAAGCTTATGTGGATGTTTGCATGGAGAAGCATTTTGCTGTCAATGACAGGCAAACGTTGCATCACAGCTTTTGCCACAAGCAAATATGCACAGCAATGAGCAGGCAGTAGCCAGTGGCAAACAATAGACAGCCGCTGGCAGTATATTAAATTGAAATTTAATACAAAATGGGATATACAAAGATACAAACGACATTGGTTTTTGCTGTTAAAACGTATCAATGCTTTACGTGCTCGATCATGCAGAAAGGGTTTGGTAAAAATTAAGTTCTTTCTAGAGCAACACAAGTTTTGCACTTTTTAAATGCTCGCGGATTTTTCGTCGGAAATCAGATATTTAAGTTCATATAGAAAAATACATTGGGTACGATTTTCAGGCATTCATAAGACTTACTATATCATGCTATGCAAAAAAAAGGATTTGCCTAAGAAATATACAATATTTACTCGATAGAGATGCATTCCTTCCAAACTTACACAATGCTCCTGCAAAATTTGCTCGTTTTGGTTTTGCAACATTTTTTTGTGCGGAAATTGGCAAGTAATATCGTCACACATAGCAGCATATAAACATTAACCCACACACATATATGTATATATAAAAGTTAACATATGTATGCCATTCTAATATACATCTATTGCCAGGTAAATGTGGCTGATGTTGCTCTGCGAGAAGACTCAATTTTTTCCGCATCACATCAAAAATTGTCTGTTGGCGTGGCGAAAATTGCCAACGTGCCATGCTGTGCACGTGACATTGACAAAAGATGGCAAATTGCGCGAAAATCCATCGAAAGTGAGGTGGTGCTGCTGCAAAGCGATGTAAGCGTGTTTGACTGTCGTTTTTGCTATCTTCCCGCTGCCCAAATGCGGGCGTTCATGCTGCGAGTGCCAATCCCCTGCCTCAGCTGTCGCTGCTCGTCGCTGTAACTTCCGCTTCCGCTATACATTGGCTCACTGGCTGACTTGCATACAATCAGGCGAATAAATACATGCACACAAATACTTACACACAAGCTCACGCACACTTGCAATAGCGCAGCAGCACGTAGCGTGGCGCAAAAGTTAGACAGCTGTCGTTGACTGTTGCCGCGATTTCGCGATAACCAACACCAGCGCTATACACTCACACAGGCACACATTTACGCACGCACATAACGAGTGAAGCTGCCTCAACACTACCAATCGACCATCTTTTCGTGTTGGCTTTCGGTGTCTTGATTTCCTCGCCTCTCTTTTCCGTTGGTTGCATTCATTTACTCTCACCGACAAATGCACACACACACACACACACACCCACGAAGATTTGCTAAACTACATGCGCATAAATATTTTGTTATTGTTGTCATTCCATTTCACTCTATCAACAATGTCTACGCCGCCACATGTTTACCCCTGCAATATTTCGCCTACATGGATTTCGCGATTTTTTCCACTGATATTGCAGCTATTTTTCTTGTTTTTGTTATTATAGCTAGCGAAAATGTGTCACAGGAATTCGAAATGAGCAGCTTTGGCATTTAAATGGCATGGATGCATGCACAGCTCGTCGACATTCGAAGCCAGGCAGTTAGGCGGGCTGCCTTCCAGCAGGCAGGCAACGCAACCCAATATGTGCCTTCATTCCGCTATCACTTGCGTTAACACACATACCTACATGTGCACATATCTTTGCTTGCATGTTTATGTGAAAAATTATAGTGTGATTTTAGGCGCTGAATGGAATATTCAATTATGCACCAACGTGCAGCCACAACAGCAAATCAGCATTCATTCTTGCGAGGATATGTTTACAATACATACAATACGTGAGCGTCTTCTTCGAAGCCGACGATAAATGTAAGCTTTTAAATTGAATTCTATACCCAGTATGTGAGTTCACATTGCACAAATACTCGTGTGTATTTATTGCATCGGCACGGCAAGCAAAAATGTCGGATTAAATGCCTAAGTGATTGGTTTGTGGTAATAAATATTTTTTGATTGTAAATCGCTGACGTCATACGAAAATTTCAAAGACCTAATGCATCTACATATGTACATATTAACGTAGAGTGAATTGCAACTTATAATCGTGGTACTGATTCAAATGTATTAGCTTCGGCTTGTTTATCTTGAAACCCACTACTTACTTATTTGTATTTACTGAGCCTAAAATATGCGGATCAATACGCTAATACAAACGGTAAGTTTACGCAGACAGCGCTTCATAATTTACATTGAGCCAAAAGCACAATGGTTTTTCAACCAAGTTATTGTTTGATTTTTTCATGGTAAATACACCGATTGTAGGAAATGTGATTCAAGTTGAACACTTGAAAACACATTTGTATGTCTGGCTGTAGCTGAACGTGAAAGATATCTGCTTTTATTTGTTAGCTTCCAGCAAGTTCGGGTTCAAGTCCTGCCAGAGGCAACATATAGTTTTTATATTTTTTTCTGTTTTTGGTTCTTCCTAACTACGAAAAAGTATCTGCGAAGTGAAGAACCAAATCAAACGACGAAGAAAATTGATTCAAGTTGAACATTTGAAAGAAAATTTACTGAACGGCTGTAGCTGAGTGCACAGCTATAGCGTGTAACATTTTGGATGGTTTTTACTCCATTGATGCCAATGTTATCGTAAATAACTGGATTGAAAATCTTTAGAAATGCTAAAAATAACAGTATCTTGGATTTATTATCTCTACTTAAATGTAAAGGTAAGGTATGCCATAAATTGTACTTTAGCTATAACTATTTCAATATTTTATTTGGGGCTCGACTCAAACTAGCTTTGAATGTTCTAACACTGCTTTTACATTTTTTTAAGGAAACTAAAAAAAAACTCGTAAACCATTTTAGTCTCTCAACTTTAATATAATAGGGTCCCAAGTACATAGCGAAGTCTATGAAAATCCACGGAAATTGACATTTATAGTGTTTAAAAGTTGCATCTAAAAAACTGGATTGATGACTTTTATAATTTAAAAATACTTATGATAAAGAATTAAAAAACTTATGATAAAGAATGGTCACTAGACCAAATGATCAAATAAAAAAGCTACATATTTGATTGTAAGGAACTACTTAAAAAGCAAATACAATTTTAGAACTTAACCCTGCTGAATCCCCTTTGAAAAATCACCAAAAGCATTCACCTTCGAATCCCAAATAAACAAACTTAAATTACGCTGCTGGCTACGCTTTAACCTTTCCACGAATGACTAACTAATTAGGTGCGCATATGTTTGACTCAGCGCTTGTTAAGTGATCTATATACACCCCGACAGCCATAACCGCACACCCACATTCACACCGAAGCTGATTTAATTCGCTTTTAGCTACAGTGGTGCGTACCGCAAACACGCAACGGTGTAGCCATTTATTGGATTAACATATTTTCTAAATGTCTGGTGGGGCAATAACCGAGGCGGAGAAGCTGATAAAAAAAAATTGGGAAACTAGTAATGCAAAAGGGGCGAAATATGGGGAAAATGTGCGAAATAAAATGAAAGAAAAACATAGCACTTGCGAAGAGAAAGTAAAAAAAAAACAAAGAAAGCAGAAAATCTCAAAAGCAAAGTGAAAGCAAACCAGTAATTATATGTAGAAAAAAACGCTGTTGTTTTGCGACAATATTCACTGTTTGGTTGACGCATCATAGACATCAGCGTCTCGTCATGCGCTCCTCCTGCCCAGTGTCACGCTACACAACCCCTTGCCACCCAAGCTGTCTGCTGTCTGCCAGAGTGTCTGCCTAGTCAAGTGGCCGGGTAGGCGTGCAATGACCTCGGCGGCCAAGTAAAAATAAATAAACAAATACATCAACACACACTTTTTTATTTACATATTTTATTATGCAGTCAGTCACATTAGAATGTACGAGTATTTAAGTGCACACATACATACATTCGCATGCGCACAGTCGTATTGCAGGCATGCTGAGTGTATTTATTGTACTCTGGGGAGGAATTCACGCAAATGAATGAGCAGCAAAAATAAAAAAAACTAAATAAAAAGCAAATGCAAGAGAGATATAAATAAATCGAATGTACATAGAATCAAATATATAACTGGAGAAAGCCGAGGATACCATCGAGCTGACATTATAAAAATAAATATAGTCATTATTAGCATTTAAATTAGTTTCGCAAGGCTAGCTCACGAGCCTTCTCTTTGCTATCATTTCTTTGTCGCTGCTTCTTCCCCCAACCGCATTACGATACGCTGCGGCTTGCATGTTGCGCCAATTTACTATGTCTGGCTAACAAAGTGTCACAATCCATCGTGCCTGTTGGTCACAATGCTCGCCTATTCATCTCCTCAATTGTCACCTCTCATTAGCTCACTCTCTTTTTCAAGCTCAGCCAGTCAGTCGGCAATGCTAGTGACGCCCCTCAAGAGCCTATGTTGAGTAAATTTTTCGCATTTATTTATTTCTGAGTTGATTGCTTTGCAAACTTTCACTGTCATGTACATAGTAATCTGTGTATCGCTCTGTGTTTACTTTGAGTTGCGCCAACGTGTTGTGACATATTCTTAGGCGTTCAACACCACGAATGAATGCACTGCCTCGCCTCCCGCACAGCAACTACCAAACTCCCTCTAACTGTATATATATATTTATATGTATATACATATATACGAGTATTTACATTACTGTGGATCTTGATCAATCTTCTTCCACACTGTTTAGTTTCATTTGTTTACTCGCCTTCAGCCAACTGTCTCGTTCATTGCCTTGTCTTGCTGATAAAGTGTCATTGTTGTTATTGGGTTAGCAACATTTGTTGCTACTCTTGTTGCTTGATTACATATTTCTACTATGCACACAAACACATACATCCCTTCTCTTTCTTGTAAATTTTTTTTTATTTGATTTATACCAACGCATTTTTTAGTCACCTTCATACTTTTACTTTCCTTGTTACTTTGCTATTTAATTAATGATGGCCGGAATTCGAAATTCATTGCCTCCCTTTTGGCTTTTGCTTCGTTTAATAGCTGCTGTTAACATTTCTGACTTCAACGTCTGTTTTTGTGTATTTGTGTTTTCTTCCTTTGGTTTATCGCACATTAATTACTGTATGTTTATTTAAGTTAGTTATTATGATTTCAAGATTGCGGCTACATCCGGAGATTAATTACGGTCAAAAACGCAATGTGTAGAGGAGTCAGTGAAGAATGTTCATTAAAGTGAAAGTGAGTACACACAATATTTCTATTTTAGCATATTATCGGGATTTCATTACAATTATTATTTTTTTTTTTTTATTCAGGTTATGGTTAAAATTTTGGAGTACTGCGAGTGGTGAAAGCAATGAACTTCGTGGTGGAAATCAGGGGTAGAGCTACATATATTTTTGCTCAGACTTAATTTTCGCGCTGATCAAGTGAGATCAAGCTCAAGAATTTTTACTGAAAATGGAGTCGGCGCTCTAGCTCACCTTTTATGCCTGACGCCCAGTATGTGTATGTACATATTGTAGAAAGGTAAGTACTTAATTTTAATTGAGCAAACGAAAGTAGTAACAAAACTTGTTTTATTGCTGCCTTTTTTCTGATGGCTTTAACATCTGAACGATATTGGAATTCTTGCCTGCCGGCTTTAATTATTCGGATTCCATGTTATATGAGTTACCTAAGAACAATTCACATTTTATCCAGTTGAAATAAATTCTTAAGTCGCTGAACCTTTTTTTGACGCCTCCAAAAAGTAGAATTTACCTTTTTCTAAAATATTTAATTTTATGTAGAGTGGAGTGCTATTTAGCGGGCGAAAAAATGAATTATTCGAATTTTGTGGAATAATGAGCTATTCTAGGTCGACGAGATCTTAAAGAAATCTATAGTACCCAAAACTTCATATTTTAACCATACATACATCGCCATTTTGAATTGAGTCATAAATGAAAAAGTCAGGAAGGAACTTGGTTGATGGCTCGTTCAGCACTCACGAAGATCGAGAAGAAAATTAGTATTACCCCAAAATGCTCTCAAACAAAACTCTCAAATACTAAAATAGCAGCATTACTGCCTAATAAGTTTTAGTCAGTATTTTCAAGAAGAAAAAAACGGTTACTGCAATATCATCCAGAACTGGGCTATACTACAAATATTTGTATTTAAAGCAGCCATTTGTCACTGCAGTAAATCCGGTAGAGCTTGCGTCCATTGAAACTGGAAGCGGCTCCACTGCTAATGTATGTGTGTTTGTATACTGCGATATTTAAGCAGCTATAAATAAAATCAACACATTTCGTCTTTCGTTTTGATTTGCTTTAACCCTGATAAGGTAATCTGCATAAAATTTACGCGTGCGTTTATGGCGTATTTCCAACATAGCGGTATTTTTTCTTTGCCTTTATCTTTTCAGGGTTAAAAGTGGTTAATTAGTGGGGAGCCGAGTCACGAGTAGGCAGCTGCATATCTACTTATTACTTATGGAAACAGAGGAATGTCTCAAAATCGAACCGCACTTGATTCTTGGATTCGCAAAAGTCTAAGCATTCTAAGATAATTTCATCCATTAAAGCTTAAAGCATGCGTGACTCACAGCCGGCCAGATATAAGTCGAACGTAACCCCTTAATGACGAAATTAATTTTAGCTACTAACTGCTAAGCATAGTAAAAGTGTGGATATTTATATAATGAATTTCTCTCCATAGCATTTTTTGGGAAATTTTCTCCTTTAAGTCAATACCGTATTTAGTTATAAGAAAATTTACGTAATTTCACAACAGACAATTGTGTATAATTTGTGTATAAATTTTCAACTTACTCCTTTATTTGTTCATAAGCTACTCAACACTTGCAACACTTTCACTTTAGCTTATTAAACCAACCTCTCTCTCTCTGTGTACTCCTGCTCTGCACTCACTCTTCTATGCCATAAAGTGGCCTTACTACTGGCAGCAACTATTGTAGCTTTAATGAAGCAATTGTTTTACTTAAATTGCCGAACAACAGAACTTAAAGTTAAAGCCATTCAATTCAACTCACACATCCTTCCGCATATATGCATACTTACACAATTCACTACTTTAATTTAATATGAAAAAATAAAAAAAAAAATACTGTAAAAGCTTATAATTCAAATAATGAAAATGAAATGCAACAACTACAAAAATAACTTGGTTGATAGTGATTGTTCAAATAGTGCTCTTTCATACTCAGATAAGTGTATGCTGAAAAAAATAAAAATAAAGTATAAAATAAAGTAAATGGCAGCGAGTATGTAAATAAAAAATAAAGTGAAAAATATGTACGTAAATGTAACAATATCCTTTGTAAACTCATTAAGTATATTTCATATTCAAATTTGATTACACATGCGCATATTTTTACAAAGTTTGAGGATGCGTAAGCGTATGTGTGGGGACATGTGTGACTGTGCATTCCACCCTGAGAGAAAGAAAAATCAAACTTTATAAGTGAGACAAACTTATATGCAAAATGTAGATATTTTTGTGATTGTAACTAATTTTACGGTATTGCGTTTATCAGCTTAATAATAAATAGATCGTAGTGCTGAGTTCTCAAGAAGCAATTTAGAAGCCTCATACATATGCTGCCTCTCCGGACAATTGGTATACAATTTCCAACAGGGCATGTACTGACTTAAGTCCATTGGCTCGGCATGATGCAAACAAGTTTTTATATCCACTTACATACATTCAAAAATATACAATGAAAAAGCTTAGTGAATAATATCTACAAATCTACATTCATATACAGCCTATAATGTTAATCGGTCAATTTAAAAGAAGCTTTACGATAACAAAAAAAAAAAACCAGTGAAACGTTTTCCCAGTAAAATTAAACTTTTTCGAAAAAAAAATGTAACGCGGATTTTTTTATGCAGTTTACTGCTACTTGACGCAGGCTCCACAGTCTTGCCCCTAAACTTCATATGGCAACATTCCGCTATCTTGGATCTTAGGTTTTTTGGGTCTTTTGCGATTTGCAAGCTTATCTTACGAAAAGAAAAGATTGAATACAAATTTGTAGAGAATTTAATTTCCCACATTTTTAATGAGATATGTATGTATGTGCTTTCGGTGAGGAAATCTCATCTAAAGCCAAGATTTGCGGTTTTGAAATTTAAGCGACGATATGTACACTTTTACTACTCGTTAATAAACGCTAAAGTCAGTTTAAGTTAAAAAGAGAACGTCAACATAAAACTGTAAATGCGCAATTTCAGCAAACAGTTATGAACAGAATTCACTATTTTCGCTAGAGGCAGTGAATATGTGAATATGCGGAAAAGCTAAAGTCATTCACTTATTTCAAAGGATAGTCAGCCATTCCGACTGCATTCGAACAGAAAAGACAGATATAAAGTTGAAGTTGAAGCGTATAAAAAGGGGGGTTAAAAGTAGGTCACACGCATTACCAACAACGCGTGGTGGAAATGGAAGACAAAGCGGAATGAAGCACTCAGCTGTACTTACTGCTCAACGGCAATGCAATCAAACAACAAACTGCCAAAGTTGATAGCAGCAGCATATTGAAGATATTCATAAATTCTTTTTAGCTGCACGCAAGCAATTCGATTGCATGGACGAAGGAAAACTATTTAGCATGCCACGGACGTTAACTATCAACCTGCAAATAGTTTATGGCATAACCGCATGTCACGCTGCTGTTCATTCCTGCATATTGATATTTAAAATGCATTGTTAGGTGAGATAATTACAAAGGGTTGCAGAAGCGCAAGAAAATCTGCGCAAAAAAAACTGGCTGGAAATTAAATGCAAAATAAGCAATGACAGCCGCAAGTCGCCGCATAATAAATGTGCGATAATTAACTTGAAGAACATACGACTACATACATATTTGCTTGAATGGGTAGAGGCAGTTAGCGCGCCGGTTAGAGTCAAGCCACACTATGCTTCTTTTTTTTATTTCCAATGCTTGCGTTGAGCTGTGCAAACATGTCGGATGGTGGTAATTAAAATTGTTACTGCTTAAGTTATAATTTTCTAAGCAAATAAGTATTTTAATTACCCACTTGCTAAGGGGCTTCTCAGGTGTACATATACATATGTACTTACAATCACACCCATGCAAATGTATAACATTGTACTACATAAACGTTACGCATACGCACTGCTGTACCAACAACCTCGACCCATACCCGCCAGCTACTTATATTTGTTTGCAATTATCTTATTTACAGTGTTGGTAGGTTGGTTTGCGCTGGGAAATGGATGTCATAATATTGAGTGTATGTGTGTGTCCATGCTAGAGACTTTCTAGGATAGCTTGCTGGCTTCACTCTCTGGCGTTGTTTAAACTCAAATATTATTACACTTTAATTGGCGGGGAAATTTTAGAAACTAAAGGTAGTTTAACATGTAGATATTGTGGGGAAAACCATTTGTAGTTCGCTACTTTACTGCTAAGGGCTTGAAAAGGCATAATAAGTGCATTTGCCCATTAAGATTCCTTTGTTGAAAAAACATAAAACTGAATAAAATATTAGATACTAAAGACAGAAAATCCTTGAAGTTAAACATTGTTCGTATCAACCGAGACACAAATTGGGCCGTGTTGTGAAAAAGTGACTAGTATTTTACCCCTTTCCGCTGGTTTAAAAGCTCACTTCGACAAGATATTGAGCACTTAAAAATGCAATAGGATTAGTTTCCTTAGAACTTTTGTAATGTACGCCCCCAAAACAAGTATTCGAGATCAATATGTATACCAAGGGCAAGATATTTAGTAAACTTTTTGATAAAAAATTAAGCTCAAAACTTTTTTTATGAGCCATTTATTTTGAAAATGACACAAGTCACTTTGCTAATAAATCGATATATCGCTCATTTACTTCAAAATACTGTCTTAACTAAAAAAAAAAACAAAATTTTTTATGCAACTAGCATTGGAGCTCCCTCTGGTTTAAACTATTCTAGATGGATCACTGATTTATTTCCCAAGAGCTCAGCCGTTTTTGTTTTCGAGGGGATATGCAAGTAAATGGTCGACATACTACGCCAAGTAAAGGGCAAACTCCAAATACTGGCCATAAAACCATTTCCCATTTTCTATCCCGCAACTATCGATATTTTTTGATTAATACGTTTTTTTTTTTATGAATGAAGCATCAACGCGAGAGGTAGATAAATTTCTCATCTGAAGTGATTGCAACATTTCCTTATGCTCAGAAATACGACTACGATCTACATTCAGAAAAATCCACCTAATGTCTAAACTTTCGACTCAAAGGTGGCCTGAGTTTAAGTATTTTATTATAACAAATTTGCTGCAAGTGCCATAATCAAAAAAAAAAAGTTAAGTATGGAGAAATTACCTATCTGTTCTTCTATGTTGTGTCAAAATTTCATAGCTGTACCGACTACCACTACCTCACTATGTGGAACAAAATATGTATGTATTCATTTTTACTCTGGCAGAATATTGAGCCTAAACCGCCAGAAAGATGTAAGGGACTTGGTTTTAAAAATTTCATTTTTGATGCAGAATGTATCCAGATGCTGTAAGGATGACTTTAACTTTAACAAAAATGTTGCTTACATCTTTTTAGCGGTTTGGGCACGATATGTGACTTCAAAAAAAAAGAGGAGGGAACATATTTTTAGAAAATTTTTTGAAAAAATGGGTTATATACTCTATAAATAATTACTAACAATAGTATTCTATAATAAACTCTGCTTCTTATGCAATTATCCTACGAAGCCTTGTGCACTTATTTTCAAATTAAATTTCTTTGATTGTGATGCGTTCCTGCAACATGAAAATATTGACGCTAAAAACGCTTCTCTACTAATAATGGTTTTATACATATCTATCAAGCAATGTTCGTTCTATCTAATCTGACTTCATATTTACACAGTCGTTACTTTCCATTTTCCACTCCTATTTCCCTTTCACCACTGCTTACTTTGACTCAGTCGTTATTTTTTTTTTTAAGTTCTGTAATTCTTTTATTGTTCGCATGCACATAGGTACTCCTTTCCTAGCTGGCCTGTCATAAAAAGCAATTTTAGCGGTTAATTTCACTTTTTATGCGCATAGACAAATTTTTATGTTGCCTAATTCCAGGCGTTAGCCGTCAGCTGCCATACTATCAGCTCAACTACCACTTTTCTTTACACTTAACCGGTTAGTCGGGTTCTTCGCTTGCATGTGGACTGATTTATAGCTGCTGTTTTTTGTTTTTTTACCTTGCGCTCAGGTATTTGCTTTATTGCATGTCCGTCGCACCCTCTTTCCCCACAGCAGCGTGGCCTAGAAGTTGGCGGTTAGAAAATTGGTCGAAACTAAGCTGGGTGTGTTGCTCCGTAAGTGATTTTTTATGGTTACGGTAAGTGTAGGTGACGTGACAGCACGCCGACGACGAGGCGAGGCAGGGTAAGACTTGCATGTGTCATAAATTCTGGGTTTATTAGTCAAACAATAACTAAAACATGTGTGAGATTTTTTCACAGTTTAAGGCTGAATAAATTCGGAAACTCAAATAATTTTGTCTAAGCTAAAACTAGCTGAAGCTGTTTAAAGGAAATCACGCGAAAAAATACGGAATCTCTGCAGAATAATTAAAATTAAGTTTTTAAGCAAATACAATTTTTATTAACTGTGTATGTGTTGAGAGCGAGATCGTTATTTATTTAACGACATATTTCATTTTAGTTAATGCTAAATTAATTAAAGTAGTTGAAGCTACTAAAAAACACTAAGCTATTTCATTTTCTTTTCTCTTAAATCGTCACCAATTTGAGAGAGATATTTCTTAAAGGAAAAAAGTGAAAATGTCGCTGTTTTTACCGGAAAGTGCAAATTGCGCTGCTCTAATTACGTCCCATTCACAGGAAAAAAAAGCTCTCAATTTATTTGCATATCAAGCAGGAAATTCGTGAGAATTGAAGTTACGTACGTGTGCACGTGAACATACATGTATGTGCCTTTTAAAACTTTAAATTCTCCGAAGTCTGCGGTTCCGTAATTTTCCTCACGTTTCTCTATGTCGGCATGAAACGGACTGTGAAGCGAATAGATGCTACAGTGCCCCCGTGAGAAAATAGTAGCTTGCATTAACTTAAAATAGTTAAACATTAGTCCAATTAAATGAAGAGGGAAATTCATAATTGACTCAGAAAATAATTTAGCTTTTAATTCGATGGTGAATTAAGTGCTCTTCAAATCAGATTTTATTTCCTTAATGCTAATTTGATTAAGTACCTAATAGGTATTCGTGGTTTTAGGTTTCGGTTGAGTTTACGACGTACAATATGAAATCGGGTGTATGACGAAGAAATAATGTTTCCTTGCCTGTACGCTTAAAGGGTTTTATCAATCAAAAAATAGTGACGAACATTTTAAGATTTCTACTGGGATATTGATTTTTAATTTTTAAAATCTTGCTTAGAACACTTTACTTTACTCATTTAATAATGAAAGGCTTAATTTTCCTACTTACCCTACTACTCTGACACGTCACTGTCAGCCAATCTACAACCAGCATAAACGTGCATATGTATGTACATATAGCTTCCAACAATCTGGCGCTTAAACTTTTGTGGAAGGATTTCGTGACAAAAAGCAACTTTAACTTTTCTTGCTGCTTTGGCTCTCACATCGCCTACGTTTGTACGCGCGTTCATACATAGGCGTTTTGTACCATCACATGCATGATACCTATATCGAAACCTAACTGGTAAAAAGACGTAAGCGAAAATTTTCAAAATTTAATTTTTGATGCAGAAATGTTCCTAAAACCTCGAAATGCACTTCTGCACCATAAATAAAATTTTGAAAAAAATTTCGTTTACGTCTTTTTGGCGGCTACGGTTCGATATGTTTGTATGTATGTACATTGTACATAATTACATGTATCGAAGCGTATGTGCAAGTAGGAGTGCTATCATTTCGCATTTGTTAGTATTTCTGGTGCCTTAAATGGTGTTGCAGGCTTTTGCCTATTCTCCTTTTCTCTTCTTAACTATCGCTTTGTTTAAGAGTTTTTTGATTCTTAGCAGAGCCCAAGAATGTATTTATACCTAAAACTACGTTAACGTTTTGCTGCACGCACATTTCGTGACACGAAGCAAAGGAAATTTGAGACTAGCCAAAACTACACTGAACAAAAAATATTAATCAGAGTCGCGCTGCATTTTAGTGTTCTAGTGCTAGAAAATGGATACCTTTTTCGCTTTAAATTAAATTTTCAAGAAATTCCCCAATGGTAGGGCTATAGTTTTAACCGAAAAATCTCCATCGATTTCATGCAAATTCGAACCAGCGGAGAATACTACAACAAACGGCTATTAAATGCCAACTTTTAGGCTACCAAAAATCGCTATTCTTTTCCGTCTTCCGTCACTGCTTTGCTCTGCGAATATCGTTCCAAAACTTAGAGATCTTTAATACATACATATGTTTGTATTTAACGCAAATAAATTTAAGCGCCTCTTACACAAATAGTATTTATTTTCTCCAGTTTAATCCAAATACGTATTCTGAAGTGCGTACAAAACCACTCGCATACCTTAAAAGCTGCCTTCAAGATGAGAAAACCAACACAACAAATTAAACGTTCATTTGTACATGTATGTATGTGTATATATGTCGGCGCATATCCCTAAGGATATATTTTATCTTCTCATATGTGCCTCACTTGCTTAGATAAGCATTCGTTTGCCTAGCTGCCAACAAAGCGGAAGCATTTCTGTGGCATACATTTGGGCGTACAAGCTTAAAAGTTAGCTGGTGCGTGCGTGTCCTATCTGCAGCGGTGCGAACGAAATCCTTCAACACACGACAAACTATAGATGCTGTTGTCGTTGTTGTGCTAAGCGACTCATCAAGCGCCATGCTGTAAAGCGCCAACACAATGAACAACCAAATATGTAGTAGAGCTCAAAGGCGCACACACACAAGGATAGTCATATGTACTCGTGTATGTTTGCGTACAATTTAGCGTAAAGCGATTGGCAAGCGCTCAGGTGAGACGGCGACGGATACCGACACAGCTGAGCGCAAGAAAGTTCTTCGAGTATGGAAAGTTGCTGGCGTAAAGGGTTGCGGGTAGGCTGCGGAGCAACGAACACCGCAATTCAAGTGTCGACAACAATTTACTCTGGTACCTTTGGTACATATTGACTGCAGCTTTTGCCTTTCAACCAAGAAAAAGAAGGAAAATTTGTTTGTTTGCTTCTAATTCTTCTGACTTATTTTCTTCCACTTCTCGGTTTAATTCAACTTTCCTTTGTCGCAATGACAACTCGATGTGGGACACGTGCGTGCAGAATCTTAAAGACAATTTTTCCATTGTTATTGCGGCACGAAAAATGTGTGTTGAATTTCATTAAAGTTTCTTCTTCTTTTTTTAAGCGTAAAATGGCTAAAAGAGTTAGAGATATGTAGAGAAGGCAATTGGGTTGCGTGAAAGGTGATGGGAAACAACATTCTGCGAAGATTGTTGATTTGAATGGAAATGGCAGAAAAATTAAGAACGTGGATATTCATTTAATCGATATTTTATGGTTACATAACTAAAAGAACGAGTAGCAATGGACGTGCAATTCGAAGTAAAAATTCACCTGACTATAAAACTTTTATACGTAATGGTTAAATTATTCTTATATTTACTGAGTAAACCCTTATATGAAATTCAGTGACGCTAGAGCTCTCGATTTTAGATTCTGTAAAATATTTTCCGTGAAAATTTTTAGAAAAACCTTTTTAATTAAAGTTGTAATATTAGTTCAAAAATTTAGTCTTAGCTATAACTTTAAAATCATATCAGTCAACACTGTTCTACACAACGTTGCTATACGGATTTGAGGACCCATGGAAATATGAGTATTTCTAACTATAGATGTCGCGTTAAACAATACCTCGAAGCAAACACTAATACATGGAATCTCTTCAATAGTGATGCATGCCGCTCTGGTAAATTAAATTAGTAAAATATTAAGAGGTACAACAACCATACTTTGAGAAACTATTCTAAATGCTTACGGGAATGACCTTTCAGTCACCAACCGTCGGAAAGACCGTACCATTCACTATTCCAGTCTGGTACAGACCTAAATTGAAATCGATCTTGATATAAATTGTCGTTGAAACTGTATGTCGATTAGTTGGTAAAGAAGGTCTAAGTGATATTATACACTTGTAAAAAGTATATTGGGCTGCACTTTGAAATTTATTTTATAATCCAGTAATTTTTTCTATACGGTGTTACACGTATCTTTAGTAGAGTAGATCCTCTTATCACTCACTTAGGTTCTGATTAAACATTAGGAAGTGGCACTGACAGGACATTTCCTATTTAACTATAAGAGCAACGATGTGCGCTTAAAGATTTTGAAACACCAGGTAGTCCAGGAAGTTTCGCACGGCGAAAAGTTGTTGCAGCGCCCATTGGCTACTGTAATGGTATGATCACTAACAAAATGTTTAAAAGTGGCTAATTCTGTTATCCGTTCTTATACTCTGTTATTTTGCAATCCGAACAAATGGTTAATTTCCATTCTGGAGAGGATATCGCAATTTCCGGATTTTTATCCGGCTATTAAAAAAATTCGGAAAGCCATACCAGCCCTAATACTTTGCGTACTCTATTCCGGAAAACCCAACTAAATATCGCTAAATTCAGCATATGACGAATCTATAATACTTGAAATATTTATAACTGCATTTTTCTTTGGAAAAATAACGACCCCTCCACACTCTAGAAATCAATTTCCCTTTTCCTTTTACATTTAAACAAAATTTCAACCAGCTAATTTTTTTAAATTAGCGCCATTATTTATTGTGTCATATTTCCACCGCCCATACATCCGCTAACGTATTTCCGCTTCAACTAAATAGCTTCGTCGATGGACGATAAGCAACACAGCTAAACATGGTGGGGAAATAACAACAAAAATTGCATACTAATAACAAGTAGAAATATTTTCACCCAACACGGTACGCAGTGCTGTGCAGGATGTACGTTTAAATTTTCATACATTCTTCAGCGGTTAGTTCGAAGGGCGGCTTTTCTTTGATGGCCGGTGACGCGTCACACAGAAATATTTATAAATTTATGCATACACATAAATATGTATATCTACGGATATGAATGTGCTTGTAGCTACACAACCTATAAAAGTTCAACACCCAATGTGGCATCTTGGCTTACTGCAAAGCTGGCAATATCAAAAAAAAAGGGGTGCATATATTAAGGCGCTCGAACTTGCTGCGGGGAGGTTAAAGACAAAACCCCTAGATAGACACATGTCGTTGATTGTTTACGATTTGCCGCTTGCAGCCAACAGAATTGGCATAAAAGTAATCGGCGTACTTTTTACGCAGAATTTAAGCGACTTTAAGGCGGAACGAATCGAAATTATGAAATTGGACATTTTCCGTTTTGAGAGCTTAAATTTTTTATTATAAACGTAACATGTGTACTTGATGGCAAGATAAATTGATGTGGTTGGTACGCATGTGCAGGTGTGAGGCTGTGCAAAAGAATTGAGATTGGCCACCCTTATAAAAAAAATAGATTGTCTAAACTTTTTGGCCTAAAATTATGCACACCGCCCGCAAAAAAAAATTACACTGGCTTAGCAAAAAGTTAAAAAAAAAACTCGCCTTAAGCCGCCAAATTGTTTTGTAAAAAAACATCGTTTATATATAATTCTATGGACGTGCTACGCTCTGCTGAAGGCAAATCCCGTCTATGTACCTGAAATTATGCTACAAAATGTTTTTGTTTTTTGCAATGATCAGAACTGCTGCTTTACTGTTATCGTTGTACTACATATATTTTCACACAGTAATAGCTATGTGTGTATTCAAATACAAGGCTAACCATGTATGCCATATTTCTTGGGTCGCTTTTAGCAGCATATGCAGCTTTAATTTATGCACCCATATTTTTTCTATTCTTCATTCAGTGCTCCTTCTGAAAAGTGGGGAGTTCGCCTGCACCACATACAACAAACATAGTTCTATGTACTTGTTGGAATTTTCATTTTTAAATTAGCGGTTTTATGTGCAATTTCGCTCAACTGCAATAGCAACTTCCTACCACCGCATTGTTCCAAAATGGATGGCGTTTGTGTATGTGTATTTCGCCTCTGTGCATGTATGCAATAACTCCATTCTTGAGTACATACATATATGACTTTTCTGATTTCTTGCGACTGTTACAATGTCGCTACGACGTTCGCTTTCACTCCCCCCGCCCCCTCTTACTCATTCTCTGACTGTACACCACTCTCCAACCGACTGTTTCACGCTTAAGCTGCTGCAACGAATTTTATTGCATAATTTTAGACATTATTCCAATTTAATGCTCACAAAAACATGTGGCTTTATGTGCAATTTCAGGAGTAACTTTTCGGGGGCGCATTGCCGTCACTGTGACCTCTTCTGGTGTCACTAAATGGAGGAGGCTTAGATATCTTGAAGAGTGCTTTACTGCACATGTATATGTATGTAGGTAAACGCATGAAATGTAGCTTTCTAATCAAGTTATTTTGTGTTGCCCGGTTTTAGGCGTTACAAATTTTACTGCAGTTATGCACACATTTTCCTGACATTTTTCTTATGGCCCCCAACGCCTGCAAATGTCGGTGGTATTTGGCAGTCGCACAGCGGTGTCCAAAATTTTATTGCCTCTTCGTAAATAACTTCTTGCTCCCCAGAGTTTATTGTCATGGCGAGAAATGCAAGTGAAGTTGATTTGACGTTGATTATGGTTGGTTGTGGTTTATTATGATTTTT
>NW_023458561.1:66313606-66322221 GCF_013731165.1 Rhagoletis pomonella | reverse complement strand
GGGGGGCTGATTATGGACCTGATCAAAAGTTTTTATAATTCCAAACGGCTTATGCAGCAATTGGGAAATTGTTTTTGTTATTTTATCGGATTCTCTATATTGGAACCGCCACGTTTAATTTAAAAAAATCTCTGATCATAGTCGCAAGCAACGACCTCAAAAAAACCCCCGACTAATAAATTTCCAGCGAATGCAATAATTTTTCATGTTGTTATTAACTACTGATTATAAAAGTTTAAAAAATTAGTTATTAATTAAAAGCACAACAAAAGCCATGATTTTTTTTTTTAATTTGTAAAATTGTAATGTTCAACTTTTCTCATATGCGAGCAAGTAAAGCTCATAATGCTTTACACTTAGACCGCAGTTTGAAACTAAACTTTTTTTAAACACACACATGCCTATCTAACTTGCTTCATGTACATATATATGTATTTCAAAAAGCCAATGGCCGATCATAACACCATTGTCCTAGCTAAAGTGTGCCTTCGGCAGCAAGAAAGCCGACAAACGGCAATTGAACGCCAACACATGCAAACTCAAGCATGAACACATATAGGCATGTATGTATGTAGGTATGTACATACCCTGCAGGGAAAAGCTGAATCAGTATGCACAAATTCCAGTTCATGAACTATTATTTAAAGATAAAAGTCATACCAGTTCGTTATGAACCATAATTATACCAGTTCCGCGCAGACAAAAGTAAACTAGTTGGTAGAAATTCTAGTTCGAAAACTGGTATTCAATGAGGAAGTCATGGACTATAATTATACCACTTCTCCGCATTGAGATGCCAAACCAGCCAGTATAAATACTTGTTCATTAACTAGTATTTGCTAAAGCGACGGCCTACCATTTCGGCGATTTCGAACAACTTGTGCGATCAGCGACATCTGTCTTTAAATAGCTACAACCAAAACTAAAATTCGGTTAATTGCTTTCATCACAAATGCCGGCGGTGGCGTTGAACTAAGACTACCGATTCTGGTTCTGTGATCTCAGGTTCGAGAGCGCTTAGAGGTTATTAAAGCAAAGTAAGTAAATTAATTTAAATAATTATTTCAATCGAAATATAAAATAAAAATTGTACATCAATTTAATTTGATTTGGAAAAAAACCTAAATACTCAAATACAATAAAAAATGAAAAGAAATAATTTTTTGTTCTTTTTAAAATATAAATAAAAATAAAAAAGATTCGCTCACTGAGACTCGAACACGGATCTCTTGATTTGGCGTGCCAAAGCTTTACTCTATCGACCATTGCCACTGTTGCAGCGCCGCAAGCAAATTAATAGGCAGTCTATCCCATCAACTTGTTTGATGCTACTAGTATTTCTACTAGTAGCGTGCTGATGCAGGAGCGGACAATTGACACGTCCTATGACTCCGCAAACTGGTAGCATTCTGGTTCACAACTGGTAACTTTCCCTGCAGGGTAAGTTTGCAGCTAGTGAGCTGGAAGCCAACAAAATACTTACACAACAATATTTTTGTCCTTCATTGTTTTATATTAAAATAAAAAAAGGAGCAGAAAAAATAGTAGAATAAATAAGCATTGAGTGGCAACACCAATAATAGCAACAACAGCAACGCAGACCTGCAATCAAATAATAAACGCCTAAGCTGACATGAGCGCAAATCAGAAGGATAAAGAGTGGAGTTGAGGCGAATACAACAGCTTGTGCTATGAACGCGAACGAGTAGCAAATCTACTCATACAGACTACATAACTGCCCTGATAGAGCTCAATACCGGTCGGACTAGAATGCTTCCAAAATGTACTTATATCGCGGTTCTTTTTCCACTCAGAAATAGTTCCAAAAACATGAAGTTTTTAAATCGCTTTTATACAGGCGTGAAATAGAGCAAGAGGCTCTTCTATTTTGCAGATTTTTAGACTTCCTGAAAAAAGGATGCTATTACTTTTCCAAGCAGATATTTACTAACTTGTCATATAGAAATTAAATGTACTTCAAATTCCTCATGAAGAAATTAGTACCTAAACAGGCATTCTTTTTGGAACCACATTCTGCACGGTCCGACTGGGATGTTTGTGTTCTTAGACATATATACATATATAATAAATAAGTTTATGAAAATTTGTATTTAAGTATATGTTTGGCCCTAGCAAACATTGACTGACTCTTAGCTTACTATGCATAGATGTGTAAAAATGTTTGCTCTTGCCAACTGGTCTGCCGACATTATGTATGTATGTATACGTGTGGGATGCTGGCACAATTTGTTTGCAAAAAATATATAGAAATTAGTGGCAACATCTTCATAGCTTTTATTTACTATCCGGTTATCAGCACTTCCACTCTCACTCGCACACATGCTCCTCAATTTCTAAATACCTAAATATATATATACGTTCTTACGTACATATATGTAGACTAATTTAAGTGTTCCTTTCGCTGCCTTTACGCCTTCATCATAGATGCCTCTTTGTAGATTCGCCTTTTGTTTGGATTCTTTCTTCGCAATTATTTACTACATATTTGGCCTTTTGTTTTACCGTTTATTATTTATTATAAATGAATTTCTACTTTAGCCATTTATGCTTCACAAAGCAAACATATTTATGTATGTATAAGCACATGTGTTTACACAAATGTACGTGTGTGTATGTATGTATGTAGAGTTTTGCAGCCATTATCCTTGCATGTTTCTGCTCGGCTGCGCTAACATGGCGCAGGCACCGATGGGGATACATTTGCAGCAACAGCATCAGCATTACAGAAGCGAGTTGAGCTCCACAACAGCTGTGCAACAAAATTATTAAGTTGTTTGCGAAAGCTGATTTTCATACATATGTAGGTATGCTAGATCCCTACATGCCTCCTTTGAACCGCACGTTGTAGTCCTGGCTTGGCTGCCTGCCTAGCTCGTTGGCTCCCTAAATATACATCTTATTCATTTGCTATTTAATAAAATTAATGCTGGCGGCTGCTTTTTCATTTTGTGTATGTCCGAGCAGGCCTAAAGCAAACAAAAAGCAAACAAAAAGAAAACGAAGCTCAATCGCAGCCCACAGCTATCCAAAAGGGCAAGGTGTAAATCAACTAAAACAATCAAAGGCGAGAAGTCCTATAGAAAAGGGAATAAAGAAAGTTTTTATTTAGGAATTGGGTCAATCGATTTTTCATGCGCCTTTGACTATTCAAAGGCGTTTGCGGTGTATTCAAAATATGTACAGTCAGTCCTCTGGGTGTATGTGAGCGTGCTTGAAATAATTTCGTATCCACGCGCCACAAATATGTGGAATTTAATGAATGAATGACACCGAATGAGGTGAATAAAAATACGTACTTTGACATATACTACACACAAGCGTATATAGGCATCTACTACTTTATGAGTGTAGAAAGTGAATAGCAAGAACACATGCCGCCTGTCATTCCTTTCTTCTTCAACTGCCATTGTTTAGCTTTTCGTTTAGGGTGTGTTTATTGACTGACCACAAACGATTTTCATTATTATTAAAGTTTCTGGGTGATTCTTTTGTTCATTTTACTTCGTAATTTTGTTTTCTAATTTTACTTGGTATAGGCCAAGCATTAAATGATGTGTTAATGTTGAGTAGCTTTCACTTCGTTATTTTACATACTCTTTTTTTGTATCTTTTTCTCGTCGACGGGATCCACAGCTGGTTATCAAAGAGACAGAACCGTTTGAACTAAGTATCTGAATCTATGCGAATTCATATAAGGTGGTAGCGGTATACAGGGCCAGTTATAAGGCCAGTATTGCACCGTCCGACAGTCAATTGTACACACACAAAAATCAATAACTAGTGGCCAAATATTGCAAAACGGCGTTTTTAGTTTTTCTCACAAACGGCACGATATTTTTTAAAGGACTTTGAAATTTCAAGGATATGATTGATTAAAAAAATTATATAAAAAATTCAGTGCAATGTAGAAAAACAGTTTGGGTACTAAACAAGCGACAAAATTATTCGGAGTTGAAAATAATTAAACTTTTTTTTGCACAAGAAAAAAAAGATATTGAAAATGCGCTTTGAAAGTGTATGCTTTAATATACTTAAAAATTTTTAATAAAAATTTTTGGAAAAAATATGGCTTGAAGACTAATACGTACACTAACACGTCCTCGAATTTCATCCTTCTAACTTGATTATTTTAGTATTCAACAATTTCATTGGGATTGGGGTCACTTTAAAACGAAAAAAAAATCGTGGGAAACAACAACAATTTTGACATGGCAGAATTTATAACTGCTAGTTGTTGTTGTTTTACCACAATTTTTTTAATTTTAAAACGTCCTTAAGCTCAATAAAATTGTTGAATATGATTCTTAAAAAGCAATAAATACCAAAAAAAAGAAAAAAAACTAATTTATTTTTTTAGGACAAAAAAGTTTCAATAATAATAATACCAGCAAGTTAAGTTAAAGTAGCGTTTAGAGTTGGCAAGTGCAAGTTTTTTTGAAAAGTCTGTCGAGTTCAAGAATTTCCGAAGGTGGCTGCAGCAGGAGTTAAACCCTGCATTTAAACTGACTTTCGAAAGCGGTTTTTATTTTCGAAAGTCGTACTTTCCGATACTGAATTTGATCTATTTACACGGTGAATTCGGAAAATTCCAGTTCTACTATGTTACCAGACATTTTTATGTTTATTACAAAATTTCTGCCCAAAACCAATTTTAAAATGCGCACAAATCAGCCATAAAGTGTCTAATGCTTTATTATTTAAATTGTTTATATCGGGAGAATAAGTTAATTGGAAGTTCTTTCTTTATATGACGCAACATTTTTTACACAAAATCGAAAAAATTCGTTTGTCAGCACTTGCAGCAAAAATGAAATTTTCTAGTGCAGCAGGAGAAAATTGAAATTATTTCCCGCAAGCGATTAATTTGCAGTCACACCTTGCAATTTTTATTTCCGAAAGTGATTTCAGCAAGTCTGCAAAAAGGACTTTCTGGCTGTTTACGCGCGAATGTAGACTGTCAGTTTCATATTTATTAGAAAAACGCTTGCATTGCCACGTCTAAAAGTACCTTTATTTTCAAAGATAGAGAGTTTTCACATTTATTTGAACCCATAAAGGCGGATTCATCGTTCTGAGAGTAAAACGCAACAGCAACCACATGGAAGTAAGTTTCTGAATTAATTTGTATACCAATGTGCACTAAATTTTTTAAATAATTTTTTTAACAACTCATATCTTTGAAATTTCAAAGTCCTTTAAGGATAAATGCTGACGTCGTAGAGAAAAATTAAAAGCGAAGTTTTACTTTATTTGATTCCAAGTATTAAAGCTTGTTTGTTCTGAATTTTTTTTTGGTTTTTGTCGGACGGTGTAGCAGAAGCTCTCTGGTTTATGAGGCATAATATTAGAAATGTTTATGAGAATCGTTGGAGCAATACCAAAAATAACTTTTAACCCACGACAATCTGTTTTCCTACTCAATTTGTACACATATCTTCTCTGAGTTCCAAGGACAATGGAAAATTATGTCTGAGTGCTTATTTTGCTTTCGGCCTATCATAAAACCACAATAGCCCTACACACTTACATATGTAAATATGTATGTAAATAAATAATTATGCCGTGCAGACTAATCAATAAAATCTGGCACTCCTTCAGTAGCCGTTTGTAGACGTGTAATTAAAGAAGTTAACTACCAATTTTTGTGTTTTTGTTTGGCTTTAGTAGGCAATTTTCTAAATTATGAATAAATCCATAAAACGGACGTTGTTTCTCAGTGGTGCAGGCACGTTGATTGACTGAATTTTTGGGAAAAAATTAATTCTTTTGGCTATGTATATGTATAGAATTTGCTGAGTATATAAATAAAGAAAAAGTGATGTTTTTGTTTGAAAAAAGTTTTCACTAATACGAAATTTTTTCACGAACTTACTTTAGTGAAGAAAGGGACTTATTACTTATATGTACATAAGATTAATCAACAGCAATATGCTTCAAGGTCAAAAACTGCTCAAAAGGCAATTTTCGCAGTTTTTAGAAGTTTAGTTTCGCAGGCCAAATGAGCATAACGCAAGGGATGACGATTCGAAAACTCTATATTTTTAGATCACAGTTATAAGTTGTCTTAGCTTCTGCGATGGTTTAAAAATAATATCGCAATTACGTCTACAACTTCAATTAAAGCAAATTATTTTTATTTAAAAGTGAAATCTTCATTTAAAGATCATACATTATATTGTTGTTAATTTAGTTTTAAATGATCCGCGAAATTTAATTTCATAAGGCCTTTAGAAGAGTTCCAGAAGTCTCTCATCCTTTTGAATGCCATAATAACATTGCCGATACCGCTATGTGTGTTTTCGAAAAAAGTTAAAGCGAGAAAACAAATAAAGTCCTGAAAGTGCATTCATTTGATTGACGTAGAACAATCTTCGAAATATTACATATCAATTTCGCTATTTCGGGCATTTATTTATTTATTGGCAAGTTTTTTCTGTGTACTGTGTTCGTTTGCTGCTTTCTTTGGATAATACACTAATAAAATATGAATCATGCCAATCATGCAATTACATACACCCAGCCATCCAGCCATCCAGCCATATGTATGCATAATTTATCGAGCAAATACCGTGACACCACCATGGAACGCTAAACTTTTCGAAGAATTATTGACGCAGAATACTTGTAAGGATTCATGTGTATTTAACATGAAAATTTTATGAGTCCAATTGTTTGTGGCACTTCAGACATTTTAAGTTATAAACGTCACAAGAAAATTGTGTGCGAGAATACATAAATGCTGGAGGTGTGGATGGGGCTGCGGAAGAAGTTGGTTATTGAGTATTTAAGCTATGACTGTTTATTTATGCGCATTTCTAATGCGATATACATACGTACGCACTTACGCATTTGATTTCTTAGCTACTATCGCAGTAAAAATGAATTATTTATTAATAAAATATTTATTTGTTTATTTCTTTACAGGTAAGCATACGATTAGTCGCTATAGAAATTGGTATCGGGATTGTGAAGGATTTCAATGTGAAGAGAGAGGTGAGTGTATGTAAGTGTGAAAGCGTTGCATTACTTTTTCGATAGCTTTTGAACAGGTGATGTGATTTTTGGAAAAAAAGGAATAGTTTCTGCATGTAGCAAGTATTATTACTATTATCGGCCTTATACACCGCAACCGCTGACTTAGTGTATTGACTTTATTGGACTTAATATTCCAAATATTAAGAAGCTTCGATGTATTAAAAAATGTACCAGTTTTTTGTTTTTATTTCGCAAAGTGAAATTATCCATTTAACCAATCGCCAGGTGCAAGGGATATATAGAAAGAGGCAACTGGTTCCAGTCTTGAACACGGCAATATTAAAAACCAACAGGATTCTCGTTTGTTGGGCAAAATATGTAACTAATTGCAGGAATTCAGGTTTAGTTTATTGATTACTTTAGCATTCGTATGTTTCCCTTCCAATTGATCAGCTTTAGAATTACATTCAATATCTCGTTATGTAGTTTACCACATGAGTGTTTATCCATCTCGTTCAAAGGTCAGTAAGGGTGAGTCTATGTATGAGTCCAAAGCTTTTAGAACTGCCTGACTATAAGAGAAGATTACAACTTGTCTTACATCTTTAGGTATTTTAGCACGTTACCGATCTGTCTCTTACAGGGCCTTTACTTTTACATAAATTAAACAAATGTACCCAGTCTCAGTTGTAGTGAGAAAACTCCCTGTTATTTTGAAGACATATGTAAATAAAATATGCCGTACTAAAGATATACAGTACTAAGTATTTGGTGAGGTCTACATACCAATTGGGTCAATATTATTATGCATATGAGCTGAGAGAGTTGGAGTGCCTCTGTTGACTTTCCTCCAAATCCAACACTCTCTATTTTCGAAGTGACCAACCTTCGTGTGAGCGATTGCCTAGTGATTCAAGCGTTGCCATGCTTGGAACCAGTCTACTCGGAAGTTTGTTGTCAAAAACACTCGCTACTTTCTTTCTTTATTGATACCAAAGAATTAGCAGCCGTTTCCGTGGATATGCAGACCTTTGGAGAGACAAGTTGCATTGAGAGAGAGTTTTATATGGATTTTAAAATTCTCTCAATTAAAAAAAGGAAATTACGAGAGGCTTAAAATCGCTTTATTTTGTAGGAGTGAGCCTAAGCAAATGCTTTTGGGTCACATGTACTGAAACTGTTAAGGGAACATCTTCAATTTATCTAACAAAGGCATTTCAATTAAGAGGCAATGAATGAACCGTAAATTATAACTTTTGGTTGTTGTGCATGTATTCTTAATAATAAATAAATTAAAAAACCAAAATAAAAAGTTTGAGAGAAGCCCATATCTTAATACCAAGGCCCTAACTCAGGTCTTAATTACAGTTATTGTTTGGTTAATTTATAAATTTTAATCTTACTAGAATCTATCTGTCACTCAATCTATCAAAAATAGGGTTTCTATTCCTCTAATTTTCTACTTCTATAAGTTCATATATACATATATATATTTATGCACATATACGAGCGGTTTTCAAAAGCAAGCTGATTGCCCTTTTCCTACCAATGAACTCAAATTTCTACTTGTATTCCAAACTTTAAAATTGTTTTAGCTCTAAATTCTTTCAGCACAAAAA
>NW_023458561.1:66304114-66313506 GCF_013731165.1 Rhagoletis pomonella | reverse complement strand
TGATTTGACGTTGATTATGGTTGGTTGTGGTTTATTATGATTTTTGTAATGAAAGAATTTAGAGCTAAAACAATTTTAAAGTTTGGAATACAAGTACAAATTTGAGTTCATTGGTAGGAAAAGGGCAATCAGCTTGCTTTTGAAAACCGCTCGTATATGTGCATAAATATATATATGTACATATGAACTTATAGAAGTAGAAAAATTAGAGGAATAGAAACCCCAAACTTAACCATATTTTGATAGACTGAGTGACAGATAGATTCTAGTAAGATTAAAATTTATAAATTAACCAAACAATAACTGTATTTAAGACCTGGAACAGGGCCTTGGTATTAAGATAACGGGTATAAAGCAAATCATTTCAAACTTAGTCTCTCTCAAACTTTTTATTTTAGTATTTTGTTTTATTTATTATTGAGAATGCATGCACAACAAGCAAAAGTTAAAAATTACGGTTCATCCATTGCCTCTTTATTGAAATGAAAAAGCCTTTGTTAGATAAATTGAAGATGTTCCCTTAAAAGTTTCAGTACATGTGACCCAAAAGCGTTTGCTTAGGCTCACTCCTATTAAATAAAGCGATTTTAAGCCTCTCGTAATTTCCTTTTTTTAATTGAGAGAATTTTAAAATCCATATAAGACTCTCTCTCAATGCAACTTGTCTCTCCAAAGGCCTGCATATCTACAGAAACGGCTGCTAATTCTTTGGTATCAATAAAGAAAGAACGTAGCTTTTGACAACAAACTTCCGAGTAGACTGGTTCCAAGCATGGCAACGCTTGAATCACTCGGCAATCGCTCACACGAAGGTTGGTCACTTCGAAAATAGAGAGTGTTGAATTTGGAGGAAAGTCAAAAGAGGCACTCCAACTCTCTCAGCTCATATGCATAATAATATTGACCCAATTGGTATTTGGACCTCATCAATTACCTAGTACTGTATATCTTTAGTACGGAATATTTTATTTACAGATGGCTCCAAAATAAGAGGGAGTTTTCTCACTACAACTGAGACCCGGTATATTTTTTTACTTCATGTGAAAGTAAAGGCCCTTTAAGAGACAGATCGGTAACGCGCTCAAATAACTATAGAGTTAAGACCAGTCGTAATCTTCTCTGATAGTCAGGCAGTTTTAAAAACTTTAGACTCGTACATAGACGCACCCTTACTGAATGCTGTAGACCTTTGAACGAGATGGATAAACGATAATTTCACTTAACGAAACAACAACCAATAACTGGTACATTTTTTTAATACATTGGACCTTCTTAAAGTTTGGAATATAAACTCTTGAGCAGATAAAGGGCGAAGGCCATGTACAATACACTAAGTCAGCGGTTGCGGTGTATAAGGCCGATAATAGTAAAAATACTTGGTACATGCAGAAAATATTCCTTTTTTTTCCAAAAATCACATCACCTGTTCAAAAGCTATCGAAAAAGTAATGCAACGCTTTCACACTTACATACACTCACCGCTCTCTTCACACTGAAATCCTTCACAATCCCGATACCAATTTCTATAGCGACTAATCGTATGCTTACCTGTAAAGAAATAAACAAATAAATATTTTATTAATAAATAATTCATTTTTACTGCGATAGTCGCTAAGAAATCAAATGCGTAGGTGCGTGCGTATGTATATCGCATTAGATATGCGCATAAATAAACAGTCATAGCTTAAATACTCAATAACCAACTTCTTCCGCAGCCACATCCACACCTTCAGCATTTATGTATTCTCGAACACAATTTTCGTGTGACGTTTATAACTTAAAATGTCTGAAGTGCCACAAACAATTGGACTCATAAAAATTTCATGTTAAATACACATGAATCCTTACAAGTATTCTGCGTCAATAATTCTTCGAAAAGTTTAGCGTTCCATGGTGGTGTCACGGTATTTGCTCGATAAATTATGCATACATATGGCTGGATGGCTGGATGGCTGGGTGTATGTAATTGCATGATTGGCATGATTCATATTTTATTAGCGTGTTATCCAAAGAAAGCAGCATACAAACACAGTACACACGAAATAACTTGCCAATAAATAAATAAATGCACGAAATAGCGAAATTGATATGTAATATTTCGAAGATTGTTCTACGTCAATCAAATGAATGCACTTTCAGGACTTTATTTGTTTTCGCTTTAACTTTTTTCGAAAACACAAATAGCGGTATCGGCAATGTTATTATGGCATTCAAAAGGATGAGAGAATTCAGAAGCGCTTCTAAAGGCCTTATGAAATTAAATTTCGCGGATCATTTAAAACTAAAATAACAACAATATAATGTATAATCCTTAAATGAAGATTTCACATTTAAATAAAAATAATTTGCTTCAATTCAAGTTGTAGACTTAATTGCGATATTATTTTTAAACCATCGCAGAAGCTAAGACAACTTATAACTGTAATCTAAAAATATAGTTTTCGAATTGCCTGCCCCTTGCTTCATTCTCATTTGGCCTGCGAAACTTAACTTCTAAAAACTGCGAAAATTGCCTTTCGAGCAGTTTTTGACCTTGAAGCGTATTGTTGTGGATTACTCTGATGTACATATAAGTAATAAGTCCCTTTCTTCACTAAAGTAAGTACGTGAAAAAATTTCGTATTAGTGAAAACTTTTTTCAAACATAAACATCACTCTTTCTTTATTTATATACTCAGCAATTTCTATACATATACATAGCCAAAAGAATTAATTTTTTCCCTAAAACTCAGTTAATCAACGTTCCTGCACCACTGAGCAACAATATCCATTTTATGGATTTATTCATAATTTAGAAAATTGCCTACTAAAGCCAAACAAAAACACAAAAATTGGTAGTTAACTTCTTTAATTACACGTCTACAAACGGCTACTGAAGGAGTGCCAGATTTTATTGATTAGTCTGCAGGGCATAATTATTTATTTACATACATATTTACATATGTAAGTGTGTAGGGCTATTGTGGTTTTATGGTAGGCCGAAAGCAAAATAAGCACTCAGACATAGTTTCCCATTGTCCTTAAAACTCAGAGAAGATACATATGTGTGCAAATGAGTTAGAAAACAGATTATCGTGGGTTAAAAGTTATTTTTGGTATTGCTCCAACGATTCTCATAAACATTTCTAATATTATTTCTCATACACCAGAGAGCTTCTGCTACACCATCCGACAAAAACCAAAAAAATTCAAAACAAACAAGCATTAATACTTGGAATCAAATAAAGTAAAACTTCGCTTTTAATTTTTCTCTATGACGTCAGCATTTATCCTTAAAGGACTTTGAAATTTCAAAGATATGAGTTGTTCGAAAAATTATTTAAAAAATTTAGTGCACATTGGTATAAAAGTTAATTCGGAACAATTAGTCCAGAAATTTGCTTCCACGTGGTTGCTGTTGCGCTTCACTCCCAGAACGATGAATCCGCCTTTATGGGTTCAAATAAATGTGAAAACCCTCTATCTTTGAAAATAAAGGTGCTGTTAGACGGGGCAATGCAAGCGTTTTTCTGTTAAATATGAAACTGACAGTCTACATTCCCGCGTAAACAGTCAGAAGGTCTTATTTTCACTATTGAAATCACTTTCGGAAATAAAAATTGCAAGGTGTGACTGCAAATGAATCGCTTGCGAGAAATAATTTCACTTTCTCCTGTTGCACTAGCAAATTTTCATTTTTACTGCAAGTGCTGACAAACGAATTTTTTCGATTTTGTGTAAAAAATGTTGCGTCGTATAAAGAAAGAACTTCCAATTAACTTATTCTCCCGATATAAACTATTTAAATAATAAAGCATTAGACACTTTATGGCTGCTTTGTGCGCATTTTAAACAATTGGTTTTGGGCAGAAATTTTGTAATAAACTTAAAAATGTCTGGTAACATAGTAGAAAGTGGAATTTTCCGAATTCACCGTGTAAATAGACCAAATGTAATATCGGAAAGTACGACTTTCCAAAATAAAAACAGTTTCCGACAGTCACTTCACATGCAGGGTGTAACTGCTGCTGCAGACACTTTTGGAAATCCCTGAGTTTGATAGACTTTTTAAAAAAACTTGCACTTGCCACGCTACTTTAATTTAACTTGTTGGTATTAAATATTAGTATTGGAAATGTGCTTTTCATTACTTTTTATATCCTAAAAAAATAAATTGGTTTTTTTTCTCTTTTTTTGCTATTTAAGGCTTTTTCATATTCACATTTTTATTGACCGTTTGTAAATCAAAAACTGTTGCAGAAAAACAACAACAATTAGCAGCTATAACTTCTACACGTGTAAATTGTTGTTGTTTTTCCACAAAAATTTTTCATTTGAAAGCGGCCTCAATCTCAATAAAATTGTTAAATACTAAAATAATCAAGTTGTAAGGACGAAATTCAAGGACATGTTAGTGTATGTATTAGTCTTTAAGCCATATTTTTTCCAAAAATATTTAAGGAAATTAAAGAATAAACATTCAAAGGCACATTGTCAATACTTTTTTTCCTTGAGGCATCAAAAAGTTTAATTATTTTCATCTCTACATAATTTTATCTCTTAATTAGTACCCATATTGTTTTTCTACATTGCACTGATTTTTTAAATAATTTTAATTTTTGGAATCAATCATATCCCTGAAATTTCAAAGTCCTTCAAAAAAATTCTGCCGTTTGAGAGAATAAACAAAAACGCATTTTTTGTGTGTGTAAAATTGACTGTCGGACGGTGCAATACTTGGCCTTATAACTGACCCTGATGCAATAGGACCCCTGATGCATAGATCCAAAATTCACGAATTCTTCAGCCATTTTATGTGTGTCTTCATACAAAGAAAAAAGTTTTTATTGCGAAAGCTTACTTCGTGCGTATTCAAATAGCGGAAACATCGTTTCTTCATATGTACATTTTTAATTTCTGACGCGATTTTGTGGTGTGTCACTTCATTGAAACATTAATTTAAAGAGCTAAGGCAATCCTTGGGCGGAGATTAATATGCAGCAGAAATTCTCTCTAAGTAAATATACTTCTAATTATGTATTTCATGAGTCGTAGATGATTCGTCCGTGAGCAGAAAAAGCACTCACTTTTGATTGAAAGCAGATAGCAGCAAAAAAAAAAACATACATGTATACCGCTACCACCTTAAATGAATTCGCATTGATTCAGATACTTAGTTCGAACGGTTCTGTCTCTTTGCTAGCCAGCTGTGGATCCCGTCAACGAGAAAAAAAAATACAAAAAAAAGAGCAAGTAAAATAACGAAGTGAAAGCTACCCAACATTAACACATCATTTAATGCTTGGCGTATACCAAATAAAATTAGAAAACAAAATTACGAAGTAAAATGAACAAAAGAATCACCAGAAACTTTAATAATAATGAAAATCGTTTGTGGTCAGTCAATAAACACACCCTAAACGAAAAGCAAAACAATGGCAGTTGAAGAAGAAAGGAATGAAAGGCAGCTTGTGTTCTTGCTATTCACTTTCTACACTCATAAAGTAGTAGATACCTATATACGCTTGTGTGTAGTATGTGTCAAAGTACGTATTTTTATTCACCTCATTCGGTGTCATTCATTCATTAAATTCCACATATTTGTGGCGCGTGGATACGAAATTATTTCAAGCACGCTCACATATGTACACCCGCAGTCATCAAAGAGGACTGACTCTGTACATATTTTGAATACACCGCAACGCCATTGAATAGTCAAAGGCGCATGAAAAATCGATTGACCCAATTCCTAAATAAAAACTTTCTTTATTCCCTTTTCTATAGGACTTCTCGCCTTTGATTGTTTTAGTTGATTTACACCTTGCCCTTTTGGATAGCTGTGGGCTGCGATTGAGCTTCGTTTTTTTTTTTGTTTGCTTTTTGTTTGCATTAGGCCTGCTCGAACATACACAAAATGAAAAGGCAGCCGCCAGCATTAATTTTATTAAATAGCAAATGAATAAGATGTACATACATATATTTAGGGAGCCAACGAGCTAGGCAGGCGGGCAGGCAGCCAAGCCAGGACTACTACATGGGGTTCAAAGAGGCATGTAGGGATCTAGCATACCTACATATGTATGAAAATCAGCTTTCGCAAACAACTTAATAATTTTGTTGCACAGCTGTTGTGGAGCTCAACTCGCTTCTGTAATGCTGATGCTGTTGCTGCAAATGTATCCCCATCGGTGCCTGCGCTATGTTAGCGCAGCCGAGCAGAAACATGCAAGGATAATGGCTGCAAAACTCTACATACATACATACACGTACATTTGTGTAAACACATGTGCTTATACATAAAAATGTTTGCTTTGTGAAGCATAAATGGCTAAAGTAGAAATTCATTTATAATAAATAATAAACGGTAAAACAAAAGGCCAAATATGTAGTAAATAAGTGCGAAGAAAGAATCCAAACAAAAGGAGAATCTACAAAGAGGCATCTATGATGAAGGCGTAAAGGCAGCGGAAGGAACACTTAAATTAGTCTACATATATGTATGTATGTTTGTATAAATTTCTATAGAAATTGAGGAGCATGTGTGGGTGTGAGAGTGGAAGTGCCGGATAGTAAATAAAAGTTATGAAGATGTTGCCACTAATTTCTATATATTTTTTGCAAACAAATTGTGCCAGCATCCCACACTGTTGGCAGACCAGTTGGCAAGAGCAAACATTTTTACACATCCATGCATAGTAAGCTAAGAGTCAGTCAATGTTTGCTAGGGCCAAACATATACTTAAATACAAATTTTCATCAACATATTTATTATATATGTATATATTTCTAAGAACACAAGCACCCCAGTCGGACCGTGCAGAATATGGTTCCGAAAAGAATGCCTGTTTAGGTACTAATTTCTTCATGAGGAATTTGAAGTACATTTAATTTCTATATGACAAGTTAGTAAATATCTGCTTGGAAAAGTAATAGCATCCTTTTTTCAGGAAGTCTAAAAATCTGAAAAATAGGCTCTTGCTCTGTTTCATGGATGTATAAAAGCGAACTAAAACTTCATGTTTTTGGAACTACTTCTGAGTGGAAAAGGAACCGTGCTATAAGTACATTTTGGGAGCAATCTAGTCCGACCGACTAGCTGCATACTTACCCTGAAGGGAAAGCTACCAATTTTCAATGTTAGCGACTGGTATTTTTAACATGGCGGTGTCATAGGAGATGTCAATTGTCCGATCCTGCATCAGCACGCTACCAGTAGAAATACTAGTAGCATCATACCAGTTTATGGGATAGACTGCCGCCTATTCATCCCCCGTGAAAAGCATAAGTATCTATGTCATTTTTCTTGCGGCTCTGCAATAGTGGCTATGGTCGACAGAGTAAAGCATTGCACACCAAATCAAGACATCCGAGTTCGAATCTTAGTGAGCGAATCTTTTTTATTTTTATTTATATTTTAAAAAGAACAAGAAATTATTTCTTTTCATTTTTTATGGTATTTGAGTATTTAGTTTTTTTTCCAAATCAAATTAAATTTATGCACAATTTTTATTTTATATTTAAGTTGAAAAAATTATTTAAATTAATTTACTTACTTTACTTTAAAAACCTCCAAGCGCACTCGCACCTGAGATCTCAGAACCAGAATCGGTAGTCTTAATTCGACGCCACCGCGGACATTTGTGATGAAAGTACCCAGCAAAAAACACGATTACCACAGAAACGAAAGTGGAAACGAGCTAGGCGATGGGAATCGCTTACCCTTTCGCTTCAAGAAGGCCTTATTTTAACATGGGCATGTCATTGGAGGTAAGCCCTTACCCGCAGCATTACCTTCAAACGAAGGGAGAACGCATGGATAAACAGAATCCAGAGAAGCGAACAAAGAATGCCTTACAGAGAAACTCGGTATGTATATCGGTATGTACATACATGCATATTTAACTAAGCTTAAAATTGTACTTCCTCACTCTTGTACTTCACTTCATTGACTGACTTCAACTTCGCTGCAAATTGAACAAAGCAAAACATGATTTTTATGCGAGACAAATTTCCACAGAAAGTAACGGTAGAAAGAGAATTTTTGGGTATTCATTCTATTTTTCAGCTGACTACGATGCAGCATTCTACTTTGCATTCTCCGAAATGAAGCAAAGAAGCGAAATAAAAAAAATATTGTAGGACATTCTAATTTGCATTCCCTGAAATGAAGCAAAGAAGCGAGACAAATAAAATATTGTAGGACATTCTACTTTGCATTTCCGGAAATGAAGCAAAGAAACGAATTAAAAAAGAAATATTATAGGACATTCTACTTTGCATTCCCTGAAATCAAACAAAGAAGCGAAATAAATAAAATATTGTTGGACATTCTACTTTGCATTACCGGCAATGCCTAAAAGAAGCGGAAAAATTCGAAGGCATTATAACGCTATGCCTTCTAGAACACGTTACCACTAAAAGCGATTACCGATTTTTTGCTGGGTAATTAACTGAATTTTAGTTTTGGTTGTGGCTATTCAAATACAGATGTCGCTGATTGCATAAATTGTTCGAAATCGCCGAAATGGTAGGCCGTCGCTTTAGCACATACTAGTTAATGAACAAGTATTTATACTGGCTGGTTTGGCATTTCACTGCGGAAAACTCTATCTATCTCTATAGTCCATGACGAACTGGTGTGACTGCCCCATTTAATACCAGCTTTCGAACTAGAATTTCTACCAACTAGTTTACTTTTTTCTACGAGGAACCGGTATAATTATGGTTCATAACGAACTGGTATGACCCTTATCTTTAAATAATAGTTCATGAACTGGAATTTGTGCATACTGATTCAGCTTTTCACTGCAGGGTATGTACATACATACATACACACATACATGCCTAAACGTGTTCATGCTTGAGTTGGCGTTCAATTGCCGTTTGTCGGCTTTCTTGCCGCCGAAGGCACACGTTAGCTAGGACAATGGTGTTATGATCGGCCATTGGCTTTTTGAAATACATACATATGTACATGAAGCAATTTGGATACGCATGTGTGTGTTTAAAAAAAGTTTAGTTTCAAACTGCGGTCTAAGTGTAAAGCATTGTGGGCTTTACTTGCTCGCATATGAGAAAAGTTGAACATTATAATTTTACAAATTAAAAAAATTTATGGTTTTTGTAGTGCTTTTAATTAATAACTAATTTTTAAAACTTTTATAATCAGTAGTGAATAACAACATGAAAAATTATTGCATTCGCTGGAAATTGATTAGTCGGGGGTTTTTTTGAGGTCGTCGATTGCGACTATGATCAGAGATTTTTTTTAAATTAAACGTGGCGGATCCAATATAGAGAATCCAATAAAATAACAAAAACAACCTCCCAATTGCATAAGCCGGTTGGAATTATAAAACTTTTTGGTCAGGTCCATAATCAGCCCCCCATTTTAAACATCCAGTTGCGAACTA
>NW_023458561.1:66294092-66304014 GCF_013731165.1 Rhagoletis pomonella | reverse complement strand
CCCCCCATTTTAAACATCCAGTTGCGAACTAAGCTTTCAGTACGTTATCAATTAAACAAGAATACCACTTTTTTAAACTAGTAATCAGCTATTTGACTATAGAAAATTTCCCACAAGTTGTTAAATATTTCGACAAAAACGTGTTTTTGGTCGAAAATGCTGGTTCGCCTATCTTAGAAAATGCATTATCTTCAGTTTTGTATAAATAACAAGATTCCATCGCGAAATTGTGTTTAAATGAAAACTTAAACTAGAGATATACCCACTAAAAAAAGACAAAAAAACACCCATGCTCCTATACCCGTAGTTGCGTATGTAATGTATACGCCGCGTAGCACCATACGAAGTCATCTAACAAGTTTCACCGCACGCCTTAACTTAAAAGGCATTTTATTTGAAAGCGATGAAATATTTGCGCTTAAGATTTTTACACAGTATTCCTTATGCACATATCTATTTCTCCCTTTATGTATATAAGAATTTCAGATTTAATTTCGGTGCACCAGTAAAAATAAAAAAGGTGGTTCCGATCTTCAGTCCTTTCAACTAATAATTTTTGTATTACAAGACGTTTTTGCCTTTCAACTCCAGTTTTTTATTGGTCAACGCAAAAGTTCTAATCAGGCGTCGCCAAGCAAGGCGGGCATTTGCCAGTTTTAAGAAAATGTGTACTATTTAAGCATGTTTTTGAATACACTTTATTATAATAAAATAAAAGGCCCTCCAAATACAATATAATTTTTGCAATAATAACAAAAGTAGTGCTGGTATAAAAATTTATTATTTAAAGGATAATTTAAAATTTTTGATAAGCATTGAAAATAAAAAATACGATAATTCTGTATATAGTTTTTTCTCCGCTTATTTTAGTTTTGTTCAAACGCATGAAACACCTGCGGATTTAAAAAAAAAAATCCGACTTCGCTTCTTAATAAATCATTGGCCAGATATCAGGTATTAACCATAATTTATTGTGACGCATTTTTATTAAGTGCGTTTTAAACAATAACAAGCGAATAAATTAGCAACACCATTGGGCATGCACATTTGTACATACAGTCATTCAATAAAGTTTAGGTACAGCGAATATTTTAACAAAATATGGTTAATGCTACAACAGAAACCCCCAAAATCAAGGCTCCAAACTTTGTGCAAAATTAAAGAAATTTCCACAAAATTTCATTCAAATATAGCTTTTTTTTATTTACGCTTTCCAGAAAAAAGTTGAGTATGCAATTTGTTAGCCAATTCAATTTTATTAAAGTAAAGTGTAAGTATGAGGTAGCTAAGACTTACAATTGATTTTTGGGCATTTTTTTTTTTTTGAAGGTGTCGCACACTTTTTTCATATAAAAAAATTATCAACAATTATTTTATATGGGGAAAATGAGCGACAGCTTCAACAAAAAAAATTGCTAAAAATCAATAGTAAGTCCTAGCTTCCTCAAACTTGTACTAAAACTGATTGGCCTAAAAAATTGCATACCCAACTTTTTCTATAGAGCTTAAATCAAAAGTGCAATATTTAAAGGAAATATTGCAGAATTTTCTTTGATTTTGCATAGGTTTTGAAACTCTGATTTTTGTGGTCTTTGTTGTAGAAATAACCATATTTTTATAAAAAAAAAAGTTTGCGAAAATTAAAATATTTAAAAAATAGTTGACGATATTGTAAAAAAATCGCTGTACCTAAACTTTATTGACTGACTGTACATACATACATTTGTATGTGCGCATGTGTCTGTATGTGAACAAACTATGTGAATGGAGCAAGTTTTTCCTTGATTAAATAATACAAATTTACACATTTTCGAATTTTCATGGCACGCAACGCAGCGTTTGCGCGCAGAGAACGATTGATTTATTTAAATGTTGCGTAAGTTGTAACAAAAAAAAATAAAAATCATGAAAAATATGGATTTCTATGAAAGAGCCACAAGAGACCGATTTCCGAAGGGCCAAAAATGGCAATAAACAATAAATTATATAGTTTTAAATTAATTTGTATCACTTTGCTTTTTCTATTATAGGCATTTTTTCCATCAGATTTACTATTTTAATTTTTTTAATCATCATTTTTCATGAAAAATTTTTCAAAAATAAAATACGGCTTGTAATTGGCGTATTTGCTGGTTTATTTTTCTTACTATTCCTCTCAAATTACCGACGTTTATGAAAAAATGTGCATTTATATCAACTGCGACTTAATTTGTTAAATACGTGCAGCTGAATTGCACAACATTTTTGCATAAATAAAATATGAAGTTTTTATGAAATTAAGCAGTGAACAAAGATTTTTACTTGCTACAGGTACCTACGTATCGACATACTTACATACATATGAGCATGCATATGTATATGAATGTAAGCAGGGCTTTTTTCATAAGAGACAATATTATTTTACTACCAACGTCCTTTAGATACCAACGTTTGAATTTTTTGTGCGTTAAAAAAAATTAATTAAACACAGTGCGCATTGCTTAATGTTAAACCTTTCAGCCAACGTGGAATTTGATTGCATTGACTGATTACAACGCAAATATTTTGATAGATTCACATACATATTTGATTAAATTTGACAAAAGTTATTTTAATGAAAAATAAGAGGAAAAAAAGAATGGCAAGCCAATTTACTGTTTTATTATTTTCTATTTTCTTGTGGCCTCAGACCTGTAATCCGTCGTCTACGCTTAAATTTCTTGGTCAAAAATTCGTTCATAAAAATATAATATGTAAAGCGGATAAAACAAGTAATTTTTAAGCAAAAAACCAAAACCGACTTCAATTCTCATATACAAATTTTAAAATACCGTTAACTTTTTCATGATCCAATGTTCGGATGTAAACCAAATTAGTATGTAACCAGCTCAGAGATACCACTTTTCTTTCAAAAACCAAAAATTAACCAAAATTCCATCACACTTTAATCCAATACAATCTTTTCCATATTTGATATTTAGGGTTTTCTAATAAAAGAGAGAGTACAAACTAAATTTCATAGAAATCAAAAGAAATTTAATGTTTCCGCCCACAGGAGTGGAGGGCGTGGCAATTATTCCACCTATACCAAATTTCATAATTTCTTATTTCTAAGTGAAACTAGAGCAAATTTTCTGTGGGTCTACTTCGCAAATTAAATTCTTACAAAACTTTAGTTAAAAGATAAGTTTTAGCCTATAAACACTTTCATCGATTGACTGTAGCGTCTGTAGCTATTGCAAATAAATAGTTTTTCAAACCCGTATAACAACCAATTGCTGAATAAAATATCCATTCTTTACACCTAGCACTGCTCGTTGTCCAGCTGTTAGTTTTATATTTATCAGGTAATTTCTATGCAACACCACAACTCAGGTACAACAGTCATCATTCGCCCTGCGGCCAACATAAGGCGCACAAACCAGTGAAGGGACCAATTCGAAACCAGCGTCCACAGATTGCATTTATTGCAATACGTTTTGCACCCCCCTCCCCAAAACATAAAATATGCCACCATAGGAAAACAGACGAAAAAAAAAACAGAAAAACGACAAAATTAGTTTACGAGTAAACGATAATTCGAGAGGGGTGGCTGGCTGGCTGGCTGGCTAGCCGACTATACCATTTTAAGGGTTGCCAGTGCCAGTTTGATTGTAGTGACGAAACAAGAATAAAATTCTACAAACCAATTTAACTTTTGCAATCTGCTGCAAATTATTCAGGTCCCGCACGTAAACAAAACAAAATATCCAAATAAAATAGCGAAAAATCCACCAACAAAATACGCATAGTGCAGGACATACAGGACCTCAGAACAACCCTCACTCGCAGTCAGTGGCCATCCGCTGCGACTCAGCCCAGCTAAAGCGCAAGGCGTTGCATGCCACACAGCGCATTCCAAATACCAGCCAAATATTTCACTGGTTTATTTGCCGCATATCCACAAGCAGACACTTATCTTTACACTTAAGTATTTATAAGTTGAATAGCCAGTGCGTCGCTGTCCGGCTGGCGCTTAGCTAAGGTATTTGTAAAACAATTCGTAAAATGCGCCAACACAAACGGAATAAGTGAATAAGTGAAGCGGCGACGATTGAATGCATAGGCGAGGGTGTGTGCCATGCTCACACAATTACATATCTACAAGCATACAAACATACTTTTATGTAAACTAATTTATGTTCATACATACATACATACATATACACGTTGGTATGCCCCGAATGCGGAAATAATGAAAATATTCGATGGGCAGTAAATGGAGAAAACCAATTTACTTTGTACGGCCTATGACCTCGATATTGGAAAACTCCACTTTGGTCACTTTCGTTTGTGAGAAATTTGTGTGTGCGAAACTCTATGGGAAGTATTAAGAACACCACACGCAAGACGTTCACCAGGCAAGGAGCAACCAAGTGAACCAAAACCTCCGACAATAACTAAGGAATATTAAATTTTAAACATATCTGTATTTGAAATCTAAATTTCGTGCATATAACGTGCACAACAAATAATTGAATGCCTAAAATAATATTCGAGAATTCTTATATTGAAGATGTTAAAATGCCACAAGTTATTCGTATAAATATTTGGGCATTTCGCTCAATTATGCACTCGACCAATGGCTATAGTCCCAAAAAACGTGCCTAAAATATGAATTAATTGACTGTTAATTCATTCAAATGATTGCTGTATACCTATGGAGATCCACTTCCTAAGCGGCTTATAAAATAAGTTTTTATTAAAGAAAGTAGGTATATTAAGAATAGAAGGAAATACTTCCTCACGTAGTGTACAAAATAACCATTCTTGAATAGGTTAGGTACCAAAGGGAATAGGTCAGCATTTCTTCGAAATGATTGCATGCTCGGTTAGTTTAAAGGAGCTCTGTTGAACTGCATACAATTTTCCAAATCAGAGAAATGCTGACTTATACCCCTTGGTAAACAACCGTTTCACTTATGATTGTGTTGTTTTTATTCAACAAAGATCAATATGGAAACAAAATAACTGAATGAATACATATCCCATCTACGGTACAGGCAAATATATATTTTAATGTGAATTCATTTCTGTTAGTGGGTGGACAACCTTTACCTTCCATTTCTACTTTTGACTCCATCCAGCAATTTTGACTATTAAAATTAGCCCTTAAAGGAATTCAGGAATGTTTTCTTTGATTTCTCGTTGTCAATTTGGTTCCCAATGGTAACTAATATCAATTTCAGTATCGTTATCCAGATTTTTTTAGTTAACGTGATTGTTGTCAATAACAATATCGGTATCTTTGTTTTTGCAAATACCTACCCCGTTAGTTAGCCATCATCGCAAATTTATATGTATTTTGATCCATGTTTTTCTATTTACAAGTTTTTAATTTGCGCATCACTGCCAGCTTTTATTTCAGGCGCGTATAAAGTTACTTTGCAGAATCCAGTACTAAAATCAGCTGAGTTAAAATACAATTTTTAACAATAAAAGTTTCTAATATTTTGTTCCTCTTCGTTTCAATGTTCATTGGGTATCCTTCGAGCGACAGCGATATGTGAAAATGTTAAGGAAATATGTTCATTTAATTTTTGAAGCACTGAACCACAACCACACAATAACGAAATTGAATTGAACCAAAAGCTGAAAATCGAATGAACATCGAACATATTTTCATGTCGATGTGCCACACATTACCGCCGCCAAAGTAAAGAGGGAAAAAGTACACACACACACACACAAATATGCATAGAATAGTAGGTATGACTCCTTTCAACGGGCATTGTGTGACTCCTTTGATCTACTCAGAGTACAACACCAACAACAACGAAAAGTAGCAAACTCCAACTCAGCCCAAGCTATTTTTCTTTAATTTTCTCAAGTAGTTTTGTGAGTTCGCCCTCGATTTCTTGATTTGCTTGCTTCCTTGTTCGCCGACGCTTGTTTGAAAGGGGAGCATCGACATTCATATTTCCCCCTTTTCGATTTTCCAACTAAACATTAGTGCAATGTGGCAACCAACCGGCAGAAGACTGTAAGCGAAGGCGAGCTAAAGTCATTCAAAATATTAGCGACCCCAATGAGAAAGTCTTATAGCGTCTCACATACAACCAATCACACTCACACTACCACACACATACACAAACACACACATGCCCACCGCTCTAACTGAAGCGGAGTATTACATCCGTAAGCCGTAAGCGAAAGTGCTTCTTATGTTTGCTGTAATTTTTCTTCGATTTCTTCGATGTTATTTTTTTTTTTGCTTTGCTCTTTTGGAAGTTTGCTACATTTTCGTGCGCTCATTTTAATAGCCATTTTTTTACTATTTGCGCACGCACACATTCATTTACTGCGTTTAACAATTTATCGAAATGCATTCATAATAAATGGCATTCTTTCGTAGGCTTGGAGCTGGCATTTTCTCTTTCATTCACTCACTGCCGCCTGCCGCCGCTGCTGATGTTGGCAGCTTAAATAGTTTCATTTAATATTAATGTTATTATTGTTAAAGTACATGTTGCTGCTATAGCCGTTGTTGTTGTTGTTGTTGTTTTCGTTGTTGTGGCGCTTTGTTTATTTATGTTGTTTGCATAGCTTTCAGTTTGTTTGTTGTATGTATGTGTGTGTGTGTAAATGTAATCATGAAATATTAACTGATAATTGAATTAACTATGTATTGTAATATTGTGAAGCATGCTTACAGGCGCTTCCGCTTGTGCTCCATACTGATCTCCCTCTTGGCCATCGGTTAGGTGTGCATACAATAATGAGTTGTTTATTGCTGACCGCAGCACTTTAATGCGTCGATGTTAATGACACAGATAAGCGCCGCAGTCACCTTCGTCAAAGCTGCTTCTGCTGCTGCGAACGAAGTTCCCGTCTACATATGTACGTATGTATGTACAATTACCCACATGCAAAAGTGCAAGTAAAATACATAGCTCGCATTGTTTGCTACTCTGCTGCTGCTGCGCTGTTGAGCTTTCCATCATTTTTCATTTTCCGCTTGCAGCTGATTTAAAATTCGTATCTCATTGCAAGTAAAATATTTACGTATTTACACTTGTATGCATTTATATACATGTATGTATGTATGTATAATCACGTGACCGCAGGTCTCTTGCAGTTTAATATTTGATAAATATTTATTTGTCTGCAAGTACACCTATTATGGCTCAGTGTTGCAATTCATATATTTATAAATGACTGTACATTCTTTACTCTGGTAATTTTACATGCGATCTCCGATTGCTCTACTCCACCTCGATAAAGACATTATTCTCGCCTCGCCTCGCCTCGTCCCGCCTGGGCGCTAACTCTGCCGCTGCGCGCAGTTAACAGCTATTGTGCGGTCAAATGTTGTAATTCTACTATTGTTGTTACATGCATTTACTAGGTTTGTGTTTATGTAGCAATGTTCATGTAATTGTTGGTTGTTTTGCGGTCGCACACGCAATACAGTTATTAATAATAAACTATTTGAAATTAACCTCAATTCGTTTAGGAAAATATTATTTTTATCAAACGAAGATAATGACATTAGCGAGTAGGGCATCTACACAGAGAAAAAAGCACCAAAAAATTTAAACAAAACTAATAAGATAACTCTATGGTTTTTTGTAGAGAAGATATTTTCAGAGGGGAAGTCTTTTTAATAAAACCAAAAATAAATCTTTTAATTTTTATAAGAAAAAAGGGAAGAAACATGTCTGCGCCGATCTATCCTCGAACCCGAGACCTACTTATTGAGTTGCAGTTTTCCTATTCGGCTACGGTGAACGCTTAGCAAACAATATTCTATTTCTATTCTATGAATTTAAAATGAATTCAAGAGGCATCACATAAAATTAAGAAGGAGTTCGTTTGAATGGAACAAAAACACGACCGCGTTCACACTGGATTTGCTAAACAACATTTCCGGAGAGCGGGGCAAGAAAGGCATGAGGGCAATGAGGAGGCTGACTACCTAGCCACACAAGGATCTATCGCAGTATTGAATGGTCCAGAACCCTTTTGTGCGCTCAAGAAAGCCCTCATAAAGGAGATTATAAATAACTGGGTAGACAAAATGTTCAACAGGCACTGGATGGAATGTCTAGGGCAGAGACAAGCCGAACGATTTATCTTCCCTTCAAAAGATACTGCGAAGACGAGTGCAGCCGATCGTACTTGGGTGAAGCTGCACTTAATCTATTAGAAATTTGGAACGAAACGCCCATGGAAGTGCAAGGCTACATTAAAAGCTTTCCCCTATAGGTCACACACAATAGATCACTTCAAAGGTCGCGGTGCATATGGCCCATTATATTAAGAACATATGTAAATAGAAGGGAATATTTTTTTATTTTTTTTAATTTTTTCATCAAATTTCCCCTTTTAAAAACACAACTATGTATATATGTATTATGTATTTAGCTGCGAAAGTATTAATGGATGTTTTCCCCCCAAGAATTTGAGCTCAAGGCAGTAAGTAGATGCCAAAAAGGGGTTCTTTTGACTAATAACAAGAGATTAATGTCCTATTGCCAACTGGTCAATTCCTTCCCTGATTCCCTAATAGAGCTGAAAGTCCTTTGGCCTTCTGAGAAGTTTTCACGCAATACGATTTTCAAAGTGTGCACTTTTTGAGATAAAGATTAACGAAAACTTCAACTAGGAAAGGGTGGATCATGCGCATATCTCTGTTGTAGGCCATGTACCATGTTTATGGATAGGTACTCTAATGTCGAGGGTTAGAAACGCAGTGCACCAGATGTTTTCGAGGTAAAATAATTACATATGAACTACGTACCAAAACAAATATTCTTAATTAAAGTCATTAAGGCGACAAACCCCATTAGTCTGACTTTCCGGTCGTTCAGTGCAATCATGCAAAGAACATTTTCGTTAACAATGGAGAACGTGAAGCGCTACAGCGCTAAAATTATAAATTGTTATATTTTGCTATTCCAGTCTCAAGTACTTATGTCTGTATATAGCATATTGTTTTTAAAAAGCTTAATAAATATTAATTTTCATCGATTCCGAACGAGACGCTGCGATTGATTATTGTGGCAATCACATGGCGATCTTTTTATGCTATGTATACAGCTACTCGTACATATAAACCTCGCTCCTCACAAGCTACTTATGGATCATGTAATTGAAAAAAAAACTTCTCAGGGTAGCCTGAAGATGAAGGAACAATTTTTAATTGGATTAAATTTAGAAAAAAAACCTTTTTAATGAAATCACACACTTTTCGTTTCAATATTGATTTTTCGAGTACTTTCCATTTATAAATATTTGCCATCAGGGAGACCCAAAAAACAGATTTAGCTACGAAAAAAGCCTGTAAAGAGACACGAATCGACAAGTCCAAGAGAGTAAAAATATCTTCTTAGTCACGTGACTACAGCAGAGTACTAATTCTTGGTAGTTCTCTTCCAACAATGGCAAACCTTCGAATGTGAAAACTAATTTTATTTATGAAGTAGGCAATCAAATAAACGAGTAACACACAACTGTAGACGAAAAATAAGAAACAATTAAATTACTCTCATTTACATCAAAGTATAAGAGAAAGGTAGCCTACACGACAGTAAAGGAAAAATAGCGAAAGGCTAACGCGCAATTAAAGACAACGGAAATCGATATTAGTTAACTTTTTGGTTGAGATTGATGGCTAATAATATGTAAAAATAGTTAAGGCTTAAGTTGACAAATGGCGTAAACCGGAAAACAAAAGACTCCTCGATTTTTCGGAAATAAAAATATAGAGTCTGAGAGGTAGATTTTTATCGGAACTTTTTCAAGGAATTATATATTTGTTATCTAAGTTTTAAAAGTCTCTCATACATCTGCTTTTTCAAATACTTAATTCATTTATCATCGTATTGATTTTGAAATCTTCATATTTGTTTTTTTTTTTCACCTATACACATAAACGTTGGTAAATTTTGTCAAGTCTTCT
>NW_023458561.1:66265560-66294082 GCF_013731165.1 Rhagoletis pomonella | reverse complement strand
CACACACACACATTTAGGCCGGCATATGATCCGCAAGACAACACTGAGCAACGAAAGCGTTTCACACAACCATTTGCACTTTCGCAGTAGCAAATAGGCGAATCCGCACACACGTATGTACATCCATTCAACCAAAAACCAGCTGTTTGCCTATGCATTCCTATGTTTCTATATTCATCAGCACATTTGCACATTATGGCAATAATATTTCTTCATTATATAAAGCAAACAAGCACACGCATAAGCAGTATTTTGCAAATACGTCTATATGGATGTGGCGGTGTGAGTGTGTCTATAATCAACATCTTACAGCTGTTGCCAAACGTACGCAGAATGCGGGATCGAGGCTGTGTGTGAGTAATAATTTGACCATATGCCAAGAATTATTGAGAAATATACAAAATTACATATATAACGTACATTTCAGTATGCCTTTAGGCTTATAAATATATATGTATGTATGTATGTACATACATTAATTCTGACATTTAGATTTGTGCCAAATACAATCAGTGCAAATAAATTGCGGTTAATGTCTCTGTTTTCACGACACTATATACTATCAGCACTGTCGAGCGCCTGAATGTATGCCAGCAGCCAGCAGCAGCACATATGGCTCACTGAGCGTCTATGTATTTTCACACAGCCTACTCGGCTTGTTTATGAAAATGCCGTTACGGTTTGTTAGTGTTGTAGTAGTCGTAGTGGACTAGCTACGCATTAAGTACTTTTTTTTTGATTATTGCTTTGTGCCATTTCTGTTTCACAAGCGATTCTTAGCAATACAAATGGCATTTAAGATAAACGAAAATAATCCACTGGCCATTTAAGTGTTATCGTTTGATAAGCGCTATTGCGGTAAGTGCGGTAGAGGTTGACGTTAGCCAAACACAAGAGAACAGGTGTAGGCGGGGCCCATTTAATAAATTATTTAAACAGTTTGATTGAATTTCTTGAAGAAAATACGGGTTTAAATGTAATAAAATATAGCAATGTATACGCAATTTAAGAAAAATACACTACAAAATATTTACAAAAGGGAGTTGCTAAAAAATAGTATGCTATAGCTTTGTAAATTATATTAAATTCAACTATCAAATTGAACACCAGCAAAGTATGAATTTCCTAATTTGACTGCAGAAAAATTAAAATAAATATCCTTCTTCACATGAAAATTGTTAACACTCTTTTGTTTGCCTTCTTTACTGGGTTCTACCCTCCAAATGGCAAAGATATAATTCAGTACAGTATCAATAATGCCCACAAAAAAAACCAAACCGTTATTTTAACTGAAATTTTCTTAATCAAACAACAAGGAAAAACTAAATTTTTTTTTGAATACGAAAAATGAATTTAGCCACAAAAATGGGTTAAATAACATACAGTGGTGTGCTGAGATTTTTATATAAACCATTTGTCGCCTTGGACCGACTGCAAAACACGTTTATGGATACTCAGAAACTCGTCCGTGTATAAATGTAATTTGTACCCCAAATTTTTTAAGACATTATCGACGAATTTTAATTCAAAAATAGAGTCGATAAAGGACCAGGATACAGGAGATGAGCCCTAAATGAGCTCTCGTGTGGTAGCACGGGTAGTCTCTAAATTACTAAACGTCTTTCTCTCGTGCCGACGGCCTAACTATGCTAGCAACTTTCTAGCAGGGGTACTGGGCATAAAAAAGGCCCGTAGATGGTAAAGACGTAATTATTTAGTTAACTTTGGTAAGGTATGAAGGGTGAAGCAGCGCTCTTGGCGCTGGTCTCATCGACAACAAGCTTTCTAAGCAGGCAGGGATTGCAAGATTTTGCTGAGCACAACGGCCGAGTCGTTATACATTTAACTCGTTGAGTTCCGGGCCGTAGAAAGCTTTAGGTAAACAGGGTGCTGAAAAATTTTGCAAGAGCTGGAGTCTCTATTGATGAATCCGAGAGACTATCATTTGTCTACTGAGATGAGTCGAAAGAGAAAGAAATACACTTGGCGGTACTACGATCATCAAAATACCAAAACAAAATGGAAAACACGCTATGATAAGTCTAATGTACAACATCTAATATCGCAGCTGAAATCTCGAGGTCACTAAAGGAAAGATTCTCCACTCTTTTTTTCGTATGTCCAACTCTGATGTAACAATCATTAACTGCGACTTTACAACGCCGGTAAACGCTGTTTTGAAGTCCTTTCTATTCCCTGGGCCACTTTGTCAACTTTTATAGGGTATAGGTGGGACCATATTTCTTCCTTGAGCCCATATTAGATAGTCGATAAAGCTAGAGAATATGAGAAAAAAATCGACTAGTAACTCTAAGATTCTCTAAAGTGGTGCGGTTATTTTAATTGGATACGATTACATGCTCGAATATTTGTTCAAATTCATATTCCTAGCTTGATTTAATGACCGACTAGGTCGATGGGGCTCTGTCCAAAAATGAACCACAGTACCGAATAATTTTTTCAGTTTTGAAGTACTTAGAAACTCAACCACAAAGTCCGCTGGCATAATCTGATTGACACAACAATGCCGTTATATTATTACCAGTTCGATTATATTCGCATTAATGTACATTAGAGTGCGCCTTAATATTTTTCAATTTTGAGCCAGTGTTGCCAAAAGTGAAGATTTATCTTCAAAATTAAGATATTTTTCATAAATAATCAGAAAAATCTTCACAGTGAAGATGGCAGCACTTGAAGATGTTTTTTTTTTTTGGATAATTGACAACAAATTTTTTGGTTTTCTCATCAATTTACTTTGCAGGACAGTTAGATATAAATACTGATATTTATGAATATGTTTTGACTTGATTTTGGCTGTCAAAGTTCAAACTCAGCTTTGTGTAGCTCCAACTCGGCGTTATTAAATTTCACAAGATAAAAATTATGAATCGATATTTGTTAAAATAAAAAGGCGAGAAATATTGGTTTGCTAAATTGAAATTAACCAATTAAATTTTCTATAATTAACCTTATTGAACCGTCATTTTCATAATCTGAAAGCGAGGATAAATGCACAGATCCGGATGGAGTTTTTTCTCAAAAAAATTAAAAAAAAAACTAGACAAATGCAGTTTTCTTTTTATAAAATCTTCAATAAAGATATTTCTAGAGAAAAACGATTTGTTTTCCGGTTTCAGTAACTTTTTTATGGTTTTTGAAGATTTTATTATCACTTGGAAGATTTTTAACAAAAGTTGCCTGGCAACACTGGCTTAAGCCACAAAGCAAGACTACCGCGTATTTGGCCATTGACATACACGAAGCAAATAAGCTATTTTTACTGAAATATAGGTTGTTTCTCTTGAAGCACGTCTTTCCTATATACGGGGAGGATTGCTTTATAGCTTGCAAACAAATTTTCTCCATACAAATACCTTAATGGATTACATTGAAGAGCCTTATCTAGTGGTGTTTACAAGGCTATAAACCACACTTGGATTAGGAACCCCAACATTTCTGGAAAAGGGAAGAAAACGCTTAGTTATATAGTTGTCACATTTAGCTATTGGATTGTATGGAAAGACTCTGGATTTTGAATCTATCTCATGACAAAAATTAACCAAAAACCGAATTAGATATATATAGTTGAAAGTTCGGAGTGAAGTAGCAAAAACTACGATTACATTGAGTTAAATTAGGTATACATTTTTAGAATTTAATTTTCATCTACCTTACATTAAGCGCTCGAAAGCCAGATTAAAATTTAAGCAACACGCTGAGGTCTTAAAAAGGCAACCATTTAAATACATCTAAAAGTTAAAAGAATAAAATAAACGGCTGCGTACAGACATAATATGTGATAACAACAACAATCTATTACCAACAACAACTTCCAACAAAATCTTTTACTCAATATCCTTAACACTTAATTGCCTTGTCGGTATTTGTGTTAATTACACCCGCCCAATGTGGCCCCGACAGTAAATAAAGCAACCCAAAAATAAAGAAAATTAACTATCAACGCGAACAACAACAAAACACGCTATCAGACAACCAAATAATGGCAAGGTTGTAATGTTAAGCCCACGTTGGCTAATATTGGTTAAATAAAATGAAAAATGAAAACAACAAACATGTTACTAACGAAAAACGGAAATAGCTCCCTAGGCGCGGTTCAGCCAACACTGTGAGAGCCCCAGCGGGTAAGAAAATTTAAGAAACTTGTACATACAGACAACTAGTGTATATTAATTTGTGTGTATGTAGTATGGGTGTAGGGTAAGCGGCAAGTGAAACAAACGCCAGCTGGCCAAGAAACAGCAAGCGAGCAAGCGAGGAAAACAAGGGTACATAGCATCTCCAAATGCAAAACTAAAAAACAAAAACAAAATAAAAAACAGAATTCATCGAAGGAAGAAAATATTTTCGCTGTACGAAATTCAAGATGAAGTAAATGCCAGCAAGAAGGGTTTGGGCCACTGAAATTGAGAAATGTACATTGGTAAGAGAATATATGTAAACATTTTGTATAAAATTACTTTAAAGCACAAAAACAACAACAACAAAATATTCCATTATAAAAATCCAAGCCAAACTCGCCAGAAAGCATCCCATTGCATTGCACCAAAGACTCCAAAGAGCTTGAAAGGAATGTCCGCAGGCAATCAGGCGAGGGGAAGAAGCGAAAATAAGCGAAAAATACTTAAATGTTTACGCTGTTAATTAAAGAAAAACAAGTAAAAGTTTAATGGCCGATATTATGGTCGAGCCAGGCGATTGCCGACACAACAACAAACAACTGAAGACAATACAAACCCAAACAAGAAAAACCACGAAAACTATAAAAAATTGTCAGAAAAATCACCAAAAAAAAAGGGCGCGAAAAAGTACATGAAAACTTCAAAATTCAACCGACCAAACAAACACAACGAAAAAATCTACAACAAACAAGTAGCGGTGGGTGGTAAATTGGTGCTGCGTAGGAGCATACAACTAAGCGCCACTGTAAAGAAGGATAAAAAGTTTCGAAAGTAGAAAGAACCACACTTACGCTCGGATCTTTTGTTGCGGCTGAGGCACGCACTTGGCATATAAACGCATACAATGTATACAACGATGTATTGCCAACAATAAGAGAAACAACAACAACAACAACAACAACAACAACAACAAAAATAACAAATGTAACAAGAAGCGAAAACAACAAGGTGATATCGTTATTTGAAATTGCTTTACAACGGGTGCGAGAACGATAAACTTAAGACAAATGTTTACCTTGCAACTTACGAACGACAATGGCGAAGGCGAAGGCGAAGGTAAAGGTAAATGTAAAGGCAAATGTGAAAGCGATGGCAAAGGTATACTCAATTTGCGAGTAGAGACAAAAAGTTCAATGTACATACATACATATATAAGTACAGGTGTTTTTGTAGAAAGATATACTTATATGTACACAACGAAGTAGTGGTAGTAATGATAGTTAGCGAGTTAGTTTGACAGTGGGTGAAATCGCTAATATATGTACTTACATACTTGCGTACAAACATATAAAAAAAATTTGAATTCTGGTGATTTTTATCTATCATATTGACATTATCAACTGGATTTATGATATTGACGCTCATGCACATTTTCTTCCATATAAAAAAACAATTTCGAGCTATGGAGGAAATGAGCAACATCTTCAGTAAAAAAAAAATTGCCAGAAATCTGAATTGCACTCTATTAAACTAAAATTCAATGGCCCACAAAACCGTATTTCTAAAAAGGGTAAGTAAGGAGTGAGATTTAGAGTTAGCAAAAATAAAAAATAAAATAAAAATAAAAAGTTGTCTGTATTGCACAAATAATCTGTATACGTAAGCTTTGCTGGGGTAGTGTATTTTTTTAAAATACCGTTTAATTTTGAAGTAAAATATAATTTATTCTCTTGTGTTATGAAACAAAATTTCGAAAAAAAATTCTACTGTTTCCTTTAGTAGGGCTAAGAATTTTTGAAATTTGTAGCGAATGCTCATATCGTTGGCTTAATATGGAACAACCTTATCTTATTTTTTTTTTTTTTGTTTATAGGGATTTTTAGTATTTGAATAAATGTAGATATTGAAACCCTAGTTCATAAGCGTAAGTTTTAACAATTAATTACATTAAATGTTTGTAATTTCAGTGTTGGTTAGAGCGCTGTATTTTGTTTCTTTATAAAAATTAAGTAATCGTGTTAGTTTTTGATGATTTCTTCCTGCATTGATTTTTTTTTCGATTCAAAAATCGATTTCTTTATTTGGATATGGCATCTCTAATCGAGAAGCTGTTTTTTTTTGGTTTCTTGAAAAATAGAAAAAATGTCTAATATTTTTGTAGGACATTTTGAGCTATTAACATACCCGCTAAGGAGTAATTTCGATTCAAAAAAAAAAGAACTGAATTTAGATAGTCTTCTCTGACAAAATCTGCATATCGACGGCTAAGTGGAAGATCGACTTATTTTGGCAGTCAGTTCGAAAACGCCCTTTCTCAGAAAACTTTTCAAGTACGCACTATTTCAGAATTTGGTTGAAGAACGCCCTATCTCAGAATATGATTGAAACACGCTCTAGGTACATATTTACAAATTTCATAATTCGGTTCAAAAACGCTATATCGCAGCTGCTGATTCGAAAAACGTGCGTTATTTACTCAAATAATTTTTTAGTTTCGTTGGGGAGAACGTAGTATCGGATCATCTTAAAATTTTCGACAAGTAATTCGGAATGCGCTAGATAACAAACAATGGAAGTAAGCGGTATTAACTGCACAGATTTCGACTCGAATCGGAACTAATAAATCGACAAAAAATCGAATCGAAAGGGCTCGATTAATCGATATTCGATTCAATCGATTTAAAAACGGCATCTCTACTCTCGATGCGAAAAGCTTTAAAAACCAATAAGCAGATAACCTAACAAAATATCAAATATTACGGTTATCAAAACTACTCCACTGTGCCGCCGAGTAAGAACACAGACGTTTTCACTCGCACCGTGGGCATTGCAATTTCATTACTAAATACCTACTCGGGTTAATTTTTTGTTAGTCACCTTGCTCACTACTGCCGCAGCCATAGCAAGAGTTGGTCCAAAAATGCAAAAGTAAATAAAAAAAAGAGTTAACTACTGGCAGTGTACAACAGCAGTATAAACTACAGAAAAGCAGAAGTAAAAAAAGTTTTCAATAAAAACTTTTACCTGTCGCGGACAACGACCAGGTGCCGGCTGGCAGACTGACTGGCTTGCTATTCGTTGTTGTAAGCATGTAAGTGGCATTGGCAATACAACTAACCAACAGCAAGTCCCACCACACAAAGAAGGGGGAAAAATACGGCGTTGAACGAAAAGTTGCGTGCCACAATGCGCGCAAGAGTTTGAGTATTTACGGTGATGTAGCATACTTACAGGCGCTACGCGACCACATCCTTCACCGTTGCGGCGCATAACGGATCTGGCAGGCTGTACGCTTCTCTGGGCGAATAAATATGTACACATACATATATTTGGTGTGGCATTTTTTTTTTTGTGTGTGGCGATGTGGCAACACCGACAGCAATTAAAGCGCCAACGAAACAGCAGCAGCAGGTGAAGCAGCTGAATGAAGCGCCAACTAGCAGCGAACTTCAGCAACGACGAGCCGCAACTGCTGCCACAAAAACAAGATGCAGAGTAGTTGCCTGCATGCGCGCGTGTGTGTTGCGCTAGCAATTGGAGCAAACCGAAAAAATGGCAAAAAAACACATGAAAACTACGAAAAAAAAAAACACAAATAAATATGCGCCAAAGAGTCGCAGCCAAAATGGAAGAACAGGAGGACGCAGAAGGAAACACAAAAAAGCGCAGAAAATAATAAAGTAAACGTGAACGCGTAATTAACCGACAATTTAAGCTGTAATTGCACTGAAAAGTCGCATAAAAACCTAAAGTTTGTCCAAGTTTGACGCTGTGCGCTAGCATGAGCATAGCGTGCTAGCTTGTACTCATTGTAGGTAGTTAGCGTAAGCGCTTATTACGCCAACAGCCAACAGCCAACAGCCAACAGAGCCAAGCACCTGCGAATGGAGCCAAAAAGCGCGCAATTTATCCGCTCCACTATCCACCACCGACTGCGAAGTGTTGTTGCACTCCGCTGGCTTTTTTAACAGGAATTTTAATTTACTGTTTTTCAACATTTTTATTTTATTTTATTTTTATTTTAAGCTTCTTAATTTTTCAATTCTCTGGGGCGTCTGCCAAATCGACATGTATTCATTAGGTGTATGTGAGTAGATAAGTGTTTGTGCGAGTATACATACATACATACATATGTTTGCGGTGTGTATGTATGTACGTTTGTAGCTTGGTGCAGTAATTTATTTTCTATCTGCAATTTTTCATATTACCACTTTGTTATTTCTTATTTTTTTTGCTTTGTTTTGCTGTTTTAGACCTCACAGCGTGTACACAGCGTTATTGAGGTGATTAACATCTGCTATGCGAAAGTTTTTCATGCTCTGCAGCTCTTCACCTCAATCGAGCGCACCTGCATGCCCGCAATTTGTGGCCCAAGTAGCACTTTCAAATCTCTACATACCTACATACGTACATATGTACCTAATTGCACCGGCAACTGCTAACTAGTAACTGGTTGTTTTAGAAGTATTTGGGTGCATGGTGTAGTGTAACAAGCGCAATTAATTATGGCATTAATAATATTTGTAAACTTCTTTATGTGGCTGCCAACTATTTTGCTTCCTTCTGATTAATAATTTGTATGTTGCATACTCCACGGCGCCGCTAAAAACTATAGTAAATATGAGAAATGAGTTTTGGGTACGTATAAAAGGATTAAATGCCAGGCTTTAATCGGCGCTTCTACGAGAGAGACATTTAATTTTACTTAATGCTCTGTTTACATTATGTCAATAGCATGGCAGTCCAGTGAGCAAGTCCTGTTACTGGCATATTGTAAACAGGCACAGCAGTGCTTGCATGTCAGTACAACTGGCATAGAGTAGACGGCCAATCCACTGAAATGCCAGTGCTTTCAGTGCCTGATACAGAGAACTGATATACATATGGAAATAGTTGGAAAATTAGATAAATGCATTTAAAAAAAATATGTGTATACATATGTATGTATTAGAGGTTTACGCCGACAGGCTTTGCGGCGGCGGCGTGCACAACTTCAAAAAGAATCGGCGGCGGCGGCGAGGCCGGCGCGTCTGGAAACGCCGGCGCTACTGCCCATAAGGTAGATTCCAAAGAGCCATGAGGCTACTAATCTTATTATGTCATCTCGACAGCGTTAGGCATTCGCCATGACGATTCAGATTGTAATTGTATTTAATTCATTCATTCAATTAGTTTTAAATTTAAATTACCTTACTTTCTTCTTAAATTAAAATCTTGAGTGTCTGCCGCTGATTGATGAGGTATATACATACATCTCTATGTTCTCTACAAATCCGTTTTTAAAGAAATAAAAAAAAAAGTTAAGTTATTGGGGTAATTTATGTCGCTATCAATAAATTTTTGCAATAATCTTATCAACCGTTATGTTAAATTACGGAGATATTACGATTTTTTTTGGGGCTATGTATTGAAAACAAGGTTTGGTCTACTTTTTTCCAAAAGTTTAACCCATCAACTCCAAACAGAACGGGCCTTTTTGACCCACTGTTTAAAAAATGGCTTATAGATGGTTAAAATTGCCACTAAAATATAAAGCGCCAAATTTTTCTAAGGAGAACCGAATGTAATGAAAAATAATAGTAATTTTACCAAAAAGGGGGACTTTGCGATGCGCGGGAGCAAAACCTTCCTGGGATTTCACCACCACTTACGAATGCTAACGTAATTTTCACACAACACCTAGTACTTGTATGCGCCTGCGGGACCCCAGAATTAAATAACTTACGAATGCAAAAATTAGCAAAAAAGTGTGAGATTTTAAAATATTAAAAAAATACACATGAAAATCAAATTGTCTTTGTTTTATCTTCAATAATTGAGGAGTTAGATGCAATAAGGGCGCTTCTGTTAAAACTGCTTTCTGAGATATTGGCGTTAAGGTGTTAGATGTGTTATAACTTTCTTGTTGTTGTAGTATATAAAAAAGTAGTATTGTTGTAGTATTGAAAGAAATGTTCTACTGCGGAAAAAAATCGTCAGATTACCAGTATTCGACCCTATTTTACTGTAATAAACGCCTTCGTTTGAAAAACATGTTACCTATATTTTTTCTGAGTTACGCTTTTTTTGGAAATGTTCAGGGGCCCAAATTATGCAACAAAAACTCCTTTAAAAATATTAAAATCGATGAAGAAAACGTGATTCAAAGCTCAAAATGTATTAAGAATTTTGAATCATAGATACTCTTTTGATATTTTTATACTACGTAAATATATGTAGGCATATTTTTGAAAAATTGTCCTTCATTTTGAATCCATATTTATGGTCACCGTAACTATAGTTGAAGATTCCACATATAAATTTTGGTCCCGATTTAAGACGGTTCAGGCGTATCGCACCGGGGGAAAAATTCAGATTCCTCTATGGAGACTCAAAAAATTAAAATGATTTCTTTTTTTATCTAATACCCAAAATAGATACCACCATAGGCGGAGATATCACATATAAATATTGGTCCCGATTGAGGTCGGTTAAGGCGTGTCGCACAGAGCTCAAAGTTCAGATTACAAAAGACGTCCTAACCGAGTCCAATCGGGACCAAAGTTTATATGTACTACCCTCGACTTTAGTCGTATCGATTTGTGTATTAAATGAAAAATATTATTTTTAATTTTTTAATTTTAATTTTCTACAATACATGACCATTTAGTTTTTCATTTCAGTGGCTTCTGAATAACTGAAATAATATAGACAGACGTCATTCGACATTTAGCGCTGGGCAGGCTCCCTATATTGACATGCTAGTGACTTAATCTAAACGAAGCATTATTTTATTTCCTGCAAGCTTCTTTACTAGAACAGAGCTTTTATTTCATTTTTATTTGCAGCGTAAAGTAGGCTACAAAAAGTGATTTCGTAACTGCATTTAGAGTTAAACAGCGCATTAACATTAGCCTACTTTCAAGGTGGCACACTTTTCGCAAAAGCAAATAGACTGGAGTTTGCTGCTGCGTTTCAGTTGGTTTTAATTGAAGTCAAAAAGCTGTATTTTTTAAGAGAAAATATTCGGATTTATGGGCCGTAGCTGAAACAAAACTATGCTTAGTTGATTTCAGCTATAAAAATTTTGAAATTTCCCTAAATTTTTACTTGTTTAGGGGCGCTTCAAGAAATATACTTACGTGTACCTACTAATCCGACTGGATATTTGTTTTACAAATGAAGCGCAGGTCAAGAACGCTAGGATCATATCTTCCATTCATCTTACCGTTATCAGGTTAGGTTAGCTTATGTTAGATTGTAGCGGCTTCCAGTAAGCATACCAGCACACCTAACCCGTATTTTGTTGCCAGCTGTAATACCACGCGGATCGTGAAAACAGTCAAAATTTTTGCGCTATTTTTATACCCGAGCGCACTTGTGCACAAGGGTATATTAATTTTGTTCACATAACGGTTGTTTGTAACAGCCAAAACGAATCGAGATAGATATAGACAAATGTATACATAAATGATCAGGATGAAAAAAGAAATCGATTAAGCCATGTCTGTCTGTCCGTCCGTCTGTCCGTCTGTCCGTCTGTCCGTCTGTCCGTCTGTCCGTCTGTCCGTCTGTCCGTGTACACGATAACTCGAGTAAAAATTGAGATATCTCAACGAAATTTGGTATGTAGGTTTCCCTTAATCCAAGGTAGGTTGCTATTGAAAATGGGCGAAATCGGACTGTAACCACGCCTACTTCCCATATAACGGTAATTTTCAGAAATACGAAAACTGCGATATTTTAGTAACTACTGGAGATTATTCACTCAAAATTGATATTTATAATAAGTTTTAGACGAAAAATAAGAATATTATAAATTTCTGGAAAATGGGCGTAGCCACGCCCACTTATGGTTACATGTGTATATCTTGGTAACCGCTGCACCAATTTCTTCCAAACTTGGCACAGTTGTTGGCCTTGGTACAGCATAAAAAACCGCCGAAACTTTTTAAAATCGGACAATAACCACGCCCACATCCCATATAACGGTAATTTAGAGAAATACAAAATCTTCGATTGAAGCTAATTTATTCAAAATTGATGCTTGCAACAATTCTTTACCAAGAAATACGTTTATGGTAAAATTTTGGAAAATGGGCGTGGCACCGCCCACTTATGATCACATATAAGTATATCAGTAACCGTTCTACCAATTTGTACCAAACTCGGTATGGTTATTGTACTTGCCACGTGTAAGCAAAACGTTGAAAATTATTGAAATCGGACTAATATAACGGCCGATTCTCATATAACGGTAAATTTAAGAAATGCTTGAAACTTCAGTATTTCGAAATTGAAGGACGCTAATTTACTCAAAATTGATACACCTCGGCTTACCATCTAGCGGAAGGTTTCGGAAGGGTGAAAAAACATATATTTAATACTTGCGCCGGGTATTTAATGTTCGGCTCCGCCCGAACTTAGACTTTCTTACTTGTTTATACTTAATTTTCACGCGGTTTTGCATTTTGTTGATACGCGATTTTGTACTTTAAACAATGATATGTATTTGTACAACCAAAATTATCCACCTTCTATCTTTAATTAGAGGGTTTGACTATTTGGGGCTGACTATGCATTTTGTATCAAACTTAAGTGAAAGAAACTTTTAATTTTATTCTCAAAACGCTGTTTAAATTGGCCTCGCTGGAAAAGAGTTTGTATGAATTAAGTTTTGCCGTGATTGAATTGTTGGTAACCTGCTTTAATAGAGGCGCTGTTTCCCGAAAGGATCAGCTTCAGTTGCTGTGTTGGCAGTTGCTATCGTTTACATATATGCATAAAAATAGGTACAAATGTCCATCATAGAAAGAGCAAAAGCTACTAATTTTACTACGAATTCCAAAAGGCTAACCAAAATTTACATTTCAAGGAATTTACTAAATATTTCACGCCTCTCTTGCACAAAACACAAATTTTTCACCCACCTCTCATTCTTTTTTTTTTATTATTTTAATTTCTATAATTTTGAAAAGCAAATTCCCTAACAAATCTTCAGTTCAAAAGTGTTAAGCCGTTCAGGAAATAACATCAACACAAACACTTGCACACACACAAACACACACTTTAACAACAAAAGTATTTCAATAGTAACTGAAACATAATTAGAAAAGTCAATGATGAAGGCTAGCCCCTCACCCGTGCCCTTCAACCACACACACACACACATTTGACTTGTACACACCGAAGTCAAGCGAAGGCAGCGAATAAATTTCAAAATTAACCCCAAAAATAAGAAATTTCAACTTCAACTTATCAACAGCCGGAAATCTTTGCAAGTTTGTGCCTTTCTAGAGAAAGAAAAAAAAGTAAGTAGGTATAAGACGCTTCGCAGGCGCGTCTTCCGCCATGAAAAAAAAAAAAAAAACTTTGAGTCCATAAAAACAACACTTGAAAACTAATTAGACCCTAATAGCGAAAACTTCAAAGTCCAATTATGTATATAACCAAAGGAAAATTAAGAAGAAAAAAAACGCTGAAGCAAGAAAAATTCAAAAAATCAGAACAAACAAAAACTTTTTAATTTTGTAGCCAGTCAGCACTAACGAAGCAGCCGCACACGACGAAGTGCACGATTGCGATGGAGGAGATGAACGAACGGCAAGCGCGCTGGACCAAAAGTTGATAGCAAACTGTGGACGAACTCAATAAACCTACAAGTTGCAAATTGTTGGTTTTTTTTCAGTTTTTGTAAGCGTGCACGAAGCAGCCACAATCGGCTAAAGTAATAGTTGTTTGAATTGAAGAAAGTATGCAGCGCGCAGCAAGGACAAAGTGCGGCGAAAGGATGCGAACGCAAGTGGCGCAGAGTAGGAGAAAGTTGTGAAAGGCGAAAGAAAATCATTGCGGCTAAACAAAAGTAAAATAACGCAGAAGAAAATGACAAGAAACAGTTTCAAGAGGCGAGCAAAAAACACTATATGAACACACTGGTTGATGTGGTGGAGTGGAGCGTGGGGTGTGTATGGTGTGGTGTGGTGTGGTGTGGTTGCCAGGACCGCCACAGGATGCTGCCAAGGCGGCATGGCAAACAATGCCATTGAAATAAGAGAAAAGCGGCTTAAAGTAAAATTATTTTGTTAAGAGATTTACACAGAGCTGCAGAAATAGAATCGCAGAAAGAACAATACCAATAAGTGGCATTACACAAAATACAAATAGACCAATGAAGAATTCGGAAGATTTGTAAAAGAAAAACTTGAAATACGTATAGTTAAATGCAAAAATCTAAATCTAGACTAAAAGCAAAAGTGCCAAACAAAAGCAGCGCTGGGGATCTCGCGAAATATTTATTAGAAAAACGCAAGTGCACCACAAGGAAAAAGTAACCAAACAAAAGTGGCACAGAAATGAGCAAAATAGATGCGGGAGAGAAAAGTTGCAAATTAAACAGCCAAGTAGTGAATTGCGATTTCAAGAAAATGTAGATTTAAATTTTTCCACTTCTTAGTTTTTAACTTTTCTGTCAAACCTCTTTTTAATTAGGTCTTATTGTTTTTTTAATGGAAGATAACTTTTTTGCGCATTTCATTACAAAGGTTTGTCATTCGGAATGCTAAAAGAAATATATCGTCAATGTTTTTGTAAAACCGCCCATCGACCAATTGCAAAACCGCCTATCCTGCGGCACTCAAATTTTACAGGCGAGCGAAAAAACGGTTTATTCAGGGTTACCACAGGGTTTTGCCACAACGGTGTTTTAGGCGGTTTTGCAACTGGTCGATATACGGTTTTGCAAAAACATCGACGATATGTATGTCTTTTTGACTTTTTATTTACATATATAAATCACATTCAATAGCAAAGAATTTTGCAAAGAAAATGCTTTGTTTTTTCTTACTTAGATGTTATTGTCTTTCTGCCGCACAAATTCTTTACTAGTGAGTACTACCTTTTCTACACTCGTGCAACTTAAAGCATAATGGCATTATAATACCTTAATAATAATAGTAGATTGACGCCTACACATATGTTAGCGTTTGGCCGAGTTTCTCCTCCGATTTGTGGCGCGCGCCTTGATGTTGTCACACAAAGGGGAGGAACCTACAGTTTTACGCCGACTTCGAACGGCGGTTTTATTTTTATGAGACTCTGTTTTTAATGCCAGAAATACAATCGGAGGTTTACCTATTTTCTACATTTGTTTACGATGTTGCTTTGACCAGGACTTGCACCCAGGCCCTGCAGAGTGGAAGCGCGCACTTCTGACCACTACACCATAGCGGTCGCCTGCCTGTTAGCAAGTATCTATAGCAGCGTAACCGGATCATTTGATAGTCAATGCCGAATTATGTTAACCATGGGGAACTTCATACCAACGTGCAATAATGGTTTGAAGACTTTATAATTTGCTAAAGTCGCACATCTCCCTCGTTAAATGTGTCGTCGTTATTGACGATATTTATTCTGATTCCTTCAGTTCCTCCACCAAGCGTAGTATTTTGGTACATTGCTCTTTATTTTTTAATTAAAGCTTATGTCAAATATCTGTAATATCATTGCCAGGAAACGAATTTTATGGAAGTTGCCTTCCTCTGTAAAGAAGTGGAGTATCATCAATAAAAAATACAAAGACTTAGCTTTCCTTGATTCCAAATATAGATCGACGGGTGGAAGATCGACCTATCTCGGCGGCCAATTCAAAAACGCTCTAACTCAGAAAACTTTCCATTAACATTCTATTTCAAAATTTGATTGAAGAACTCGATCTTCCACTCAGCCGTTGATATGATGTATTGTCGGTTTCGCCTTCAATTAAGTGATTAATTTTAATATTAAAGTCAAAAGTCCATATTCTAAAATAGCGCTGCCAAGTAATAGTACACTCAGAAAAAAGTCAGCTGAACGTATACATACATTTCTCATGATTTGGCAACTATAAACAGTTAATGTAACTATAACCAAATCACGTGTTGAGGTAACTAAATTCTTTTTTCAGTGTATATACAGTCATGTGAAAAATAATAGAGACACGATATGTTGATCAATTGTTGATATTTTCTTTTTGTGGGTCCTTTAATGTTAATATTTTTTGATGAAAATACCACTCATTATCTAACAAAAACCGTATAAGTAAGTCCGAATTTCAAACTTTGTAGGTAAATTAGAAGAATTCCAAATATTGTCCCGAAAACAACAAACCTTTTATTCTAAATTCTAACCATGCAGTTCCATAGCCCATTAAATTCTGGGCGAATAAAAGGCAAGTTTCAGTGGCTATGAATTCGTGTTAATTTTTGTTAATATTTTTACTGACTGTGTCACGTATTTTCTTACATACAAATTACTTATGTTCGAAAATTTGTTGTTTATGGTAGAAAATATTAACACCAAGTAAAGAGAAATATGTATGCATACTAGTAAAATTTCGCACATTTCCATGCTCACCAAACCTATGAATGGAAGTAGTAAATTTTCCGAAATTCTCTAAGGTTTCGATATTCCCTGCTTACAGTTTAAAACTTTCATGACCATGAAATGGTATTATAACTTTGGTCCGATGTGCCAGAAAAAGAAGATGTAGACCTATACTCAGAAAAAAGCCCGCTGTAAGTAAATAATGTAACTATAACCTATAATCATGTGTTGAGAGAAGTATATTAAGTTTACGTAACTAAACTGTATGTAAGCTTAAGGAACTTTTTTACTATATAAATATTATGTTTTAAAGTTAAAAGTAACGCTAAGGCAGAGAAACGCAAATAAATGATGGTATCAATCAACTTCAACTATTTGAAATAAAGTAGGGCTATTCAAAATTTTTAAATATTGCATCTATTGCAATGTTTCACTCCCAAAAAACCCGGCGCCACCCTGCTTACAGATTTTCGGTCTATAAGTATTTTTCCCGGATTGTCTAAGGTCCTTGAAAGGCTTATGGCACAACAGATAACACAGTTTATCGAAGAGAATAATCTACTCAACCCGCTTCAATCTGACTTCAGGGCTGTCCACTCATGCTCAACTGCTGTTACAAAAATCTTGGATAATGTTGGTCATCAGTTTTGATCACCTTACCCTCCTTACCCTCTCCTAGACTTCTCTAAAGCATTTGACTCTGTCAACCGTGTCTTGCTGTGTGAGCAACTTAAACAAAAGTTTGGCTTTGGGGATTTAGCAGTGCGATTTCTTAGTAGCTATTTAAGTAATATATGTAATGCAAGAAGTAAAAGTTGATAACATTTTTTTTTGATCTTGTGCACATTCACTCTGGTGTTCCACAGGGTTCCATACTTGGCTCTCTTCTCTTTGGCATGTTTATAAATGATATTTTCAATGCATGCTCACATGCCTGTTAACATGCTTACGCTGACGATGTTCATCTTGATCTCTTCATCTCTGATCGCACTGGCATGGTTAAGGAAATCGCGCTTCAACTAAATTATGATTTGCATTCTATTCCTAAGTGTTCAAATGAAAACCTGCTTCTCTTTAATGCTAGGAAATCCTATGTGCTTCCAATATGCAAGGATAAGATCAAGCCCTCTGAGGTCCCCACCTAGATATATGTATCTTGGTGCTGATATTCTTTGATTAGTTGATAAAGTAAAAAAAAACTTGCCTTCATAGTAAATTCTAGACTGACTTGTGAGGATCACATAAACGATGTCGTTAGAAAATTTTACTATACACTGCGGTGTCTCCGAGCTACCTCTGCTTTTACACCCCAAGACACTAAAAAAACATATGGTAATTAGTCTAATTGTTCCCCCTCATTACTTATTCTGATATAGTTTGTAGCGAACTTGACTCTCAGTGATTTCAAAAACTTAACGTTGTCTTTAATTTTGCCACCATATATGTACATGGGTTAAGGAAATTTGATCATTTAAATATTCTCAGAAATTCGATACTAGGACGCGACCTAAGAAATTCCCTAAAAGCTTGCGTTTTTATGTTCAATCTAATTATGTTTAAGAAACCGAAATATCTGTATGATAAACTCAAGTTCCTTAGAAGTGTACACTCCGTACACGTCGAGACTATTTTTTATTAATGCTGTAAAACTACTTTGGAGCTCTCTGCCAGCATCTTAGAAGAAGTCTTACCTAAGCACAACTTCAAAGGTTATAAATTTTCTATATAGGTTATTGTAAAAACTCTGTGTAATTATAAATACTATATAATTTGTTAATATATTTTTTTTGTGTCATATTTTGCAATAAAAGATTTCATCTTAATGTACTAATGTATAAACGATATCAAAGAATTTTAAATTTGTCCGGTGGCTAAAAAATTATTATTTTTTCTACAGTTAATCTGCATTTCTTTCTTTTAATAGGCTTACTTTTAAACGAGAAAATGGATTGATTATAATTAACTGGTAATAATTTACCAAAATATATCTATAACATAAAAAATGTTCCCGTTAAGATATCATAATTTTCTCATAAAAAATTTTCAAAAATTTTATTGAGCTTGAGGCCATTTTTGGTTAAAAATATTGAGGGAAAACAAAAATAAGTAGAAGTTATAGCTGATAATTCATCAGAGTTCTTCATCGAGTTCCCTGGGACTTGCTGGTTGCTCCGGCGTACAAATCCAGTGGTCTACCCACTGAGCTAAGTTCGCCATGTAATTGTTATATCTAAAGCCAAAAAATAACAAAAATATATATATAAAAAGGTGTTTAAAATTTACAATATATTGTAGATTTTTTTTCGTCAAATGTCACATCAGAATTTATTGTCTCAAATAGTACTATTTGCCATCGGAAGCATTTTGCGTGTTACAACTGGTTTTCACTATGCCAAAAATTTGTCGACATATTTTGACACAACTTTATTTCCTTTACCCATACCTTTACCGATTTAATTATGGGCCAAAAAATAGACAGATAGCCGATATAGCAGCGCATGTACAAGACTTAAGATCTATCCTGATCGAAATCAATCGACATACCTTAATATTTTTGGATGTTTAAAATATTTCACGTTTGTGGTATTTCAAATATTTAGTTTTTTATTGTTTTTTTTTTTACAAATTTTCTCTACATTTTTCTAATTCACTCACCTCTGTGATGCCGTATGTGATGTCCACTGGGCGAGCCCAAGCAGCACGGCTGTTCATAATACAAATTCCATGTGTTTTCATAATCCGAGTATGCGTAATCCACAAGCAGCAACAACAATAGAGATGCCAGCAGCCGCGGCACAGTTGTCCATGCGGCATCGCAATGCCAGCTGTGTGCTTTGCACATTTTCGAAATCATTTATTTTCGTTATTAAGTAAGATTAATATTTCCTCTGATAATGGATAATATCAATTTGGGTTTTTCAATTATTTGTTACGCTTAAAACACTGACGCACATTTGCCCACGTCCTTTTTTTCTCTTCTACTAAACTGTATAGTAATTCTCTTATTGAATACTTTTAAATTTTCAAACATAAACACTGCTTTCCTTATTAAGCTGTTTTGAGCAATTCGAAGTTGATATTGAGCGTTTTCCTTTGCATATTAGTTTTAGAGTATTCCTCAGTCATTTTATGTCAACGATTTGTGTATCTTTTTTAACGTGTTTAAGACTATTGACACGCGTATTTCGAAGCTCTTCATCCAGCATACAAATCCTATTGCATCCGAGTACAGATAATGCTTTGATTATTGTTTTCACATAATTTGAATTGTGGTGCGAAAAGAAACAATCACCACAATATACCCCAACTTCTTGGCTTTCACTTTATCAAAATCCGAAAAAATTTCGTTCAAACATTTGGTCGCCGTTGCTGACGCGTGCCAGCCGTAAACTTGTAACCGCACATCACGAATTTCAAGCCCGAACTGAGTTCGCTGAGCGACAGGATTTGTGTTAAATAAACACACACGCGACTAGCGCTACACCGATACACTAACACCAACGCGATAGCAAAATCAACCGAGTGAGCCGCACTACCGTGAATAGCACCACGAGCAAACGAAATAAGCAACCGAGTGTCACATTCGCTGTACAAGTCGAAATTAATGCGGCGAAAACTTTGCGACTCAACAACGAAACGCTACTCACGAGCACTGTTATAACGGTAAACTGTTGGCGAAGAGCAATTAACGGAAGTACTTCACGAGCGCATCTAAAATTTGTGGGCATCCGCTTGCCCAGCGGTGCTCGTAGCTTCGCGCCTGAGGCGAATAGTTGCAACTGTCGCCCAAAGGGTGGTTCGGTCCCATGCACAGGTGTTCAATACGTTGCTACGATGATGAGGGAGCAGCGGTTTACTGTAAAGAAAAAAATTAGAAAATGAAACATTTAGTGAGCGCGCAATGGCAATTTGAGAGCGTAAATTGATAAGAAAGGCCGAGAGAGAGAGAGAGAGCACGGAAGATAACGCCTGCGCTTTAGGGTGGGAAATTTTCACGCTTCGTTGAATTGTGAAAATTTCCCACGGCCATTCAAGAAAAAAATTATTTTTGCACGCCACTTCTCTACAATTTTTTCCTTGCATTTATTCCAGCAACTTGTTTTCTTCATTCATTTTTACTTTTTATTTGCAAAAAGTCGTATATTGAACTTGTAGCTTTTTTTCAACGACAAACTTCATTGCTTTATTTGAGTGTATGCGGCTGCAATATGATTTCCTCCTACAGCTACAATAGGGAGCATAACAATCTGCAAAAAAAGGTGCATTTGTGTTGGTGCGAAAAATCAGCAGCAAAGGCAACAATGCAGACCAAGCAAAAATTTTCAAGGGTAAGCAACGCAGCAGCAGTGGCAGCGGGAGCTGCAGCAATAGAGAGCGCTGCTACGGCGCGTGGCAGCGAAGTCAATGTCGACGCAGCCAGCGCTGTCACTGGCTGTAGAGGGGCAAACAGAGGGGGGTGGGGGGAGGGTGGGCTAGGCACTTTTGTGCGGACTGCTATGTAAACATGCAAATGTGTGTGTGTATGCCTAGCATCGCATGCACACACATACATACATATATACATAAATGTTGCATACGTTCGCCGTCAAATAGGCAGCATTTAAGTTGTTGTAATCCTGTCTGCTGTGCACGAAGCTTTAATAACCAACCAGCCAGCCAGTTTAACCCTTTAGACGCTGCGCGCAATTTTTCGCAATTTCCTTCGTCTGGCATGCCACACTGCCAATTGCGGTAAAAGCCGATTGTAGCGTGCTTTTCTTCAATTGCGGCCATACGTTAAAGTGTGTGTGTGTGCGTCGGTGGTTATGTTGCAACTGTTTAGCTGCTGCTGCTTGGCTACAATGTTGCAAATTTTCCACATCATTTTAGTATTCGCCGGTGCTCGGCGGCCGTTTCGTCAGCATTCGCTGTAAGTTTTGGTAATTTTTTGTGTTCTTTTGCTTTTATTGCCGGTACTTTTCTCTTTTCTGGTCCATTCATTCACACATTGTAACGAAAAACGGCGAGTCGTCTACACGCCAGACATAAGTCACTCATCCGCCGCAGTGCTGAGTACCAGCCAGTAGACAATTTTAGGGACACAAAAAGCAGCATAGGGATTGAAACACAGGCAGATGTTGAGACTGGCAGACGAGTGGTCTTGTGCACAGAGCTAGACGCCCCGACAGACAGACCGACTGGCATGGCGTCTGGCACTAACAGTAGCTTTGTTGCTTGCAAAGGTGTGTGGTGGCGTCAAGGTGTTGCTAAGCAGTAAAGCAGCCCTACGTTTAGCACACTTTCAGGCGCAGACAAACTACATACATTTATGCACATAAATACATTTATGCAGCGTGCGTTGGGCATGTGAAATTGAGTGCTCTAGGAGCAAAGGATGCAATTGCCGGATATGTGTGTGTGTGTGTTTGTGTGTTTGTGTGTTTGTACGTGCAAATTGCGCTGATTCTGCACTAGTCTACTTTTTCTTGTGTGCGTTATTTTAACCCCGAATTAATTTCAATTTAGTGGCACAATGTCAAGGATTCGTAGCGAAGTTAAGGTGGATTAGCATGTAATAAATTTAATTTCAAGCGGGTAGAAAAGATTTTGCGATTTTTACGTAAAACATAGAAAAAAGTGTATTGGAAAAAGTTTTCCTCCTTCATATTATTGAAACATGATATGAAAATTAATTTAAATGATAGTGAAAATCTGAGTACAGTGCGAGAGAGCTTTTTCCATTCGGGACTTGTACATCTACATTACACTATGTCAATTTCGTTGTTAGTAAAAAAACAACCAGTGCAAGTTTGAAGTAAATAAATAGGACTTACCGTTGACTTTTTTAAGGTTTCGCTTATTTCTAAATTCTTATTTTTACGAGCATTAACTGAAAAATGAAAATGGAGGACTGAAATTTTTACAAAATTATTTTTTGGGACTAACAACGTCATTTTCAAATGGGACTGGAAGAAAAAAAATTGCGGCTTTATTTGACACAGGCAAATATACATATATTAGGGTGCATCACCAAAAAAAAAAATGCATTTTTTTACGGAAGCATTCAATTTATTATATTTTAAAACTTCCGCCAAAAAAAAAAATTCAGAGAAATATTAAGATATATCTACATTTGTGAGCTATTCCGATTTGAAGATACCTCCGAAAAGCAAACATTTTTATGTGGACCTTTTGAGTTTAACCTCCTCTATTATCAGAGGTGATTTAAAAAAAATTATTTCAACAAACAAATTTCATTTATGAAAAACTCGAATTTTGGAGGTGTTTATTTTCAAATAGGTCCAGCTCATGTAAATCTTAGTATTTTTCCGAAGATGTCTTAAAATACTATAAATTTTATATTTCCAATTGAAAAACACAGAAAATCTATTATTTTTTTACGAAGAGTGATGCGCCCTAATATAAATACATTAGTATAGAACGGATATGTATTTGGAAAACTTAAATCTGACTGAGGGAAATAGTCGAGCTATTTTGAAATTGATCTGTCTAAAATCTCAGACATGAATTAGTCAGTTCCGACAGGGGGCACTCGAATCTGTGCGGACCTACTTTTAGGTTTTGAGACATGCCATGCGACATGGAAAGACTAAGTGAAGCAGGACTTGGCTTCGCTTGACATATCCAATTAGCGTCATTTGGCACCAAGGAGAAACGACTGGCATCATTTGTTGAACTCGGCGGTTACAGTGCCAAATAAGAAGAATAAGCGTTTACCTTTTTGGTAATGGCGGAAGGCATAGGTCGTAACCCAAGCTAGATGTTTACTCCACTGTTTGTCTCACACCAGTTTTCAAGTATGTATTTATTGAGGATCTCATCTTCTTCTCATAATATACAAATACAATTTGAAGTCTTTTATGTATAGGTACTTGGCAAATGCTGTGCCACAACATATCCAAAATATTTTTTTTGGACTCAGCTCAGTAATCAATTCACAATATTTTCAAATGCCAAGTTCAGAACTTGAAGTTCTACACAATAAGACATAGTTATAATTTAGTTGAACTTCAAAATTTTTACTCCAACCAATTATCTAGTGTTTCAAATGGATGCAATATGAAAATCTTCCTCTGGCATACTCAGTTATGATTTCTTAATCAGGCGTCACCAAACTTCTACAAAAAAAATCCCAACCCTCTATGTGTCTCACCGGACATCATATTGACATTATCTTACAGACAGTTTGGTTCAATGCTATAATACATTGATGTGCAGTAGGTAAAATACCAACCAGTGCATCAATGCTATTTTCCCCTATAACTCCTCCACAGCCACTCCATAGCTACATACATACATATGTAAGTATGTAAGTATGTAAGTATTTAGATTTACTTCGCAACTACAATGCAAGAATTTACCTCAGAATTTCCTACATTAAAGCTCAAGGTATGTACAACCATACATTTCTGTCGAAAAAGAACATACATACCTACAAACATTTCAATGTAGAATTAGACTATTGACTGCTGCAGTGAGGATTTTAAAATTCTAACAAAGTGCAACCGAAAAAGCAAACCAAAACAAATTTCAAACCAAAAGAGAATTTCAAGTAACCTCATCACTTAATTGGCTAAAGAATTCATTTGACGTGGTAAAAAGGTAAAAATAGTTAGCTGGTTGGTTGGTTGGACGCAAAGCCATTTCATAGTTCAGTGCGGTTGCAAAAATAGATTTATAATATATATGTAGGCGTATATGTAGAAGAATAGTTTTTTGTTGTCAGGTTAAAATATTTGATTAAATTTAAAGCCGATTTAACAACCAGAAATACATACATACATTTTTTTATAAATTCGTAAAGGGTTGAGTATGTATGTATTCTAAATAAACTTGCACGAGATGTCAGGGCGTAACAAAAAGGAATGCTATAACAATTGTTCAACTGTTTATTGTTGTTTTATTATTGTAACGACGATATGTTATTTTAATTCTTTAACTGAAAATTAAATACGGAATTAATTTCTGCTTATACGTATTTTTAAAACAAGTTATTTTTAAGCAAAAAACGAAACCGACTACAATTCTTATATAAAAATTTAAGAGTACCGTTAATTTCTTCATGATCGGACCAAAACCAAATTAGTATGGGACCACCTCGGAGGCATTACAACAAAAAAATAATAATTATAGAAATCGTTTACTTTACTTCTTTAGTGTAATGTTTAACTACATATAAATATATATTTATTTTATGGATTTTCTTTGAGGACGGAAAACCAGGATACCTCTCAGTTTTACTCGAAAAACTCTAAATACACCTCGACTTTATTTTTTATTTTTTTTTCAAAAAATACTTTAGATTCCACGGACTAGGGGTATCGCATTATGATTATATCTGAAAGGAAAGCTAGGTTAGGTTAGTCGTAGGTAAAAATCGTTGAACATTCGATTCTTGCTACATATAGGCTTCCACGAATAGAAAATGGAATACAAATTGTACCCGATTCCTTCATTTGCTGCATTCCTGCAACTATGATAATAACCCAGTGCGCTCAGCGCTAGCCATAAGGCGTAGAAACGAAATGGGTAGTGCCCTGTAAGAGTTTTTATAGGATTTATATTTCCTGATATAGGAAGTGTAGGTGATTTCACGGAATGAAAGGTTACTCCAGCATTTACTGGGATGTTGAGTTGTGTAAGCTCTTATATACTCTTTAAATATGGTCATTGGTATACCAACCGGGTCCATACTTTGAAGACATATTCCTTTAACAACTCATGCGCCTGGAAATTACCCCCAAAATCTCACCGTTAAGGTTCTACATATAACGATAGGCCATCTCGTTCTACGATCTACAGCATTAAGTAACGGACTTTGAATTACTTATGTATATGTGAGTTTAAAATTGTTCGGTCTGCCTGACTGTCAGAGAAGTTGAAGAATTCTTTCTTCTCTGTAGGTCCTTGAGCGCGGCTCCGTAATGCTTCCTGGATTACCAGCACCTCCACTTCGTTAACATTTCAGAGGTCGGAGAGTTAGAAAATGTATCTAACCACGGTGAAAAAAAAAACAAATCCGACTCTCTCTCTCTTCGATTTTAGAGCCACCTGTATAAAAGTGTGCAGCAACTGGCACATGATACGGTCTGTTATACTGTTTCTATAGGTACCATCGGGTATCGTAATTGTAGTTGAGTCACCTTCTTTAAGCCTAGCAACCACCTCTCAAACAATTGTCACCAGCGGAAGGAAATGTAAGATTACATTATCCTCCTCAGAATATATTTGAACGTAATCTAGGGCACCTTGCCGTATCATTAAAAATGAAAGATATGAGAGTTGGCGCTTTTTAACTTTTTAACTAAATAGTAAATTTGACTACAATATATCTGATTTATACGGGTTCTCCTGCAGGCCGCAGTCTCCATCGGTCGAATAAGCTCTGAAGGAACTTACCCAGAACCGAGATTTTCTACAGACAGCACCTTGCATACCGAAAAAACTAGTACTTAAATCATTTTGAAATTCCACTATTTTCATTCATAAACTCACATCGTCGGTGATACTGCAAAATGGCCTATGTCTATTAGTACCCTTGACATTTAGATGGTCGCTTACTGGCACCGGAATGCAGTTGCAAATCGTTATACCCTAATAAGTGAATGCCAAAACTGTCTACCTTTGCCTGATGAAGACGAAAGATTGCCAGAAGCGATCAGATACAGATAACAGATCAATTAAGCACCAGAGGTAATAAGTGACATAGAACGTTTAGCGGTATCACCGACGATATGAAGTGATTAGACAACTTCGCTAATCCTTTCTTTTATACAATTTAAGTATCTATATGGTTCCCAACACACTTACAAAGATACTTGCTTGTAGTCGTAAGTGGCAAATTTATTCATTGTATCTTTTCTAACTTCAAATTGGTTTGTCTTAATCCATGCTCGGAATATTGCAATAAAAAAATTTACAATTAGGGTTCGCGCATAGCGGCGGGGTTGGTAGCGTTGCTCATTTAGCTCTACCCAACGATTTAATACTTTAACAAAGTAGCAAAATAAATTCAATATGGTGTGATTCTTAATTCTTCGCAACACAATTCTCACAGCCATAAAATATTGCGCTTCCTATAGAAGAAGAAAGAAAAAAAACGGAAAACGAAATACTTTGTTACACATTTTAGTTTATCACAATCCGCCACCTGCCTCGCATTTCCTCCACTACAGCAATTCCATATGTTGCAAATATTTTTATGCCACCATTTGAGTGCTGCTGCACGAATGATTTCGTTTGTGCCTTTTTTGTAATTTTTTCTTTGCTGTTGCTGATTAGTTACGTGCAGACGGCGTTGCTGTCGATTTGACTTTCCTGCTTTCTTTATGATGTGCATTTAAAACGTTTCCCTGGATAATCCACCACCACCACCACAACCATCACCATCACCATCAGCAGCACCCCAAATGCAACAATAACGTCATAGGTAGTCGACAATTGTTGGGTGGCGAGTGAACAGACGGACAAACTAGCAGACAGACTGCCAGACAGCCGTCCGACCCACGACAACTCATTACGAATGTTTGTTGTTAAGTCCATCTTAGTGCTATTCGCGCAAATGTAAACGTTCAGCAATCAACTTCTCACCGTTCAAGCTATGCCACCTAGCCAACCAAACTCCGCCACCCTGCCACTTAGCTAAGCGAACACGGATTTTCCGACGTGCCACTCAGCCAAGCGAGCGAAAGTCGCGTGCTTACTTTTCTTCCTTCATACCCGCCGTCTGCCCTTTTTGTCGGCCGTGTGCCGCTTTGTGCGCATCCTGCTGCACATATTTTTCGTGTTTGCTTTACAACGCATTTACTTGTTTGCAAGGATTAACAATAAAAAAACATGCACACCCATACACTTACCGAGATATTCAGATACATATGTATCTACAAATAAATATGTACGTACGTACAGTAAGCCAGCCAGTTGCTAGTTGATTGCCAGCCGCGTCTACTGGTACTCCACCGACAAGCAACGCAACAACGGCAAGGACATCGTCGTCGGCCCACTCGCTGAAGTGTGTGGCAACAGGAGGCGTGCTGCAGCAGTGCTCAAACAAAAAAGGACCTGTTATCGCGCATCGTGCACACGTTTTACTGCGCCACACTCACTTCATGCGCACACTTTTTACTTTCGACTGCGTCTTGCCAGTCTTGCGTCTGTTTGTTCGTTCGACTGGCCGCCAACGGCTGCCACCGCTGCTTCTGTTTTGCTTGTCCTGTAGCTTGACTGCTATTTTTTATATGCCGCATCGCCAGCAGCTTAGCGGCTCAGTCGGTGCATTGTTTAGTCGACTTGTACCGGCAGTCAAGCAACCCCTTTTGGCGTCTGCAGTTGATAGACCCGCCAGCATTACTATATATTTTTGGCATCTCGTTGGCGTGGCAACTGGACCGACTCGCTGCTGTTGTTGTTTTTGTAGTTGACTGACGTTCCTTCATCCTGATTGCCAACATCAAATGAATGCATCGAATTACATTTTCTATTAACTGCAGCAGCAGCAGCAGCAGCTCGACACGTCGTTGCTGTGCCTTTGCCGGGTACACAGCCGCAAAGATATGTACGCAGCATACATTTAGGCGCAAGGCGGCACGCTCTATACAATGTGAATTATATATTACTAAGTAAGCATCTGCCCAGCATAGCAACTCGGCTACTCTATTCATTTCCCTCGTTGCTCTCTTCTCCTTATTTATTTGATTGCTTCTTTGTGTCGGCTGATTGTTGCGCTGGCCAAGACCTTGCAACATCAGCCTGCCGTCTTCAGCATTAATAGTCAATGTAGCTGCACAGTGGAGTCCCTAATGCGCAAGAAAGCTCACTTCTAGTTTGCTAGGCAATCTCATTTTCTTACTGCCTGCAACGCGTGCCGTCCTTATCCTTACTAGCCGGACCACAGCGCACCCGCAGTTCTTTACCACCATTTGCTTCACCCTCCGCCTGCTGCAACTCCGGTGATTATTGTTTGTCTCACGTCTCACAACTTTTGTTTCTCGTTTTTTTTTTAATTTTCCATTTTACTCTAGTTCATTGTGTATTTGTATTTT
>NW_023458561.1:66263475-66265460 GCF_013731165.1 Rhagoletis pomonella | reverse complement strand
CCTGCTTCTAAAATCATAAGACTTACACCGTTCGTTGTATTAAAACAAAAGGGGTACCAAATGAAAGGGCTGGGCCTGTAGATGTGCAAAGAGGTCTCAGTTTTTTAAATAGGGTTGCCACCTTCTTCTAAAATCATAAGACTTACACCGTTCGTGGAATTTAAAAAAAGATGCCATATTGATGTAAAGATCTGCAAGAAAGAACGTCTTATTTTTTTTTGAAAAGTGTTGCCGCCTAATTAATTTTTATTTTTGGGGAGATCATCAGATTAACACCGTTCTGTCGAGTCTCCAAATGAAATTTCAGATGAAAAATATTGACCTACAGACCTGCTTTGGTTTTTTTAAAGGGTTGCCGCCTAATTGAAAATGCATTGTTTGAAATATGATAGGCAGTAAAATGACGCAATATGGGCATCATGGGAAAGGGGTTTGAGACTAAATTAATATGTTGGTGTTTTTAATAGGATTACCACTTATTAAAGAAATGTATAACTAGGAATGGTAAGTAATGTATTAAGGACATTCGATATTGCTATCAAACGAAAGCTGGTTAAGAGGGCTTTTGTGTAATTGTATGCACATTTTCGATGGTTGTCCTATAGTTTCTAATTTATTGCTTCAAATATTCTAGTTAATTAAAATATTACAAAGTGGGCTTCAAATGAAAATTTATCTATGATCTCCAATAATAGTATCGAACTTAGTTAAAAATTTGCTGAAAGTAAACGATAATTGATAGTTTAATACTTATTTATATTAAGATATGTACCTACATACAGTCGTGTTGCTGATGATGAGCGGAAAGCTGCCCGAAATGCATACAAAGTGTGTTTTAAATTCAAAGTAAAAATAAAATAAAATTTGATTAAAACAATTTTACAAGCTTAATAAAAAGGTGTTTTTGTTTTATCGTACATTTCATAATTAAGATAGATACAAGTTTTAGGAAAAATAAAAAATAAACATACACTTGTGATCAGCTAATTAAGTGGTCAACATTTTTAACAATTTTGGTTATTTTTCTTTTGTTTACTTAATGTTTATTATTTTTCCATAAAAGTCTAGCTCATTATTTAACAAACACCATATAAATCCACATTTCAAACCATGTGCAAAAAGTTTCAGCTAAACTTTTTTTGAATATACAATTTAATAGCCCATTAAATTCTAGGGTAATAATGTGGAAGTTTTAAGTTGCTCAGAAACCGCGTTGATTTTTAATCATTTTTTTAACAGTGCGATCATTTCTATTCGTAATAGAGATGCCAGATTGAAAATAAAGAAGGGGTCGCCGAAAAATAGATCGTTCTCTCAAGATCGATTCTTATTATTTGGTACATCGAACACCCTAGTTCTAATATAGTAACTTGCCGTCAACGCCCGCGTGAATGTCTCGCTTGGGTTCCACTTCTTTTTCTCACAGCCGAGATCGATTAACCGATCGATTTAGTCGATTTAAAAACGTCATCTCTAAATCGTATTCCTCAATGTAAATTTTTAACTAAGTGGCAGCCCTCGAACAATTCTTACTTCTATATGTATGTAATTTATATATATTTAAATTTTTCCAAAAACATGTATGCATAGTAATATGATATTTCAAACAATGCATTTTTAATTAGGCGGCAACCCTTTAAAAAAACCAAAGCAGGTCTGTAGGTCAATATTTTTCATCTGAAATTTCATTTGGAGACTCGACAGAACGGTGTAAATCTGATGATCTCCCCAAAAAAAAAAATTAATTAAGCGGCAACACTTTAAAAAAAAAAATAAGACGTTCTTTCTTGCAGATCTTTACATCAATATGGCATCTTTTTTTTAAATTCCACGAACGGTGTAAGTCTTATGATTTTAGAAGAAGGTGGCAATCCTATTCAAAAAACTGAAACCTTCTTGCACATCTACAGGCCCAGCCCATTCATTTGGCACCTCTTCTGTTTTAATACAACGAACGGTGTAAGTCTTATGATTTTAGAAGCAGG
>NW_023458561.1:66263024-66263375 GCF_013731165.1 Rhagoletis pomonella | reverse complement strand
TCTGCAAGAAAGAACGTCTTATTTTTTTTTTGAAAAGTGTTGCCGCCACCTACAGACCTGCTTTGGTTTTTTTAAAGGGTTGCCGCCTGTTCCACTTCTTTTTCTCACAGCCGAGATCGATTAACCGATCGATTTAGTCGATTTAAAAACGTCATCTCTAAATCGTATTCCTCAATGTAAATTTTTAACTAAGTGGCAGCCCTCGAACAATTCTTACTTCTATATATGTATGTAATTTATATATATTTAAATTTTTCCAAAAACATGTACATATGCATAGTAATATGATATTTCAAACAATGCATTTTTAATTAGGCGGCAACCCTTTAAAAAAACCAAAGCAGGTCTGTA
>NW_023458561.1:66254447-66262924 GCF_013731165.1 Rhagoletis pomonella | reverse complement strand
TTAATTAGGCGGCAACCCTTTAAAAAAAACCAAAGCAGGTCTGTAGGTCAATATTTTTCATCTGAAATTTCATTTGGAGACTCGACAGAACGGTGTAAATCTGATGATCTTCCCAAAAAAAAAATTAATTAGGCGGCAACACTTTTCAAAAAAAAATAAGACGTTCTTTCTTGCAGATCTTTACATCAATATGGCACATTTTTTTAAATTCCACGAACGGTGTAAGTCTTATGATTTTAGAAGAAGTTGGCAACCCTATTTAAAAAACTGAGACCTCTTTGCACATCTACAGGCCCAGCCCTTTCATTTGGTACCCCTTTTGTTTTAATACAACGAACGGTGTAAGTCTTATGATTTTAGAAGAAGGCGGCAACCCTATTTAAAAAACTGAGACCTCTTTGCACATCTACAGGCCCAGCCCTTTCATTTGGTACCCCTTTTGTTTTAATACAACGAACGGTGTCAGTCTTATGATTTTAGAAGAAGGTGGCAACCCTGCTCAAAAAAAAAAGAGACCTTCTTGCACATCAACAGGCCCAGCCCTTTCATTTGTCATCTCTTTTGTTTTAATACAACGAACGGTGCAGATTTTATAATTTAAAAAAGGTGGCAGCCCTATACAAAGGAGTCCTACCTTGTGGTATATCTAGAGGCTAAGCCCTTTAATTTGGCACCTCAGTTTTGCAAATCGAGTAATCGGTGCAGATCTGATGTCGTTAACAAAAAACGCCTTCATGTATTGTATGTATGTACATATGTATATGTATACATATAGATTGGAACTAACTCTGGTATTTGGGTATTAGGGGTTATTAAAATCCATGTAGGAGCTTCAAAACTATCACATTCGAATATACACCACTCTGGAATACTTGATTTTTAACTTTGACTTTTATTTCTGCCTGAAAAAATAAAAGTCAAGAATTACCGATTATTTTCTGCTCAAAAAGATAAAAGGCAAATTTTAACTTTTATTTTTGCCTTAAAAAAATAAAAAGCAGAAATAATCGGTATTATTTGCTCAAAATGATAAAAATCATATTTTTAAAAGTCATGGAGGAATCAGAATCTACAATGAGAGACGAGTCTAATGGTACCTTTGAAAAAGCTATAGCATAATTTTATCACTATGCCTTTTTGATATTAAAAATTTTAAAATAACTTTTATTTTCAGTCTCTGGTTTAAACACAAATTTTTTCTCACTTCAAAACAAAAAATTTGCTTCATTCAAAATGAGTTTACGTAAGCGCAGCTGGGTGTGGAACTTCTTTTCTAATTCCGAAGGTGGAAAATAAGTCAAGTGTTCAATATGTGGACAAAATATAGCCTATAATAATTCGACATCGTCTTTGGCAACCCATTTGAAGGCCATTCATAAGAGGAACAAGGAGCAGGACCTGGAAATGTATGTTTATGTTAACGAACTAATAAGTGGTAATTTTCCATAGTTTATCATCCCCAGGACCACAGATGTAGCCAATAGCGAATGCGCCGAACCAGCCCCGGCAAAAAATGTCAAGCGTAGAAGAAAAAACGAAGATGGCGAAACTATTTCAAACGAGCGCCAAGAGACCATTTCTCGTGCAATAGCTCGATTAATTGCAACAAATATGTTACCCTATCTCTTGTTGCAACCCTGGTTTCCATTAGTTTATGAAGGTGATGGATGCACTTTGAATTTTGCATATTTTGCTATAAGTCACGTATTCATCTCCATCATAATTCATGCAGTTCCACACCATTTTTGGTACTATAAATATTCAAAGCCTATCAACCGCAAAACTTATGAAATATTGAAAGAAAACTATTCGAATAGTCGAATCTGTCAAGTAATCGAATGAAAACAACTAGTCGATTATGAACGGTTAGCCGAAAGTGAACGGTTAATCGATTAATGGTATTCGATTATTTTTTGAAACAACTTTTTCTATTCGATTAACCGATTAATCGGTTAGTCGATTAACAAGAGCTCTAGTGTGTATGTACATTTAGTTATGTCTGATACTTCCTATACTATATTCAATATTAATAGCAACACACGGGGAAAATTTAGTTAACTTTCGAAAACATAAAAGAAATTTCCATGGATTGACGAGAAGGCACAGTAGACCAGTTCGCTTCCAAAACAAATACATGTTAGAGTTTTTCCCCGGCAAAAATTTGTAGTCATAAATCAGTCATACAGAAGTCTTATCTTGGAGCCTTTATGTATATAATGAGCTCATTAAAGGGTCCGAAATGAAGGTGTTTCGCTTCCTACCAAAGTCGACTTATGTATGTATATGAGCCTAAATTCATACATCAAATGGGTATGAGTCATAATTGACTCTTTTATGCTTGACTTTTGGCTCTTTGAGAACGCCCTCATGGCCTCATATGTTAATTATATCAGACTCTTTTTGAGTCCCTTATATGACTTTTATTAGCCTTATAAATTACATCTTTGAGAGTTTTTTTTAGGTTCTGCTTTGGCTCTTATTGACCTCATATATGTACAACTTATCTTAGGGTAAGGTGAGTTAGGGTGAGGTGAATTAAGGTGAGTTGAGGTGAACTAAAAGAAGTCGATGTGAGGCGATTTGAAATGAGCTGTGGTGAGGTGAGGCGAAGTGCATTGAACCACATAACACAACATGGCATTACAAAACATAGCCTAAAAAAATAATAAAATGTAACATAACATAACATAAGGTAGCATAATATAACGTAGCATAACATAAGATAGCAATACATAACATAACATTGCGTTACATAATATAACATAATATTACATAACGTAATATAAAGGACCATACCATAACATAGCACAACCTAATATAACTTAACATAACATAACATAACATAACCTAGCATAATATAACCAACATAACATAATATGACATAATATAACATAACATAATATACCAAAACCTAAAACCTTAACGTAACACCGTAACATAACATATCTCATTCTTTAGATTTATCCTTTTCTTTATTCTATGACTTTATCTATCTTAATTTTTATATTTATCTTTTTATACTTTATTTTTATTTTCATATTTATCTTTACTTTACCTTTATCCTGAGCTTTATCTTCATACTTTTTTTCGTCTGCATATTCACTCCGCATTTTTTATTACTTTAAGGATTTTAATTTAACTTCCTCTTTGTCTCTATCTTTAAGTTTCTATAATTTTACTTTTAACTTTGTTTTTATCCTTTTGTCCTCTAAATATTCAACTTAACCTTACTATATAAGATGAGGTTATATAATATTGCCTACAAGACAAGTAGACTTTGGTATGATAATATGAAAGATACCAATCCCTCTAAGCCTAAAATGCTCCCAGAGATCCGCCGCGTGACCGTGTACATTTTCGACAGGTGCCATGTCCGGGTTTTAATACTTCCAACTTTACATAATTAAATTGACGTTAAATTCTTCCAGAGCTATGCATCGTGAGAATTTTAGATAATATCGCAGTTATCACGCCTCTTTTTCGTTAATTCCGAAACTTGGAAAGTCTGCATAAGAAATTCCAATACCCTTTATAAAATTTTTCCAGAGATTTGCTGTATGAAAATTTAACTGGTGTGGGCAGATGACAGGAGCCTTTGAAATATATTTACTATGGAAGAGTCAAAATTTATCGGAGGCGTCGCACGCCTTTTTCAATAACCACTTACTTCCAGAGATATACAGTAGCAAAAATTCAGTTTATATGGGGGTGCCCCGCTCATTTTTTCAATAACGCACATTTTTGTTCATGAGTACTAAATTAAATTGAAATATGTATCTTCGTACCAAATTTCAGTGCTCAAAATTTTTAGTTATTGAGCGCGAATGGCTGAATAGTGATATAAACTTAACCGCAATCTTTTTTAAGGCCCCATTATTCTCTAAACCGGCCTCTGCTTTAATAACTACATCATTTACATACATAAAATAGCAAACTTCAGCAATCGTTCGGCCTATAGTCTGTCTATTCATCACTTGCTGGTGGCGATTGCTAGCGAGAAATTTCTAGTTTTTTACAATTTATTATTATTATTATTTTTCTCCATTAGTAGAAATATAACTGTGCAGGTAGCGTTGGTCCAAAGCTATTCACTGAATGGCTAAACTTAAAAACAAAAACAAAAGAAGGAAATAAAGAAAATAGAAAATAATTAAGTAACAGAAAATGATAAAAAAGAAAAACAAAACGCCAGAGATCTACCTTTGCCCTGCCACTTAGCTTTGCTATGATTTTTTATAATTACAAACAAATATGTAGTGCTACTCTCGCTTTCCACTCAGCGCTAGTGGTCTTCCTGCTTATTTAGGTTGTTATTTGATAGGCCGCACCCAACGGCGTGCATTCTCAGTAGCGCATACCTACAAACATACAAACATACATATGTATGCGCGCTCATTTCATCATTTCACTTTCACCCCAACCCCATTTGGGTGAATGCAACGCATGCATACACGCACATACATACATACATATGTCTTTGCTTGTGTGCGCATATGCTGGTGGGTTAGAGGTCGTGCGCCTGGAATGTGACCACTTTCGCTTGATTTCTATTACCCGCTGCGTTATCATTTTCGTTGCACATCTTTTTGCTTTTTCTGTACTAAGCAAAGTTGTTGTTGCTTTGCGCTTTTGTTGTTAATTTAGCATGCCTGCTGTTACCACCGGCAATCGTTGCGGCCGGCCACGGTGCTGCTTTAGTTACGCTGATGGTGGTGGTGGTGGCGGGTAGTGGGTGTTGTGTCTGCCAGGGGTGCAAGTTTCCGCTGCTGTTGCTACTATGGCCGATAGGGTGGCAACTGTTTGTTTACTTTTCTCATGGCACTAATGAAAAATGGTTCACCAAAAAATTAACTGCACAGGTTAATGGCCTAAGGGCGTTTGTATTTCAAGCAAGTATTTATTTATTTTTATTTTTTTTCGTTTGCTGCGCGGTCACACTACATTTGCGCCGTGTACATGATTTTTCGTTTAGTCAGCGTCAAAATATATTCGATTAGGTTTCTCTTCTAATAATCGAATATTAATGTTGAGTATGCACATGTGCATGTATGTATGTGCATACTTTTATACACATAAATAAGTGAACATATTTCTGAGTGGTTGCACTATGCCCATCAAGTCGTTACGCCGCCATTGATTGCAGTTATTGTTTGTCACATCTAATTAACTCCAATAATAAATATATGTATGAATAGTACTTTTGTTTGTTATTTTATGAGCGTTTACAGGAAATGATAAATATCGCACGTTTAATAATATAACGAAGTATTTCAAATTTTCAATTTTGTGGGAAAAGATAGATGGAAGGGTAAATATCTTCGCCATATTTGGGAAATTTGGTTACCTCTTAGACTAAACATATTCTACTTATCAAGCTTATTATTTGCATAATGAAATCTTCAAAAACGTAAATTTTGAGTTACATCTCTATATTATTAAACGTGCATATTTTATGTATCTCAAATAAGTGTGAAAAATAGAGTTCGGCGTCCTGGTATTCTAGAACTTAACTAACAAGAAGACGAAAGTGGTACAATAATGTTCAATTCGTTGCTCAGCAGATCAAGTTTTTGTTATTGTTTGTCTTTAAAATTAATTCTGTTATTTTTGTTTACGAAATTGGACTTTTTTATATCAATCCTCTTTTACCAGGCGTAAGATCATCTAAAAAATATTATAATTTAAGGGATAAAAACTTGACCATAAATCCGTATAGCGTTAAAATGTGTAGAAATAACGTTCACTAACGATTTTATTTTTAAATTCCATTACGACTTCATTGCTCAATTCACCTAGTTATTAAATTTTCAAGTATAAATTGTATAAATTGTGTTGTATTATGTCGGAAAAACCAACAACAAAATTGAGAATTATAAATTTTCTTAAGGCACGCGTTCAATTCTTTACCAGTCTATGAAATATTGTGTTGAAGATTATACCCCATAAATTCGTTTCAGTAAAGCTAAGACATAGTACATATTAGGGATCCCAGTGTTTTTGAGGTTCCGAAAAACCCGGTATTTCCATGCATTAATCCCGGGATACCGAAAAATTTTAAATATGGAAATGATAGTTAGTAAGAACTTGTTTATGAATTTTTAAGTATGATTTTTGTAAAGAGCCGTTTTAACTTCAATTTACAAAGAACTTAAAACTATACTTTTAAGTTGCAGTCTGAACCTTTTTTGATGAAGATTTAAAAGAATTTACTCATGGCGTCGCTAATGTAAACGAAACAGAGAGTTTTAAGGAAAAGTCAGATAATTTTTTACATCAATCTACTCAAAACTTCCTCAAATCGAAACACTTATATACTTATATTTGTATTGCGCAATAAAAGTTTAATTCTTAATGCGCTAATCTACTTAAATAAACAAAAATAAATAAATATAGTTTGTCCGACGTGCTGGTAGAAGAAGTTCAAATATTTTGTAATGGAGTAGATAGGGGTCATTGGCTTATGACTACCCTGTGAGCAGTTGAGGCCGATTAATGTTTTTCATCAGTAGGTTTTGTATGTAAACACTGCAGGCCAAGATTAGAAGACTCCGCTTTGAATGCTTTGCTGCTCTTTCGAGAACAAGCTAAGTGCAATAATAAAAACCCAGATCCATCTGCCAAAGTGCATTTCTAACCGCTGATTCCGATTCTGAGGTCCGTATGATTCGTACGTCCTCAAAATTTCGAGTAAATTGCGAGAAAGGCAAAAAATTCGCCATTCGCCATTTCTTCATAGAGTAGAATAAACATATTTGGAGAAATTGTTTTTGTATATTTTTGTTTAATGTTTTTTTTATTAATCATTACTTTCAAACGTACCTGGTATTTACATTGTTATTCGTTACCTGTGTCAATCACATGGTTGTTTTAAATACAATTTAAAAAATGTTTTACTCTAAAATTTGTCTAGAATTAATAGATAAATATCGCTAGCTTAGAGTGCAAAGTTGCTAAGTCTAAATTTAAAAATTGTATAGGAGAGGAAAAAACTTCTTATAACCATTTAATTGAAGTATTTCGCAAAATTTTGAATACAACATTTTGCCTGTTTAAAGCAAAGCAAAACTCCATACGAATCAGAGGGCTTGGATCTTCATTAAAAGATTTCGAACTATTTTGGTCTTATCGACTTTTCGGAGCTTTTTTGGACCTAGCAAATTTTCGTTTCATTGAATATAAACGAGAATAAATAAAAGAAGTACCTTTGTCGTTTTCGCAATGATGCCTTTTTAATTTATCTAGCCTCCTGTATCAAAATATGATTTTTCATCCCGAGATCAAAATTTCCCTCATATTTTGGCATCCCTAGTGTATTTCGTTGAAGTTTTTGCAAAACCGCCTAAATCGTCGTTGTGGCAAAAATGAGATTTGGTGACCCTGAACTCCGGGCATCAAGATTTATGCTGATCTCAAAGGTATACTGTTAATAAATGAAGAAGGAGAAAGTTGAGTTTTTCCGATTGTACGGCATTTTGAATTTCAATCCGTGAGTTAACGTTTTTCGCGTAGTGCAGACCAAAAAATTTACATTTATAAAATATTCGTCCTTAAGAGCCTATTAGACCACAATTTCAATAAGCATATTAGCCATTAAGAATTTGTTCTCATAATTTTTTCTGCTTCTCTCCAAAGTCTCAACATGTTTTTGCAGTTTTATTGCACCTATTAAGGGGAATGTATATCAAATTATTATTGTTTGCAAAGCAAAGTAATTTATTTACTAAACAAACCAAGCCACCAACCAACCGACGAACCAAGGAAGCAAGTAATAAAAGTAGCCGTGCCAAGTGCCAAGAAGTGGTACAGAGTTGAAGTATTGTGGCCGTGGTAGGTACTATATTACAGCCGGTCAACCAGCTGAAAGAACATCCGAAACCAACAACAACCAGTGCCAATGAAGAATGCAAGCAAGCAACGCGCTATGTCAAAACTTTTGATGAATAGCCTTTTAATGGGTTTACAAAAAAGTTTTTAGTGCCATCGCACGTTGTTTTGCGCCAAGTACCTAGCTAGTGTACGTGTGTAGGTTTATGCCAACACCCGCAAAGAGAAAGACGAATAAATGTTGAAAAGGAGAAGGAGATCTAAAATATATAGGAATACAGTAATAATGGTAAGACAAAAGTGCAATGCTAGAAGAAAAGTGCAAGTTGGAGGAGGTCAGTTTCAGCGAGTAGGAAAATTATAGTGAACTGTAAAAAGCGTAGAGGTCCGCAGAGTGTTAGGACCTGAAGGGTGAAGGGTGAGTTGAGTGCAGGCATATTGTTGGAACAAAGATTGCTGTTGTAAAATGCTTAAACAACTTGCCGTTGCTGCCAAGTAACAAAGTTGCCACAAAGCGATAAAAATTGCATACAAATCAACACAACTGGCTGACGGAGAGTAAGACGGTCGAAAGAAAGTGCTGAGCAACAAAGCAACAACAACAACAAAATACAAATACACAATGAACTAGAGTAAAATGGAAAATTAAAAAA
>NW_023458561.1:66226107-66254347 GCF_013731165.1 Rhagoletis pomonella | reverse complement strand
TTTTTTAATTTTCCATTTTACTCTAGTTCATTGTGTATTTGTATTTTTTTTTGTTGTTGTTGTTGCTTTGTTGCTCAGCACTTTCTTTCGACCGTCTTACTCTCCGTCAGCCAGTTGTGTTGATTTGTATGCAATTTTTATCGCTTTGTGGCAACTTTGTTACTTGGCAGCAACGGCAAGTTGTTTAAGCATTTTACAACAGCAATCTTTGTTCCAACAATATGCCTGCACTCAACTCACCCTTCACCCTTCAGGTCCTAACACTCTGCGGACCTCTACGCTTTTAGCAGTTCACTATAATTTTCCTACTCGTTGAAACTGACCTCCTCCAACTTGCACTTTTCTTCTAGCATTGCACTTTTGTCTTACCATTATTACTATATTCCTATGTTTTTAGATCTCCTTCTCCTTTTCAACATTTATTCGTCTTTCTCTTTGTGGGTGTTGGCATAAACCTACACACGTACACTAGCTAGGTACTTGGGGTAAAACAACGTGCGATGGCACTAAAAACTTTTTTGTAAACCCATTAAAAGGCTATTCATCAAAAGTTTTGACATGGCGCGTTGCTTGCTTGCATTCTTCATTGGCACTGGTTGTTGTTGGTTTCGGATGTTCTTTCAGCTGGTTGACCGGCTGTAATATAGTACCTACCACGGCCACAATACTTCAACTCTGTACCACTTCTTGGCACTTGGCGCGGGTACTTTTATTACTTGCTTCCTTGGTTCGTCGGTTGGTGGCTTGGTTTGTTTAGTAAATAAATTACTTTGCTTTGCAAACAATAATAATTTGATATACATTCCCCTTAATAGGTGCAATAAAACTGCAAAAACATGTTGAGACTTTGGGAGAGAAGCAGAAAAAATTATGAGAACAAACTCTTAATGGCTAATATGTAGGAATATTCTTATTGAAATTGTGGCCTAATAGGCTCTTAAGGACGAATATTTTATAAATGTTAATTTTTTGGTCAGCACTACGCGAAAAACGTTTACTCACGATGGAATTGTATTGAATCTCCTTCTTTATTTATTAACGGTATACCTTTGAAATCAGCACAAATGTCGATGACTGGAGTTCAGGGTTACCAAATCTCATTTTTGCCACAACGACGATTTAGGCGGTTTTGCAACTGGCCGATGTGCGGTTTTGAAAACACATCGACGATATGTACTAGGGATGCCAAAATATGAGTGAAATTTTGATCCCGAGATGAAAAATCATATTTTGATACAGGAGGCTGGAAAAATTCAAAATGCGTCGTTTCAAAGAGGGTAAAGGTCCTTGTTTTATATTTTCTCGTTTATATTCAATGATAAGAAAATTTGCTAAGTCCAAAAAAGCTCCGAAAATTCGATAAGACCAAAATAGTTCGAAATCTTTTAATAAAGATCGAATCCCTCTGATTCGTATGAAGTTTTGCTTTGCTTTAAACAGGCGAAATGGTGTATTCAAAATTTTGCGAAATACTTCAAGAAAATGGTTATAAGAAGTTTTTTCCTCTCCTATACAATTTTTAAATTTATACTTAGCAACTTTGCACTCTAAGCTAGCGATATTTATCTATTAAATAAGACATATTTTAAAACAAAACATTTTTTAAATTGTATTTAAAGCAAACCATGTGATTGACACAAGTAACAAATAACAATGTAAATACCAGGTACTTTTGAAAGTAATGTTTAATAAAAAAAAAAACATTAAACAAAAATATACAAAAACAATGTCTCGAAACATGTTTTTCTACTCTATAAAGAAATGGCGAATGGCGAATTTTTTGCCTTTCTCGCAATTTACTCGAAATTTTGAGGGCGGACGAGTCAAACGGACCGCAGAATCGGAATCGGCGGTTAGAAATACACTTCGGTGGGTCGGTGTTTTTATTATTGGACTTAAAATGTTTTCGTAAGAGCAGCAAAGCATTCAAAGCGGAGTGTTTTAATCTTGACCTGATGAAAAACATATATTTATTGGCATCAACTGCTCATAAGCCATTTGAAAACAGTGACCCCTATCTCCTCCATTACAAGATATTTGAACTTCTTCTACCAGCACGTCGGACAAATTATAAGTTTTTTGATTTGAGGAAGTTTTGAGTAGATTGATGTAAAAAATTATCTAACTTTTCCTTAAAACTCTCTGCTTCGTTTACATTAGCGACGCTATGAGTAAATTATTTTAAATATTCATAAAAAAGGCTCAGACTGCAATTCAAAAGTATAGTTTTCAGCTTTTTGTTAATTGCAGTCAAACCGGCATTTTACAAAATTCATACTTCAAAATTCATAAACAAGTTCTTACTGTTCTTTTTGATATTACAAATTTTTCGAGATCTCGCGATTTGCTTGCATTAATTTTGCGGGACCTCAAAAACACCGGGATCACTAATATGTACTATGTCTTAGCTTTACTGAAACGAATTTATGGAGTATAATCTTCAACACAATATTTCATAGACTGGTAAAGAATTGAACGCGTGCCTTAAGAAAATTTATAATTCTCAATTTTGTTGTTGGTTTTTCCGACAGGATACAACACAATTTATACTTGAAATTTAATAACTAGGTGAATTGAGCAACTAGGTCGTAATGGAGTTTAAAAATAAAATCGTTAGTGAACGTTATTTCTAAACATTTTAACGCTAAACGGATTTTTGGTCATGTTTTCATCCCTTTAATTATAATATTGTTATAAGTTAAAGATAATCTTACGCCTGGTAAAAGAGGAGTGATATTAAAAGGTCCAATTTTGTAAAATAAATAATAGAATTAATTTTAAAGACAAACAATAACAAAACTTTGATCTGCTGAGCAACGAATTGAACATTATTGTACCACTTTCGTCTTCTTGTTAGTTAAGTTCTTGAGTACCAGGACGCCGAACTCTATTTTTCACACTTATTTGAGATACATATCCCACGTTTAATAATATAGAGATGTAACTCAAAATTTACGTTTTTGAAGATTTCATTATGCAAATAATAAGCTAATATGTTTAGAATATATTTAGTCTAAGAGATAACCAAATTTCCCAAATATGACGAACATATTTGCCCTTCCATCTATCTTTTTGTATACCAACTGTATGAATTGATAAAACTTTGATTGCCTTTTCCCACAAAATTGAAAATTTGAAATACTTCCTAATATTATTAAACGTGCGATATTTATCATTTCCTGTAAACGCTCATAAAATAACAAACAAAAGTAGAAAAACCTTCCATCCGGGAACTATTCATACATATATTTATTATTGGAGTTAATTAGATGTGACAAACAATAACTGCAATCAATGGCGGCGTAACGACTTGATGGGCATAGTGCAACCACTCAGAAATATGTTCACTTATTTATGTGTATAAAAGTATGCACATACATGCACATGTGCATACTCAACATTAATATACGATTATTAGAAGACAAACTTAATCGAATATATTTTGACGCTGACTAAACGAAAAATCATGTACCGGCGCAAATGTAGTGTGACCGCGCAACGAACGAAAAAAGATAAAAATAAATAAATACTTGCTTGAAATACAAACGCCCTTTGGCCATTAACCTGTGCAGTTAATTTTTTGGTGAACCATTTTTCATTAGTGCCATGAGAAAAGTAAACAAACAGTTGCCACCCTATCGGTCGTAGTAGCAACAGCAGCGGAAACTTGCACCCCTGGCAGACACAACACCCACTACCCGCCACCACCACCAACAGCACCACCATCAGCGTAACTAAAGCAGCACCGTGGCCGGCCGCAACGATTGCCGGTGGTAACAGCAGGCATGCTAAATTAACAACAAAAGCGCAAAACAACAACAACTTTGCTTAGTACAGAAAAAGCAAAAAGATGTGCAACGAAAATGATAACGCAGCGGGTAATAGAAATTAAGCGAAAGTGGTCACATTCCAGGCGCACGACCTCCAACCCACCAGCATATGCGCACACAAGCAAAGACGTATATGTATGTATGTGCGTGTATGTGCGTGTATGCACGCGTTGCAACCACCCAAATGGGGTTGGGGTGAAAGTGAAATGATGAAATGAGCGCGCATACATATGTATGTTTGTATGTTTGTAGGTTTGTGCTACTGAGAATGCACGCCGTTGGGTGGTTGGTTGCGCGAACGGTGCGGCCTATCAAATAACAACCTAAATAAGCAGGAAGACCACTAGCGATGAGTGGAAAGCGAGAGTAGCACTACATATTTGTTTTTAATTATAAAAAATCATAGCAAGGCTAAGTGGCAGAGCAAATGTAGATTTCTGGCGTTTTGTTTTTCTTTTTTATCATTTTCTGTTACTTAATTATTTTCTATTTTTTTATTTCCTTCTTTTGTTTATTTTTTAAGTTTAGCCATTTAGTGAATAGCTTTGGACCAACGCTACTTGCACAGTTATATTTCTACTAATGGAGAAAAATAATAATAATAATAAATTGTAAAAAAACTAAAAAAATTTCGCTAGCAATCGCCACCAGCAAGTGATGAATAGACAGACCATAGGCCGAACGACTTCTCAAGTTTGCAAATGTATGTATGTAAATGGGGTAGTTATAAAAGCAGAGGCCGGTTTAGAGAATAATGGGGCATTAAAAAAGATTGCGGTTAGGTTTATATCACTACTCAGCCATTCGCGCTCAATAACTAAAAATTTTGAGCACTGAAATTTGGTACTAAGATACATATTTGAATTAAATTTAGTACTCATGAACAAAAATGGGCGTTATTGAAGAAATGAGCGCGAATTTAACGTCAATTGAATTATGTAAAGTTGAAGGTATTAAAACGTGGGCGTAGCACCTGTCAAAAATATGCGCGGTCACGCGGCGGATCTCTGGGAGCATTTTAGACTTAGCGGTCTACCGTGTAGACAATATTATATACATAACTCCATCATATATAGTAAGATAAAGTTGAATATTTAGAGGACGAAAAGGATAAAAACAAAGATTAAAACAAGTAAGAAAGTCTAAGTTCGGTCGGAGCCGAACATTAAATACCCGGCGCAAGTATTAAATATATGACTTTCGCCTTTCCTAAAGCTACCGCTACATGGTAAGCCGGGGTGTATCAATTTTGAGTAAATTAGCGTCCTTAAATTTCGAAATATTGCGGTTTCAAGCATTTCTGAAATTTACCGTTATATGAAAAGCGGCCGTAAGTTTAATCCGATTTCAACAATTTTCAACGTTTTCCTTTTAAGTGGCGGGCACAATAACCATACCGAGTTTGGTACAAATTGGTCGAACGGTTACCGAGTTACGAGATATATGATCATAAGTGAGCGGTGCCACGCCCATTTTCCAGAATTTTATCATAAACTCATTTCATGGTAAAGAATTGTTGCAAGCATCAATTTTGAATAAATTAGCTTTAATATTTTCTGATTTATCGAAGATTTTGTATTTCTCTAAATTATTGTTATACAACTGCGCCAAGTTTGGAAGAAATCTGTGCAGCGGTTACCAAGATATACACATGTAACCATAAGTGGGCGTGGCTACGCCCATTTTCCAAAAATTTATTATTTTCTTATTTTTCGTCGAAAATTATTGTAAATATCAATTTTGAGTTAATTATCTTCAGTAGTTAATAAAATATCGCAGTTTTCGTATTTCTGAAAATTTCCGTTATACTTATGGGAGGTAGGCGTCCGATTTTTCCCATTTTCAATACCATTCGTCCTACGCGCGAAAGAAGTGCTTGTACCAAGTTTCGTTAAGATATCTAAATTTTTACTCGAGTTATCGTGTGCCCAGGCGGATGGATGGACGGACGGACGGACGGACGGACGGACAGACAGTCACCGCTTAATCGATTTCTCTTTTGATTCTGACCATTTATGTATACATTTGTCTATATCTATCTCGTTTCGTTTTGCCTGTTACAAACAACCGCTATGTGAACAAACTCATAATACCCTTGTGCACATGTGGTCTCGAGCATGATAAAAATATAGCAAGGTAACCGTTCTCTCAATTTGCCGGCCATGATTTTTTTTTGAAGTTTGCCAACATTTTAAAATCATATAAAAGTGAAAATAAAAAAATGAGATTGTTCGTAATTGTTGTTGCTTGAGTTTGAAAATGGAAATGTGTGTGTGAGTTTGTGAGTAAATTTAAAAATTAAATTGTTTGGAAACGTCAAGAATTTGAAAAGTGACTCTCAGCGGTTCTACCTTACTATATTTTTATCATGGTCTCGAGTATAAAAAGATAAATATAATGACAAAAGACGATAGAGATAGATAAAGTCATAATAAAGAAGATAAAACTGAAGAATGAAATATTTTATGTTATGTTAAGGTGTTAGGTTATGGTATATTATGTTATGTTATATTATGTTATGTTATGTTGTGTTATGTTACGGTATGATATGTTATATTAAGTTATGTTGGGTTGGGATATGTTAAATAATTAATAGAGGTATGCACTGCGACCAACAGGTCTATTGTGCCCTATGCTATGTTAGGTTATAGTTTTTTATATTACGTTACGTATTGTTATGTTATATTATATTACGCTATGTTATGTTATGTTAAGTTATGTTATGCTATCTTATGTTATGTCATGTTACATTGTGTTATTTTTGTTGTGCTATGTTATGTAATGCCATGTAGTGTTATGTGGTTCAGCGCAGTACACCTCAGCTCACCACAGCTTATTTAAAATCGCCTCACGTCAACTCCTCTCAGTTCACCTCAACTCACCTTAATTCATCTCACCTCCCTTCATCTCAACTTTATAGCTGAAATACAATGCCGGCGAACGGCGAACTCACCACAGCGAAATTCGCGCTGTCAAAATTAGAACACCCGCAAGCATATGAAATTGAACACATCCAAAGCGAAATGCGAAGTTCGCTTGGCGGCGTTTCATGGCGATAGATTTATTTCTATCGCTCTGCTGGGCGATGACAGCTGTGCGTGCCAAAGGTGGCCGTATTTGTTTTGTGCTTTCAAAGTTTAAAAAGAAAACAACCTAAACACGATTTTTTTTTGTTGTTTGAAAAATATAGTTGTGGATTCGTTAAATCTGGCTTGAAACAAATTATTTATAATAATCTTTCTTTGTTTTACATTTATATTTGTTATCATTTCCTCATTTCTAAATATGGTTTAGTTTTTTCTAAATACGATCCCGGGATTTTCGGGATACCGTTGGTTCAATCCCTGGATCCCGGGATTAGAATATTTATTACTTTTCAACGACTTAGCATGAAAAATTTGCATCAATATGGTTTCGGAAGCTCTCTTACCATATAATAAATATTAAGTAAATGGGTTTGAAACATACTTTTAATTTAAAGTGAAAATTATTTCATAAGTAACAAAACGAAAGGCAGTTATTAAATGTATATGTACTTAATAGTACATATCTGGTAAAGTAATTTAAGTTATGTCAAACAAAGCTCGATGCAAAAAAAAATTTTATAAAAAAAATTATTTTCTAGTTGAAAGAAATTCATAATACTGGTGGCAGAAATAAGAGAAGCGCCCTAATTCGCGCAGTTTTGTCTATATTCCTTTTTTTATCCAAAATTTAAATTTTTTTATAAAAGTCTACCACATATTATATATAATTAACTGCATATAAATGGGCATTTCTCTGACGCCATGATTTTTTAAAAAGACTTTATCGAGCCCTAACCGCCAAAATAACGTAAGCGACATTTCAAAATGAAAATTAAAAAAAAAGTGTCACGTTATTTTGGCGGTTAGGGCTCGTTATAATTTCAAAGATATGGTTAATTCCAAAATTTATCTCAAAAAATTCAGTGCAATGTAAAACAAAAGTATGGATACCAAATGAAATAATTTTTTTGTGTTAACAAGGAGGAATAGGATTTGAAAATGCCCCTTTATTCTATTTTATTTTTTGTTTAAACTAATAAAGTTAGTCCTTAACAAATAATTTTTTCAAAAATAAAAATTGAAAATTTTCAAGGATATTCGAGGATAAAATTATAAAAGGGTATTTTCAATACCTACCCGTATCTTATGCAAAAACAAATGTAATGTGTTTTAACTCTACAGAATCTTCTCCTTCATTTGATACCCATACTGGTTTTTTAAGTATATTGCACTGAAATTTTTAAACCATTTTTTGAAGTACTCATATCTTTCGAATTTCAAAGTTCTTGTTTAAAAATCCTGACGTCAGAGAGAAAAATTTAGAACGCAATTTTACTATATTTGGCCCATTGGTTTGGCGAATATATTGATTTTTTTTTTTTTTGCAAAACTGCCTGCCGCAAGGTGTTATATGTATATTGAGCTTCACATCTATAAAAAAATGTTAAAAATTAAATAAGCAAAAGAAATGTAGCCAAAAGTGTTCAACATAAAGCGTTTCTATTATTGCCACCAGTGTAAATTGCAAATCCCGAAAATCCCGGTATTCTAGGCAAATAATGCCGGGATTTTCGAGACTTAAAAAAAACCCATATCCCGTGATTAATATTCCTAACCTTAACTCAGTTGGATAAATTACACAGCTACAGTGTTAGTAGCATGAGAACAGAAATATATTATAACATTTTAAAATAATTTTGCATATTTGTATAAAACGTGGGGTGAAACACGCCGGTAGGGACTAGTAATTAGCATTTAGTCAATATCCTCTTTTGTTGCGTGTTTTTACAAACAATGTGAGCCTAAAAAGAGCTGTACATATATGAGATCAATAAGAGCCAAAGCAGAACCTAAAAAAAAATCCCAAAGTTTTCACTTAGTTATACGGCTAATAAAAGTCATATAAGGGACTCAAAAAGAGTCTGATATAATTAACATATGAGGCCATCAGAGGGTCCTCAAAGAGCCGAAAGTGAGGCATAAAAGAGTCAATTATGACTCATACTCATTTGATGTATGAATTTAGGCTCATATAAGTCCATTTTAGTAGGAAGGGAAACACCTTAATTTCGGACTCTAAATGAGCGTAAAGGCTCCAAGATGAGACTCCTGTATGACTCATTTATGACTCCAAATTTTTGCGGGGAAAAAACCCAAATGTGTTTCGTTTGTATTGGAAGCGAACTGCTCTACTGTGCATTCTTATCACTCCATTAAAATTTCTTTTATGTTTTCGAAAATTTACTAAACTTTCGCTGTGTTTGGTGTTTCTATTGTTACTGAATATAGCATTGGAAATATCCGACATAACTAAATGTACATACACACATATGTATGTTTCCAAGAATGTACATACATATGTATGTACATGCAATAGTAATAGAGGTCTATGATGTGCAGTCATGCATGTCGCTGCAGCTGAATTGGATTGCAAATTTACATATCGACATTTGTTTATGCCCGTTACGCCCCCATAAATGCATTGGCAAACAAACATACCACTAAATACATACTAAAATAAACAAATGCAAATAAGCAAAAACATAAGCACACACAAGCGCATATCCTCAACTGCATAAAGCTGAAATTCGCTACACAGCCATACATAATGATGTACGTATGTGTAAATGGATATGTGTATCTGTGTGCCAGTTTTTGTTTGCTTTGACTTTTTTAGTCCTCCTTAGACATGCAAGCTTCATACTTATGTTTTTAGCTCCATATGTATGTATGTATTGCATGTATATATGTATGTGCGCACATTTGCATAAAAAACATCTGGCATTCGACATTTGTTCGCTCGTTTTACTTGCATGTCGCATTTTTTATCATTTCACTTTATTTTTTTTTTTTTTAACTTTCTAATTCCTCGTTTTTGTCCTCTGCAATGGCACGTTTTGTGTTTGCTTTTTATTATTATTGTTATTATAGTCATCAAGTTGATGATTGTTGTTGAGCTTAGTACGAAACGGAAGCGAAATGTCAGTGTCAGTGTCAGTGGCAGGACGCGCCAAACAACGCCCCCAAGTAGCCCGCCCGCTCTGCTGTTTAAATACCGGAGAAATTCATAAATTTCAAGGTTTCTTTCAAGAGGTGTAGGAAGTAAGTAGTTTCTATTTATTACCCTTGATTTGCTTAGAGCTTTGCCGTTATGCTAAGTGAAAGCCTTTGGAATTAGATATCAATAAATCATATTTTTACCTCTGCGTTTTGTGCAATTGTCTAGGGATCTTATATGTTCACGTATGTAAGTATATTATGGCCATTCATAACACTGTACAGCACTGTACTGGCTGGGTATTGGACAAAACCAACTTTTTTGGAGAGATTAGGTTTTTAGTAAAAAAGTTATTTCTCCGTTTTTCGAAGTTAGCCTCCGAAATCGAGATATGGGCCTTCGAAGTTCGAAATTGAACCTTTGGTAAAAAGTTATTTTTAATTATTGTATGGAAAAAACTAAAAAACTAAAAATACAGACATTGTCCGCCTTTTGCTCTTATATAAATGGTATACAACCTTTTGTCGAAATTTATATTACAGGTGATATAAGCGGTCAAAGATCAGGTCTTCGAAAAATTAAAAAAAAAAAATTCAGAAAATTTTGAACCTGACTTTTGACCCCATATAGCACCCGTAATACAAGTTTGCACAAAAAAAAAATTATACACCACATAAATACGAGCAAAAGGCAGATAACGTCTGTATTTTAATTTTTTTAGTTTTTTTACACACAATAATTAAAAATAATTTTTTTCCAAAGGTCCAATTTCGAAGGCCCATATTTCGATTTCGGAGGCTAAGTAAGTAAGGAAAAACGGAGAAATTGCTTTTTTACTTATGACTTAATCTCTTAAAAAAAGTTGGTTTGGTCCAATACCCAGAAAAAATTTAGATTTTGCCGTATAGTGTAATTTATAAGAGAAACTTCCATAATATAATAGTAAATCTTTTTAAAGTGGTGTAGGATTTTGAATGATAGTAATAAAAGGGGTTTTGAAGGAAAATCACACTATAGACAATGTTAATATGTAGGTACTCTGACTTTGATGGAATTCTCAACATTTCGAGCTCTATATGGGGGAAAAAAGCAAGAACGGGTCAACCTGAGAGTTTTCCTACCATCTTAGGGACGAGGGTGTCAGCACCCCGATTGCCACCGAAGCCATCATGATCTGGGATAGATTAAAATCTTGGTCTCTTATCACCAAGTTTGGATCTATTACTATACCGCCTTACAAGCGTCCCTTTCAGCATTTCAGGAATTATTACCTTGGAGCTTAGTAAAGGATAGCATCGATGTTTGAATTTGACCACGGGGCAATTTATGAACTATTTTAAGTCACTTAGACGGCCCCTGAAATTTCCACATTTCATTCAGCTTAGATTCGGCGGTCTTATGGCTTTCCAACAAGCCCCTTTCTCAATAAGTATGAGAGAGGCGTCATGCCTGTGATGATACCAAGCATCTCTGCTGGACACGTGGTGACCACACAAAACATTCGGTGGCTTTTGGCCGTTAGGCTACTGCTGCATATGTTGTTATCGGTTTAATAACCGTAATGAAGGACCGCAACGTAAATTTCGGGAATATTATAGACATAGTACCACGGCTATATATTTCACCTCTTGTATTAACTATAGCTTCATCGACAATCAGCGTGCATTATGGGGCTTAAGAACCCTTTCAGAGTAGCCGCGGCTAGTCGGTACTATCTTCCTGCTCTTAGCTCCACTACTATGTACAGGTGTGAATTTTCGTATGCTTTACTACGATGCGGACGGTCATAAAGTTAGAAATATTCATCCTTTTCTTAAATATGTTTGACGTATTATCAAAAGCCCCTAATAAATATATGAAGAACTTGAATGAGGCAGCGTATTGCAGCGACTATAGATCTTCGTCCTCGATATACATGTTGATTTTCATATAGAGGCTTGGCCTCGAGATAGATCTTCCATTTGATGTGAAAGTCAATAAGTTTTTCAAAGCTTTTGATTAGAAAAGAGCTAAGGGTGATTGGTCGATACGCCTTGGGGAGATCAGTTTTATTTTTTTCCTGCCTTAGTTCTAAGGACAACTTTTATGTGAAATCAGATAGTGTATGAATAAATATTTATCACTTGCAGAGACTTGATGACCGAATATCCAAGCACAATAAAAGTATATAAGGGTCAAAATCATCGATGTGGAGAATTTCTATTTAGCGATTAATATAATTGACAGTCAATGACAAATTTAATCGATTCAGTTAAATGCACTCTTATTTTAATCCTATTCTATCCAAAATAACCAAAAAATAATTTCGGACTGCATTTTCGGAAAATACACTTTAAACATTATGTTTTGCTTAAATTTGAGAATTTTCGGTCATGTATACAAATTCCTACACATTTGAGCTAAACGATATGAATTAAACTACATTTCAAATTCCCCTGTTTTTACTACTTTTTATTTTTAGAAACATTCCCGAAACTATTTTTTCTAGTCCCTCATGCAGAACGTTTATCGATAAATTCCGAAATGTATCACTTCGTGAGCTGCCCTGGTCATAAATTTAATTGACGACGACCTAATTTAATTCTCCATGATTTTTGACATATATAACTTAAAATTTATATTTTATAATTCAAAATTAACCAGCAATCATTCTGAGATTCATAAAATAACGTCTGCAAAAGCAAATTTCCGAGTATTTTTATATTATAAACTAACAACACAAGCTCGCCTTCGATTTCCAAACTCATCAGTATCAGTGAAATATGATCAAAATGGGCGTAGCTCTGCAAATAAATTTGTATGTGCATGCGGTGTGGCTGACATGATTTCTATGTGACCATCGATTACCAGATAGACATTTGGGCATTAAAACTAATTTGATGCAATTAAACGGATGTGTCTGCCAACACCAATAACATTCAAAGGATTTCACGCGCAACTACATATATGTCTTCTCGCATTCAAGCGCTCACATACACACACACACACACAAAGTTTAAGGCATATTAATAGGCGCTCGGTCGCGCTAATGTGATGCGTGGGCGCGAAAAACGAAATTTTAGTTTGATATATAGTATATATATGAGCGTATGTATACCTAACACACATGTTTTGCCAAATTTCTAACAGACTTTAAAAGGACTGCGACCCTTACTCACAAAGGACACGCACGTGCATATCACATACATACATACATACATATGTAGACACATGCGTAGACATGTGCGACTGCATCAAATGAAAATCAAATAATTTTAATACAATTCGAAAGTACAATATCTGATGAACAGAACACACAAGGCAATTCTGGTAATGGCACAACAACAACCCAAGCAACAGCATCGCTATCACACCAATCACTTTGTTAATAATATATGAGTTTTGCATTTCCATCAATGCCATGCACAGACGAGCGTCGAGCGTCGAGCGTCGACCATTGACCGCCAAATGCCAGCCACCGACCGACGCGTCGGCTGGATTTGTCGTTAAAGGTTGTCGGTTGTGGTGGCGGTGGCGGGCGTCAGTGGTGTCAAACCGGTGACAACGTTGGTTGCTTCATAGTAATTCCAATGATGTAGATTGCTCACACAATACTTACATACATACACGCACGCATTAATGTCACATACAAGCGTACAAATGCGTATTTTCCTAATGCCTTTGGTCGGCCGTCGATTGCGCGTGTACGCATCCGCTTCCGAAAACGAAACGGAACGTTCAAGCGGCTACGGCCGGTGACAACGGTAGCTGATAATGAAATCCTTCGCTCTGCCGGCTTTTGATTGTGCCCTTTTAGGACTTCCTTTGATTGCTTGTGTATCAAAGGAGGTATGTGTGTATGTATGTATGTATGTATATGTGTATGTTTTGCATTTGCCAGCGCTGGCTTATCGCCGGCCATACAATCGTCATCATCATCTCGGTTGATGTGTTGTTGGTGTGTCTGATGTGATAATCCGCAGGAATTAATAAATAAACCATTAACAAATAAACTAGAAATAATCCCGAATGCTAGAGCAGTGATAGCGACAGCATACGCAACAACAAAGTTAGAGTGATTCGTACACTCATTGACCTTATCGCAATGACAACAAAGTGGGACACATACCTACATACATACATTTGTAATTTTAACAGCAACATCAGCAGTGAATTTTAACAGAAAACTTTGTTTGTGGGAGAGAGCTACGCAAATATTTAGTATAGTTAATCATAGAACTTATCATAATATACGTTTTTGATCTTTGAAAGTAAATTAAAATACAAAATTTTATTTCAAGAGAAATAAAACCAGCTCGGATTTTTTTCCATGACCTTCGTTCATTGTCCTATTTTAAGTAAAACACAGTTAGCAATTGTGGCATCGAAATCTATGGGAGCTTATCTTACTGAGATATAAATTCCTCTCCCGATTATTTTCTGAAGGCGGAACCATCGTTTTGAGTTGAGTCCAAGAACGATGAATCCGCCTTTATTGATATGTTCAATGTAAATAAATATATACCAGTGTATCGCGGAGCTTCAAGTAGTTCAAGCAACTGGCAATTCAAAGCGAAATATGTATGTGAAGTCAGTCCGTAAGTTTTTTGTTAAATAAAAACTTAATTAGTGTATTATATGAATTGTAACAGTAACCAGGCTAATCAAAAAATATGAACTCACTTTCGACCTCTATTTTTAAAGCCATGCAAAACTAATTTTGAACTAAACGAATCATTCCGTGGTTTATGTCAAGATTTTAACTGTCATTCCATATCGGACTCGATTTTTACTATAAAGAAAACTATTATTTCCACTCTCAATAATTGAAATACTATCTTTAGCATATCCAATCAGCTGATGAATTTGATTCTGTAGCTGAATAGTTTTAGATCTCGACACTAAACACACTCCTGTTTCCACTACTCGGCACCAAAAAACTAAAAAAAATCCACTCGTTAATTCGGAATTATGTATCTCGATAATTAACTGCAGTTGATCTGGATTAAGTGCTAGAGTTAATTCCCAAATTTAACTCGGATCAAAAGAACATTCGATGACAACACTAACCAAAACTCAGAGAGCGCATAATACAGAGACAATGCAAAACTAGCATGAACATATAGCTTTTCATCGGTAATGCAGTCACCTTACTAATTCAGATAGGAATTCAATTAAAATTGAATAAGAACTTATTTGAATTGATACGGTGACTGCATTACCGACGACAAGGTGGATGTCCATGCTAGTTTTGCATTTTCTTTGTGTTCTACGCTCCCTGAGGAAACAAATACGCAAACAAAGCAGTGAGGGTTGCGTACTACAAGCCTGCAGGTCCAAGGGGCGATCCTCAGTTGGAGCGATTTCCAAAAAAAAAAATTGTTTTTATTGTTACTTAAATTTTTTTTAGTTTTATTTGATATTTATATTTAATTTAGCTTTATTTACTTTTCGTTTGTTTTATTATATTTCAAACCTTTTATTTTATTATTAGTGGATTCCAATTTGAAGAGTTTAAACTAAAAAATCAAAAACAATTAACTAAAAATAACTTGAAAAAAATATAGAAGTTATAATTGAATAAGAACAAAAAATTAATAAATGAATAATCTACTGGCTGTGGGGTTCGATCCTACGACCTCGCGGCTGTAAATCCGCATTACTGCCGTCTGTCAAGGCACAATTTTGATCAGATCAATTGCGGCGTTAATCCGGATCAACGTTGCCGTCTGTCTATGCTTTAAGGCTAGCTGAGATTGAGCGTTTCGTTATTAAAATACTAGTGGAAATTGTGAAGAATTTTCCACTCAGCATAATGTCAAAGAAATCGTTATGTCTACATTTTCGCAGACACTGTAACATTTCCAAAAAAAAAGGAACTTGACATAGTCAACGTCAACATCGCGGAAGTGGGCAGTGGCCAAAATAGCGTGTTCGGGGACCTGAGCATCAGAAAGCAGCATCAACGGCTGACCAAAGTAGCAATCAAGTAAATGAGAATTCACATCAACGCACGCAACCACCAGCCTTCCCATACTCTCCACGTGCCATAAGCTCGAGCTCCGGCCAAAAACGCCAGTGACCACAGCCACACAGCAACGCTTATCCTGCGCTGGCCTCCCGTACCGTCGTACTCTTGACGCACTGCGGGCTAAATATTTTTGTACTCGAGTATTTACGCTGTTGTTGTTTTCTTTGTTGTTGACTCTACGTCCCTGTTTCTGCGCTTTTGGCTTCAATGTTGTTTAGTCGCTGGTTGTTTGCTTTAGTTCGATTTGTTTTATTTTGCTTTGGCTTGGCTCGCTTTGGTTTGGTTTGGTTTGGTTTGGTTTGGTTTGGTTTTTTTGACTTTAGTCGCTTATCAATCGGTGGACATCAGCAATAAATTTCAACATTCATTATCAAATCCATTTGCTGGCATTAGCCAAAAGTGCGTACACTCACGCACAAGTAAATATATGTATGTGCATATGTATGTATGTATGTAGGTAAATAAGGGACATAAACAAATTGTGACTACAACACTGCACGCAAACGTACACACACCCACACACACACACACACACACACACACCTTCACACTGCAGATGCTTTGCGTTGTTCAAATGCCTGGTTTTGCCTGACTTTACGTGTAAATGCTCGCCTTATCAACTTTGTCTGTGTCGTCTATTGAATTAATGATATGGCAGGTTTGTAAATTTTTATGATTGTATTGAATTAAGCATATTCGAATCCTGTCAGGCATTCCTGCTCGCAATGTATTGCACAATGCAACAAATAAATATGTATGTATACGCATACATACGCACACATACTCACATAAGAAACATGCGATCTAGGAATGCTAATTCTAGTATTTATGTATGTACATATTTGAAAACATGTTCGATACGAATCGATTTGTGGCATGTTTGTTGTAATGGTTGTTCTCCATATACCGCAATCATTGATGTTTCCATATGTTTTTGTAGAATTGTAATATGAAAATGTTTGCAGCAAATGCGATAAGAAAACGTTTTACCTTTGTAGTTAGTAGTTAGTCGTGCAAATGGCCTTACAAGAAGTAAACTAGAAATATGTACATTAGGGTGATCCTTAAGAAGCAAATGAGCGATTTTTTTCAGTCTCACTCCTCCAATCGGTAACACCACATGTTACTATAGTCGAAGATATCCCATATAAATTTTAATACCGATTGAAGTCGGTTATGACGTCGTCATAGGGCAATCTGATCTTTGACCTGATCTGATGTAAAAATGTTCGCCCTTCATTTAAGGACAACCCTAATGTGCATACATATGTATGTACATTTATAGATTCTAAGTGAAAATGTCTGCAATTCTTGTTTATTTTACGATATCAAGGGATGTTTATACTCGTAGCCAGCCAACAGATTTTAAGATATTAAAGGTACATAGTGAGTGCGACTTTTCATACACGATTAATGTAGGTTTGCAGAGATGAAGGTTCTATTAGAAAATATTTTATTGAAAAAATAAAAGATTTTAAGTGCACTTATCGATCTTTATGTTGTGATATTAACTATAGCTTGTGAGTAAATCCTAGATATAGCGTGCAATTCTTATGCATCTTGCTTTAATAATAGTTTTATTAGGTTCCTTGGTTCACGCCTGAATATTTTTTGAAAGAGCTGTGTCGGCTGATCACTTCAAAAGTACTTGGGGGGCCGTTTCGCAGCCGGTCAAACCACCAGCGTATCTTTTTGACTCGGTTGTATTTCCTTGGTCTATTTTTGCCAACTCCAAAAGTTCAAAAAATTCCAATCTCCTCTGAAAAACGCTCAGTTTAAAATCCGAAAATCCCAGTTATGAATATTAAATATTAAAAGTTTTTAACAAAAATGTATGTTAAGAGTATTTATAGCAGACAGCTGAGAAGAGAAACGACTAGCGTGCTGCGTTGAGCTCGGCAAAACCCGGTTACAGGCGGTTACAGCGCCCAACAAAAAGAATAAGGAGGCTATTTTGTGTCAGTTCCACCAAATCTAAAATATTCGGCCTTATTACGGTTATCGTCGTCCTACGGCGATGTAATTTTTTCATCAAAAAATAGGCCCAGGCGGAAAGGTGTTCCTCGCAAAAAATAGTTAGGTCAGCGTAGCTGGCGTTGGACTTACGAGGGCTATTTTTTTATGAAAAATTACATCGACTCGAAAGAGCTCCAAGCACTCCAGAACCTTTTTTCAACTTCAAATGGCCTTGGCGCCTAACTAACAAACAATGGCCCGATGAGAGTCCCTGCTGAAGTCATGTGATATCCACTTATTTATCCGCTAAAGTATACGCGCAAATACTTTGAAATTTTGTATCTGGATCCGTTTGAAGAATATTGTTTTATTTAAGTTTTTAACACACGGCCATGCTTTTTCACGTTAAGGTTAATACCTCTATTTACCTCTCTCATATAAAGCCCCTTTCGCAACACGAATCAAATAAACTTTCAATTTCCACAACAGTGAACTTGAGCTGCAATCCAAACTTCTTATTAAATTGATTTTTGCTGTACCTAACCTTTCAATCATGAATTAATAATGATAAACTACTAAATAATTTCCTAACTTCCCACACACACTAAAATATTTATGTATAAATTTCAACCCTGAAAATTTACTAAATAGGTATGCCCAACTAAATAAGTATGAGTGCTCGAAATAGCATTTGTATATGGAATGCGGAAAGGCAACCAACCGTCAAAAGACACAACATAATAGCAGAAGGAATGACAGGAAATTGAAGTCAGCTAGAGAAGGTCTACCGATGAGGACCGCAAAGAAATGCTTCAAAATTTATAGAAAATCTGAATTTTGAAGCAGTGATGGGCGTGTGGTGTCCACATAGGTAGGTGTAACTGTATCACACAAGGGGGTTTAGAGTGTGCTTAAAATATACATATATACATATATACATATGCATGAAATGATACACGCATGTATGTACACATGTACGCAAATGTGCGTGTGTACTTTCTTGCCCCTTGTGTGTTACCAAAAGTACAAATTGTGAAATTTTGTAAATTTTGGAAAGTTGCTGTGTGAATATGAACAAATGTTTGGAACAACAATGGATGTAAATGTATGGTCTTATTAAAGGCTGAGTGCTGAATGTCTAAGTGGTTGTGTATCTAACACATTTTCATTATTTTTTGTGTGAGCAAAACAAGTGTGGCAGTGAAAACAAAAAAAAAAACTGTACACCGAAATAAATAACAATGACATGTGAAAGCAATTAAATTGGATAGCTATGTAGTATAGCACAACCATGCCAACCCTAATAAAGACAAGTAATTACATACTTGAACATCGCTCAGTTGCTCCAGAAGAAGGGTTCAAAGTGAAGGTGTCAAGACACACGCTCACACACAATTTTTAAAGTACTTGGAAAATTATTTGGTAATTACATGTGACATTAAAGTGTATTTCGCTATTCATTATTTTCAAGCCACTAATAGGATTTTGTGCAGCCTTTTTGCCTTAAATGCAGTAGGTATTTATGTATATGTATGTATGTGTCCTAAGCAAGCAACAGCAGACGTTTTAAGCTTATTTACTTTAATGTTTTAAGTTTTTAAGATGTCATTTGAAATTATCCAAAATGCTGCTTACTGAAATCAAAAAAAAAACAAACAAATAAGAAAAGCAAAAATTGAATAAAAACTTTGAAGTTTGCCTTCAAAATGATGGACGTCAAAGCAAATTGAATTGCTCACGCTTTCTGATTTCGTCGCAGTTAAGCACATAAGCACGCAAGTGGAAAGTGTGGAGCTGAGTAGAAGAAAAAATAAAACATGAGCGAATTTTGACAATTTCATTAAATGTCATTGGCATGACGACGGCTTCGGAGCACGCAAACACTTGCAGCCATTCAAAGAAAGATATTCGAAGCTGCGCTGCTACTGCTGCTGCTGATCAAAAGGTCCTTGCTCGTTGTCATAAACAAACTTGCTCACAAACAATTTCTCTTTGATTCACAAATACATATGTTTGTATATAGAAATTGTATGTATTTTTAGCACAGGTATTTCAGCTTAGATACCCATGTATGTATGTACAATCGAAATATATTTAGTAGCTCGCGTGAGCAAGGGCACGGCAAGTGTGTACAGCGAAGTTCAATTTTCCATTCTCTTCCATGTATTTGAACATGTCGCTTAGCTGCAGCTAATCCTTTTTTAAATAAATTTGTTGGCAAAAGTGCTTACATCGAAAGACACACAAACGAGAATTTGTGTATGTACGAGCGTGCGTGCTGTTAATACCCAAAAATACAAACACAAACAAACATAGTTGTGCAATCCACGCGCCACTCTGTTACAGGAGCTTATTTATTTGTAGGACTATTCACTTTTTGGAAGCGCGAATTGGGAAATCAATAGAGATTATTGATTTTTTGTTTTCATTCACTACAAACTGTAGCTATTAAAGTGGAATATAAGAAACGTATGTTTATGTTTTGTAACAGCTTAAGTTAAGCTGGAAAAAGTTCTGACGAGATTAAAAGGGTCATTATTTCTTGCGCTCGGAACTCTTTTTTTTCATGCAAAATTAATGAGCAGAGCTTTAATACTTTTTAAATGAAGATATTGCATTTTTATTACATTATTCTGTGCATTGATGTTCTGTACTGCGGATTGTCTATCTCGCTTGTAAAGTAGCTTCCAGCAATCAAATGGTTTTGTTTCAATTATTAGCTATCCCCAAAAATTTTTTATTTTTGGTTTTCCTCGCTTTGAAAGATTTTTTCTTGAATTCTTATATTTTTACGAGATATCTCTAAACCAATTAAAGCGAGCGTCTCTGTGCTAGCGTGCCAGCTGACAACCAAATTATTCATACTTGCATAAATAATTCGTTCATATACTGAGCCAAAAGCACAATGGTTTTTTCACCCAAGTTATTGTTGTATTTTTTCTTGGTCAATAAGCCGATTGTAAGACAGAGCAGAAGTGCTTGCTATTATTTGTTGGCTTCCAGTAGTACGCATGCCGCCAGCGCAATACATAATTTTTATGTTTCCTCTCCTTTTGGATTTTCTTAATTACGAAAAAGCCTCTGGGAAGTGCAGAACCAAATCATACGACGAAGAAAATTGATTCAAGTTGAACATTTGAAGACACATTTATAAAGCGGCTGTAGCTGAGCGTGTTAGTTGCTAATCCCGTCAGAGGCAACATGTTAAAATGATCTCCGAATTATGAAAAAGCATCTGTGAAGTGCAGAACATAAACTTATTCAAACGAAAAATCAACAACCCGAAGTTTGGTTAATGTAAACAAAATTGTGGTTAATATTACCAAATCATTGTCGAAAATATCAACCAAGGCATTGTTAATATTAACCAAAAATCATGTTAATTACTTTTCAAGTTTGAATTTGATAATATTAACCAATTTTTGGTTGATCTTGCTTTCAGTGTACCCAGTACGGAAAAAACCAAGTTTGAATATTAATTTTCCACCAGATTTTTCCCCATCACAACTTTTAATTGAAGATCTGATTTGCTTTCTTGCAACCAACTGCTTACTTTAACATGGCAATGTGCTAGCAAGCACTCAATTGTCCGCCTCTGCATTTGGTTTCAAATACTTTAAAATGCATTTGGCTTAAAGCGCTTCAAAGTCAGTATGTTTCGTTTGGTTACGCTTTCGTTCTGCACTTCACAGTAGGTTTTTCATTTTTCCAAGATACAAAAAAAATGTATAATCATTTTCACATGCTGCCTCTGTTGGGATTTGAACCCGGACCTTCTGGAAGCTAACAAGTAACAGCAAGCATGCGTCACTGAATCCATTTCCATGGCCAGACGAACCGAAAACACATTTAAAAACTTTTGTAATGGTTCAAGAGATTCAAGAGCACCAAAAAGATATGTACATACATATATTTAAAACTTTTTTAAAGTTTCAATACAAACTCCTTTTCAGTCATAAAAGAAAAAAAGTTAAGTTAAGTTCGCTTTATTTAAAGCTTACTTGAAAAGTCAGGATAAGTTTTTTATGCAACGATACTATTTTATTTAGCTGTTCAAGTTCCCGCAGTATGTATTAGATTTTGTCACAAAAAAGTTTATTTTCCACACTGTGCGCTGCAGTTAAGTTGAAGCAACATGTGGCGCAGTCCGACTTCATGGCAGTCGATGCTTAACTGTTTTGGGGTTTGGACATAGTTCTCTTGGTATAGTTCTCTTGGCAGCTTCTACTTCGATAAAACCTACAATTATGTACCCAGAGTGGTTTCAAACAGCGCTCTCTCTGCATTTTCTTCTCTCTTCTCTCCCCTCAAGGAATGAAAGGTTTAAAGGGCAGCAGATGAAAGATGGGTCTTCATTCTTCACAGAAAAGTTTTTGAAGGAGTATCTTGTCAGCAGCTATCCATAAAAAAATTTAGTCTTCCATAGCGCCATTAAGGAAGCGGTGATTTACCTGATCAATTGCCTCGCATAGATAAGCAAGATAGAAATCTTCTCTGATAGCCGAGCGATAATCAGGTCTAAAGACTATGAAACTGGCAAATGAGGACTCCTTCCCAAAGTGAACGTTACAACTACTTTTGTACAGGTGTAACTTGGACTTATGCAACCGAAAGTCCTACCAAGCTCAAGCTTAGATTGATTCGGAAACGGTTAGTGGATTTCCTAAAAGGACACTAATCCGCAGGCTCGTTCCTATTAAAAGCATTGAAATGCTTCATTATTTGCTGCGAAGAGCTGCAAAACCTGTGAGTCACACCTAATCCTACTAATACTAATACTCTGTAAGACCGATGCTGATCTGATCAACATCCCAAAAAAGTTTTTTTTCCAATTTTAAAGTCATAAAAAAATGCCGTAAGGAACCATTGAACAAGTGTGGGTTCAAAAAGCAATCCTCCAAATTACCCAGCATTCATTTCTTTTCTCAGCTTAAAGTGTTTATTCTTCAGTATTTTAAATAAATCAAATGCAATTTGTCAAAACTTAATATAAATTTTACGTTAATTTATTTAAATTGAATCAACTGTAAATTAAATCAAACCACAACAATTAAGCATCTGCAAGAGACAACGTATTTAAATTAAAATCCATTTCAAAGCCAGCAACAAACCTTTCTCTTCTATTCGCTTCGAATTTTCTCCTGCTCGAACTGCAGGCAACACACAGCAAAAGCGATTATTGAGATGATCGCTGATGAGCACCACAAATGCCAACGCAAGCCGACACAAACACCCACATACACATGCTCACTCGTCGACAGCACGCACACAAACAAAAGCAACCAAATACGGCAACAAAAAAAAACAGTAAAATCAGACAAACAAACAAGTATTAAATATTTACTTTAGACTAAACAAATGACATGGAATGTGGGTAGAAAAGCACACTTCGGGCTAAATAGAGAACACATAAAGCTGTGTGGGTGGTAAAAGAGGTGGTAAGAGGTGGGCTCTGTTGCTGGATGCTAAGCTGCTGACGAGTGATTTGCGATATGGAAAACTCTGCACAGAAACAGAAACAGGAACATAGGCAACAACAGCAACAGTGAGCTTAACGTATGCACATTACTCAGGCAAATGAATAAGGATAAAAAGGTGCATATTTATATGTATGAACATATGTATGTGTTTGTAAGAAAGGCATGAAAGCGAGGTGGTGGCGGGCGCTGCTGGACGCCAAAGCGCTAAAGGGGTACTTACCTACGACCACTGTGTCGTTGCTGCGTGAGCGCGTTGGTGATTAAACATAAAGGATGGAAATCCATTTATTTCGGACCAACACGCCAGCAGCAGCTTTACAAGAGCACACAACTACATATGTAAATGCACAGCACGCTTACGGAAAGTTGATGTGCCGTTGCTTGGAAAAATAATGCTGCAAATATTTTTTATGCTTTTTTCATGCTTTCATTTCATTGCATATCATCACACATTATTCCATTCCATTTCAATTCATTTCATTTCGTATTATTTTAAATTTGCATTAGTGAATGAAAAAATTCACTTTCATTCAGCCGAAACAAATGTACCCAACCATACGTGTGAATGTGTGTGTAAGTAGATATGCGAGTATATGTCGGGGATTAAGTGAGGGCAGCATAGACTTGCCGCCCGCCGTAGGTGGTGGGAGTCCTGCGGCGAAAACGCGCACTCGCTCGCTGTGAAAAACAAACCGCACGCAGACAAAAGCTTTCGAGTAGCAGCAGTGAAAGGATAAATAGACAACTGAATAGCTGTCTGTCTGCCTTACTGCCTGACTGACTGTTTGCCTTTCTATTTCTGTGTGTGTGTGTGTGTGTGTGTGCGTGTGTGTGTGTGTGTGTGTGTGTGTGTGTGTGTGTGAATATCTGTATAACATATTACTTGCATTGAGCACTACTACCGTTAGTCGTAACCATCAGTTTGCATACTCGTTTCATCATTTTTCCGCTCTCGAACAAAGGACTGTCGAAGCTTTACAAAATCCAGAATATGAAGTATGACAATAAGCAGCCGTCAGCAGACAAATAGCATATAATGCATACATATACATGTACATACATATGCATAGTAGCACACAGGCACACGTGTATGCATTAGCAATTTGCCCATTCGTTTACGTATTAGGTATTTTTGTGGCATATTAGCAACGCTTCAGTGAGCGGGTTAAGGGAAGCAGGCAGGTAAGATGGGGAAGTGGTTCTCAGCAGCTGATGATGATGACGGTGACGCAATGCGCTTCGTACTAATATATTATAACAGGAACGCACGCCGCCATACATAGATCTGTGTAAATGCTTTCGAGTTTGTACGTAGTAGGTATGTAAATACTACATCCAACTGAGGCATCACAATTGTCTCCCTCTTCGTAATAATGGCTTTGTTTTATTTTTTTCTCATTTAGTTTTCAAAACAGGTGGCCAATAATAATTTTTTACAACTGCAGCATAATTGCTGGAAAATATCTTCTCGTATCATTCTTGTCTGCTAAGCTATCCGCTATCGAAAGTATACGTTTTCACTGCCAAGGCCATAAGTTAACCATCAGCAATCTGCCGCTGGCTTTGAGCTGTCCTTAGTAACAATGGTGTTCGACGGAAGCATACGGAATGTGCACACATTCATACTTTTATTCAAGAACAAATATTATGATTTCATTTCACAAAATTTTTTTGCTGACTGGCTGCTTATTTTGTAGCAGTTATGAACTGCTTTTATTAAGCTTTAACCCGATTTTAATTAATAATTTCACTGTGTACTTAGTGATGCTTCTGAAGGTTAAATTTTGTACATACTTATGTCTGTTAAAGAGGAAACTATAGTAATATTTTTTTGATGCGTTGCAAACGATGGAGACGAAACCGTTTTTTATCGCTCGCGATTGCGCATATCGTCTAGTGATTCTCCAACGAAATTAGAAAGTAAAATCGTCAATAGTCACTTCCAATATAAGCTGTGGGACTCAGAACAGCGCTACTCATAAAACTTATTTGATTCAGATTCAAAAAATAAAAACTTCCTGAACGACGATATCTTGTCAGTGATTTGAACTAAGTAATAAATGTATTTCGTAATTTCAATCAAACGCGTGACACTCGCCCTGTGTGTATTTTTTCCTACAAGTCATTCCCTGGCGATACCATCGTAATTGTCCTTAAGTTTACAGTCATAAAATGATATCATTATCGCTGTAACGAATGGTGAAGCTATATTGTTGCAAAAATTGTTGTGGACATTGTTGTAGTTGTAATCATCGTCACCGTAATCGTTGTCATTATCGGTTCTGTATAGTCTTCACTGTGGTAATAAATTTGTGTTCGTTAAAGGCACATATATATGAGTTCTAATAATTTTTGAAATTAAGGTTTTTCGGAGTATCACAAAGAAAGCTGTTCATCTGTTCCGGATTAGCACAGGCACGCCAGTGATATCTTCTTCTAGCTATCCGGCGTCAGACAGAAAGTCCGCCTAATCATTACAATGCAGGGAAGGCCTTGTTTGCATTCATTCTGCCTAGATGCATAGTGAGGGAAGCTATTGTTTTTAATTCTCCGAACTAGATATTTGAAAGAGGTATGCCCTTCGACCTAGTCTGGGTCTATTGTACCCAACCTCCCAACTATGTCGCTGTCGTTGTAAAGCTTATACACTTCATTGTTCTATCGCCTGCCGTATTTGATGTCACAAGTACGTGAAAGGCCATACATTTTCTCTCGAATCTTCTTCTCCAGCACTCCAAAGACCATCTCATCAGATGATGCCATTGTCCGAGCTTCTTCTCCATATATTTATAGTGTAAATTTCGTTAACAAAACGGCTTTACTGCTCAATTTCTTACTTTTTTTAAAGTAATACCTTTTGGCTGAAGCAATTATCCATTGGATTTAAATGCCTTGTGAGTGTATTGGACTTAATACTTGTTCCTAAACAAACGATCTCCAAAATCAGTTGAAAGAAATCGCACGAAAAAGAGTCATCTTGTTTGAAACTTCGTTCGGCTCAAAGAGGTTCTTCCAAATTGTTATGCATTTGACTGAATGTGTGGTGAATCTTTCTTTTAGGTCTAGAGAAGTGTTCCTTACATAATTTTTACGGGTGGTCCCGGTACGAAATCTTTCTTCGTTGAAATTTGTAGATCAAATTTCGGACATTTCTCTTGTGGGCTCTCATTTCAAGCCTTTTTCACTTACATTCTTTTCTGTATGTCTTATATTTCTTAACTGCACTAATAGCAATGTTTTCTCATTTAATATTGTGTCAGTTTACTATCGGACGGATCTAAAAAATAAAAGATTCATTTAAAAATATACTTATGTATATATGTGTGTATTTGGCACTAATACAGGGTTTTGCAAAACGTACCTCCAGCCATTCGGCTGCCGTGGCTATTTATTAAAAAATTTAATATAAAACTATTTTGCTTCTTTTAAATTTAAAATTGACATTAGAGCAACATTGTGAGTGTCAAAAAACTAGCAAAAGGCAGGCTCAAATATTCTAAGCAAAGAGCTCACTGAATAAACACTACCAGTTTGCATGAAAAGGAATGTCTTCAACCATAGCTACCTTATACTTATTGGCTTTAGCTATCTGAAGCCTTTAACATTTTCGAGTGCCTTAGAACTTTTATTAAAGAGTATTAATATCAGCTATTTTCCTTTTAAAAACGTATTTCCATCGATTTTTTTCTTTATTCACAGTTAACAACATACAGATCCATACGTATTCTTCCGATAAGAATTTCTCAATAAAGCGATTAAGTGCCAGAACCACATAAAACAATTTAATTTATATTAGAATTGTGATATCCTTGAGCAGCGTACAGACAGATGCATTTGTACATGTTATGTAGGGGTGTACGTATGTACATTAGGGTGGTCCAAAAATGCATGTGAAAAATTTAAGTCGGAATTTTTACGCTCTCACCCCCTAGGATTGTTTTATACCGAAAAAAGTATACCCTTATTTTTTTAATTTGAAATCAAAAAATATTTACAGGTCGCTCAAAGCGCCCAAAGTTTTCCATGTATTTTATATGGGGAAAAAATAACTTTTCGTAGAAATGGTATAGAATAGTTAAAAATCAATATTTCTCTACCAGAAAACTCTGTTTATCTGCAAGAGATTCCCAATAATAATACCCAATTGTTTATTTAACCATTTTTTCATCGTAACTATAATTTATAGGTTCGCCAAAAAGCCACAAAACCCCGAAAAATCCAATGGGGCTACCAATAAAAAATCGTTAGTATTAAAAAATGGTTAAATAAACAATTGGGTATTATTATTGAAAGTCTCCTCAAGAGAACCAGAGTTTTCCAATCGAAAAATATTGATTTTCAAGAATTCTATACCATTTCTACGAAAAATTTTATTTTTCCCTTATAAAAATGTATGGAAAACTTTGAGCGCTTTGAGCGACCTCTACATATTTTTGATCTCAAAATAAAAAAGGGATATACTTTTTTCGATATAGAACAATCCTAGGGGGTGTGAGCAGTACAATTTCGACTTTACTGTTTTTGGACCACCTTAATGTACATACAAACTACACTAAGTGGGTGTACGAATGAATGACAAGGGCATATGTAAGTGCAATTACGTACTTATGTGTGTACGTACATACCTATGACTGCAATAGCACACTGACATCTGCGAATATGCTTCACGGAGTATTTTTCAATATATATAAATGCATCGACATATGTACTTGTACATATCTACATACACATTCACAGACTCTATGAAATCCCTGCCACGATGAGGACTGAATCGATTGAAAGGACGTGTCTGTGTCAGATATTCGCTTCGATGCTGGAGCTGGCACAATTGATGCTACCAATGATATTATTGCAATGAGCTACTAAGCTACTAATGCGAATTTTTAAAATAAAATAAAGCTAAAGATAAAATGAATGGATGAAAAATAAAGAAAAGGCAG
>NW_023458561.1:66222392-66226007 GCF_013731165.1 Rhagoletis pomonella | reverse complement strand
ATAAAGCTAAAGATAAAATGAATGGATGAAAAATAAAGAAAAGGCAGCACTTGCAGATATAAAATTAAAACGATTTTAACTGCGCTGTCTAACTGACAAATCCACACTTATGTTCAAGGGGTGTCAGATTAATACATACATACGTGTGAACACATGCACATACTTACATATGTATGTTTATACGCAAGCTAACACGAGTAAGCAGAAATTGGTATGAACATACATACATTAAGCTGGAATGATATATACTCCCTGGTCGAGTTTAAGGGTTTAAAAATTAAAAAATTAAAAATTAAATTAAGGTGCTAGGAAAACAGACGGCTTCTGAGGCTGTTCTTGTATCTTGTAAAATTCGCTATATCGGCTGGCCTTATACTAATCATTTCTGCTTTAGGGCATAGGTTTCCATATCCGCACCGAGCAACGTCCAAAAAATAAAATAAGCAATAGCAAATCTCAAACAATATTTCCGTCTTGAAGAAGTTTCCCCTTCCCTCTTGAAGAAGTTTCCCCTTCGGAGAAGAACCTCGACTAAAACAAAACACTTTGTGACAAATAAAAAAAAAAGATGGTTATTCTTTTGCGAATTTAATATCCTGAAAATGTCAAAAATAATCATGAAGGATTACGAATATGGGCCGCAATTGTCCAAAAAGATTCCAAAAATTCCCTGAAAATAGCGAAATATCCCAAAACCGCTCTAAAAAAGTAGTTAAATAGGGAAAAATTTTCAAAAAGTCTAAAACTAAGAAATATTTGTGTTCTTATCCTAAATGGTGAATGTTAATACAAAAATACCGGTGTTGTCTTCAGGAAATTATGTTCTACGGTATGATGTGAAGCTAACAAAATTCCAAACCTTTTATTCAAAAGTTTTAGAAAAAATTTCGGCAGCCAAAAAAATTTGAACATAATAAATTGCAAGTTTAAAGTAGCCAGGACTTGCCGTTGATTTTTGGATTTTTCACACAACACGAAAGCTAATGCTAAACCTTTTCTACTTCAAAGGAAATACAAAACTGCATTTTTTTGTTCTGTAAAAAAAAAATTAAACTTTTATGAACATTTGTTAAAATTCGTGGAGTTTTTTAAATTTGTGTACCAAGCAAAATTTTGACCTGCACGGCTTTCGTTATGTAAACTTTTATAAAAAAATAATAAGCATTACATAACAAAAAAAAAAATACCTGCTAAAATTTAACATGCCTAGTGGTTTTTTTCCATCGTATCTTCTTGGTAATCAATTCCTCTATTTAAACTGACAGCTATCCTAGATGGTACCGTTCGCAAGCTTCAATATTCAAGCCAGTATTTTAATACGTATACCTATGTATAGCTGTATGTACATGCGTATTTCCTCTAGTGACCAGCTGCTGCTCATTGGATGCCACCAAAAGGATGCGACAGAATTGTTTGTAAGTTATTGGAAATTTCTACTTCAGCTTCACAGCGATTAATTCCGTAAATGCCTTGGTCATTCAATATTTTTGCGGTGGGTCAGTAACTCAAAAGCGCGCCAGCAAACACATACACCCACAAAAGCCCATATGGATAGTAAGCCAGCATAGCAAAATCTGCAGAAATGAGCACTTTGTGCACTTACTCATAGCCGTCAAGCGGAGATATCGATTTAAAAGCAATGCATCAGCCATATGCCACCATTTTCGATCAAATCGGCATGCTCGTGTATGTAGATACATAGATGCTAGAACATGCATGCATATGTACTTGTATATATACATACATACATGTACATACATGTATAGGGATATATCAGATATGACATAATAATATCCACTCATTACTTTATCTACTCATTGTGTCTATATTTGTGTGTGTACGTATTTAGTTGAAATGAGCAGAGAAAGCTTTGCCAGCACATAACTGCATATTGAACGAGCGCACCACGTCTCATGTAACATGTCTGGTATGCATGTGCTGCAAGTACATATCTACACTCAAAAAAAAACGTCTCTTAATTGAAGAAAAACAGCAATCAAAATGAAGAGAAATGGGAACGCAATAGCACTAAATAAGTTTTATCCTCTTTTCATGCCCAATATTTCTTCAAAATGATAGATTACATCCACGGTTCCATATTTTCGTGTACGTTTTTACACATTCCAAAGAAAAATTACTCATTCGGGAGAATTTTTTACTCATTCGGAAGAATTTTCGACCTTAAAGAAAGGAGAGGTTTTCGTTTTTCCAGAGATGGATTTTTAGTTCAGTGTATGCATGTAGTACGTTTGAATGCAATTGCAGTCAGTCAAGGCTGCTTCGCTCCTTTGGTCCTGTCATTAGTGTGTTTGTAGTCCTATCAGCCGAGTAGACATTGAAATGCTTACCAAGCAGAACCGCCATGATGCATTAGCGTGTGTATGAATGTTTGTATATGTTTGTATAAAAGCAAACACAAGCTTACAAAGCAAGCATCCCAGGAGAAATTTTATGCATTCGACATTGCTGTTGGTGGAATGAACTTGCTGTTGTGTATATGTTACCGGCTAAACTCGATCGTAGAACAAACTAGGCTAAACTAGATCAAAAAACTTCAAAAAAATAAACCTCTCAGTCCAATTCCAGCCACGCAGTCCACAATATTGTTGCGTCCAACTTGTTTCAGCGTTGGACGGATATATTGGATCCAGGTAGAACTAGTTTAGTCTAGGAAAAACTAGTTTTTCCTAAGATCGGGTTTGGCCGGTAACATATACATGCCAGTATAAATGAACTCTCATTTCCATTTAACACGTGTGGTTTCTCAGAGCGTATGCGTACTCTAGCCAAACACTTGTACTACTGCTGAATGCATATGGCTGTATTCATGTTTCAAACATACAAAAAGGCATTAATGGTACAGTATTAAAGCATTCTTACAAGATATGTATCCCCACATATAAATGCTTCCTCCTGATACATTTTAATATAATGGTACATACGGTTACATACAAATAAATAGCATTTATATATGCAAATGCATATCTTGTAAAAGCCCGTTAGTGCTGAAAATAGTATCGCACAACACGTCCGTTCACTAAAATTTGTATACAAGATTGCAAATAATACAAACATTTTGTGAAGCTGTATAGTAGTCAAATGTATAGAGAAATGTACTTAAAACAACAACAACGTACGTTCGCTTACAGTTCGCCAGAATTTGACTTTATTTCTGGAAATTCATAACCACTTATGAATTGTTCACACTTTTTCACTCATACAGCATGCATACTTCATGAATGCATACAACCGATTTCTACTGGGATACTATCATGATGCAGGAGTATATAATAAAATAAATATAAGTACGTACATACATGCATATGTACATACATATGTAAGTATGCGCGCGTGTGTCTTCTGAACTTCTATCATGTCGCTTTGCTGCTTTCATTTTGAACACTCGCCTTAATTCCACAACTGTGCTTTAAGTTTACTGCATTCAAAAGAAAAAAATCCCGACCGCAGCTGATTGATTTCCGCGCTTGCCATTGCTACCACAATCACTAGCGGGTTGCAGAGAGCGTGTTAAGCTTGAGTGTCAAATGATCGCTTAATGGTTTTTCAATAGGGCTATTCGCGATCCGGTGCAAATGGCCTAGCATCATTGCATTG
>NW_023458561.1:66189127-66222382 GCF_013731165.1 Rhagoletis pomonella | reverse complement strand
AAAAATGCTATGCATTGCATTCATAAACAAAACCAAAGCTGATGCACAAAAATTGTTTTGCAAAAGCTTTACCATGACAGTTTAATAAAGGTCGCTCACAATCCATGGCATATTTCTGCAATTGCATAAATTTGTCAGCTCTTATGCACCGAATCGCGAATAGCCCTAATATGTATAAATACATACGAGTACGTGTACATATATCTTCACATACTCTTACGAATGTCTTTACAACAATTTTGCCTTGCAGCTACTGCTACTACAAATAATTGAGTGTAGTGATTGGAGTTCTTGAGCTGCTCATTTAATTGAAAATATTCGTGGTTTCGCTTATCCACTACAGAGTCATCGAATTATATACGAAATTGAGCCATAGTGACTGGTTGAGCATAGTTGCAATAAGTACTTTTCCAATTTGTTAATTTTATTGAATGAATAACAAAAAAGAAGACTTTCGCAAGGAAATGTCTATCGGAAGTTATATGGGAGTTCCAAATTCACACAAAATATTAGAAATCTAAGAAATTTTTACTGCAGAGCGTTCCACAAAAGGATGTCCTCTCCTTGTTACTAGAAAACCCTACATTTAAAATGTGGTGAGAATTGGATCACTCTAACGTCCAAAACTTGCAAAAAAAGTGGGCGCAGTCATTAAATGTGACGAAATTTTGGTAAATTTTTGTTTACTGCTCTCCACTCTCAGAACAAAAAAAGGTCTTTTCTTCCAATGTTTGATAAAATTTTCCATTGTACGAAAAAATCTTCTCGGGAAATTATGCAAAAAGAAGCTGCAAAGTCCCGTGAAAAAAATAAGAAAATATCAAACACATTATAAATACCGTCACCTGAATATTTCACGACACTTAAAAAACTGATTACAGTTGAAAAAGAAACTCTTGCTTTAATTTGTTCAGCGCCAAATGCAACTACACTGATTAGCCGGTACCGCGCTGATTCCAGTGTTTTTTTTTTTTTTTTGGAAATGTACCATTCGTGGAAGGTTAGTAAATGACGTGAAATTTTGTATTTATAATTTCTAAATTACCCTCTCTAGTCCCAACCTGTTTTTTTTTATCAGCTGTCACCAAGACTTTTTCTACCTGGCTCCATATTGTCGGAACACTGTGCGGCGCTTGAAATTTTAATTTTTCAATAACCAAGGCCATATTTTTTGCAGAAAAACAACGTAATTTCTATACGACAATTTAACGATAGAAAAGTTGGTTTTTCTTAAAATATTACTTACGCCCCGCAATACGGTATTTGTGAGAAGGAAAATTAAAAAAGAATCGGGTCTTCTAATTCCGAATTCAAATAAAATGGAGCAAGATGAGTTTTTTGGAGCCGGTATATATGCTTTATAATTTTTTTTTGATAAATAAAGTCATAAATGGTCAAATGAAAATGCGTAACAATCTCTTTTTTATGAAATTTGGCTATTTAGGAAAAAATGTTACTCATACGCCATGTATGAACTATTAAAGAAATCATAAAAAAAAAAGAAATTATTATGCATTTTCATATGGCGCCTATGACCTTATAAAAATGAAAATTTCAAGCGCCGATAACTGCCTCTAAAATTAAGTTTTTCAAGCCCATGTTGGAGCAGGCGCACAGGGGGTTGCCCCCATACAATGAATCGGCTAAATTAGGGGAGTTATCGCAGAATAATAAAATTTGGTGCGCTGGTTCAGAATATGTATATTAAGAAAAATGCGAAGGTTTGGCCAAATCGGTGCAAAGACATGCCTACCTCCCATACACCTTAATTTTTAAAGTTTAATTTTAGCTAAAATTATAAACAGAATAAAGCGAAAATTGGTAGCTATATGTGACAATATGTACTCAAGCTCTGTGGTAAATTTCGCTTTGTTCGGTTGTTGTTTTTAGCTACATTTGTGATGGGAAAATTACCTGATCTACAAAAATAGAACACTGATTCGTAATCTACGTCTCAAATTGAAGTCACTTACTTCGGCGTTATCTTGTGTTATCGGTCGGTATTGGCACACGGAAACGGCATTGATTATCGCGGCTGAGTGGAAGGTCGACCCAACCCGACAGCCTAACTCTCAGAAAACATCTCAAGAACCCCCTACTTCAGAACTTATTTGAAGAACGTCTATTTCAGAATTTTATTGATAAACACCTTATGCCAGAATTTTGTTGAAGAGCTCCCTATATCAAACGAAATTACATAGAAACTGTGCTGAGATAGGGCGTGTTTGAACCGAATTCTGAGATAGTCTAAATCTGCGGTTCTCAAACCGTTTAGTAAAAAGTTTTTGTAAGTGCAATTACGCTGAGAGAGGGTCTTCGCCAGTCCTGGGCCACCTATTCTTTCAAGCTCGTGTGAAACCTTCCTTTAAAAAAAAATAATAACTTCTTTTTAAGCACATTAATTTATTTAGCCAAGGTTTGTTGTCACAAGGTGCTTCTTATTTGAATTTTAATATTACATATTTATAAATTATGCTATCTCTCCTTTCCAAATACAAATCGTTACCTAAAGATGAAAAGGTGCCAAGTCCATTTTTTTTAAATTATTCAGTAGAGACGAAAAATCTGTGTAGTTACGCATTATCTATCATTCTGTCATTAAAACTAAATTTTGGAAAAATGTGGACTTTACACCTTTTCATCTTTAGGTAACGATATCTACTAAGGTATATTTGCACCATTAAATTTTGTATTAAATTTAGTTCCAAAATGTGTAAGCATTGGGCGCCAAGCTCAGTCGCATATTTAGCTAAGGAAATTAATGCATGTGGCTATGTGGTTTAGCTCCTCTTTATGCGAATTATGAGCGGTTAACCACAAAACAAAGCTATAATTATGTAAAGCGTAGAGTTTTTGTTTACTTTGCTCTGTGCAAAAAGGGCGCTTCTTTTGGTTGCTTCGAAAATATACAAGAGTCTTAAAAAACATTAGCACCAACAAAACCGCTTGTTGCCTACTTTAAGGCATGTCAGCTAAGAGCCGCAGCGGCAGCGATACCGACGCCAACGTCATTTAATGTCAGGCACGCCGCTACGCTTAATTGTTGTTAATGCCTTTTTAATTGTGCCATTAATTGCTGCCGCCGTTGTTGCACCTAAGCTCTGTCATGGCCAACGAGGACCATATAAAGGCAACAACACTTACGAACAGTAAAACATAGATCCTTACTTAGGCAAAAGCTTAACGCTTTTCATTCCCTTTTTTTACTTTTTCTGCCTAGCTGTTAAGTCCTTACGCACTTACTATTTCGTTAAGGAGAAAAATCAAAGAAGAAGGCTTCGCACAAAAGAAGCGAAAATTGTATTAAATAAATAAGTGCCTGTTACTAGAGAAATCTGTTGGCGTGCAACAGCTGCTGACACTGCTAGACAAAGGTAGCACTTAAGCTATTACAAATTAACAATATTTGACTTTCTATGGCAACGATTATAGGTAGTAGATACATATGTACATATATGTATATGTATGCAAGTATGTAGAAATGTACCTCTCAGAAGGTAGTTGCATTACTTGATTTCAAGAGCACTAACTACAACAGTGCTCAGGTTTTCGTCCCTTGGAACCGTTTTAATCATTAGCGGAGTAGAGTGAAGTAGAGTTGCCACCTTGTATACCAAACTCGTTTTTATTGGAGTTTATTAATAATTAATTGCTATTTCTAACCTGTTTATATCCCACTCTGATTGTTGATTGAACTCTTAAGTTATGCGGAAATCCTAGTTTTTAATTGAAAATTTGTCTAAAATTTCAGTGAAGACCTACTTTCAATACAACTAAAGGAGTCATCTTTGAAAGCAGCTTTCTAGCACCGGATGCTCTCATTTGAGTCATATCTTGCTTCCTCAATCAAGAGTTAGTACAAAACCTTTAACGGAAGATTTACTTGTTTTTAAGAAAATTTATTTAGCACCAGAATAATTATTTTTAAAGAGGTTTTCTATAATTTTCGGACCTTAGATAATGATTTTTAATTCAACCGTTCCAACAGAGGTAAAGGATAACGCGACCAATAAAATGTTTTGCATATTTTGTATCCCTTTGTTAAGTTCCGAATCCTGAAGCAGCTTTCATAATACATATGTAAAAGCTAATAATTCCTTATAATTCCTTCGGTAGATGAATTCCTAATGCTTAAGTCTTCGACTTAGTATGGCCATAGACGGAAAATCACAGATAATGTGCTGCGATGTCTTCTCCTTTTCAATAAAATGGTGGCAATCCGTCTCGGTGGATAGGCCAATCCGGTGCTTGTTGGAGCGCATTTGCTCCATATTTTCCTACCAAAGAGATATCCGCATATTTGAGCCCATCTAAAACTCCGCCCCCCTCCCCTCTCCACAGCACTTTCTGCTTTTTTAGTTTACCGAATCTTTGATGATGAGTCTCGAAGAATGCCAACTGAGTCCGCCAAACGGTTCCGGTCCCAAAAGGATTGGTGTTGATGAGCCTTCCCTTGCCATTGCGTCAGGCGCAGTGTCCCGTTACGCAACGTGTTCCTTACTATCAAAAGTTTAAGAGTGTCAAGGCACTCCTTTATAAATGCAGATCGTGCCATTGGATGTGGCTCTGAGGGCCACCTGGCGCGATTCAAACCCTTTTAAAGATCCAACATGCCACAAATTGAGACTGCTAATACTTCGGCCTTAAAGACTTCGACCAAATAGCCATTGCAATGGAAAGTTAGGTAGTGGCTCTATTGAAAACCTAAACCTCTTTTTTCGCGCAAAATACATTTTTATTGTGTCTTCTTATATTCTTTTTGGAGAAATATTTTCATCCGTCGCATTTCTGTACGAAATCCCCAGGGAAAGAAAATAAATTACCCTCCTTTACACAAATCTAGTTCCCTCGTAAGAGATATTTCTTACACTAATTCTGAATCTGGTAGCTGTTTTTTAAGAGCCATTTAAAAATTTTCTCTTACCGCTTCTTTATTTCCATTAAGAATTTCCTTAAACAATTAAAAGCCAATAATAAGGCATGTAGAGCTGCTATTTTAATACCTTCGTGATTTAAAGTTGGCAACTCTAGCTTAATTGCACAATTTTCACAAAACTTATTTGCTCCTTTGCTATTTGCAATCCGCTCGACAATTGCTTCATCTTTGACCTTGCCTAATTTGCCATCATATTCGTGTGTTTTGTTTTCGTTCTTTTCTCTACCTCAGTTCAACTCTTTTGCTGCATTCTCTCATTATCTTTATTTGCATAAATTCAACGTAGTCATTTGTAATTATTCCAGCGTTGAACACCGAGTCGGTACTTAGTTTCTGAACTCTTTTGCCTTTTTGTTTTTGTGTTCGCAGCGAAACCTTGAACTTTTGTTCGCTTTTCCTCTCTCTTCTATGGGTGTTAGTACTATGCGTGTGTGTGTGTGTGTGTGTGAATGCATGTTGACCGCTATTATTACGATTATTGCTGTATTTTTACCCACATAATGGGCCAGCAGCTGGTCGTAGTTGACCAAAGCTTCGCAAATCGCCAGCCATACATACATACAACAACAACAAAAAACAGCGACAACGCAAGCAGTCAGTTCTGCTGCGCGTAACGGTCAAACAACCACACATACTGAATATAACTCAGCCCTCCCAGTAGCCCCCTTTTTCGCGGCTTGCTCCGTTTACTTTGCTGCTCATTCTCCCCTTTTCTCTCTATCTTTGTTTTTTTTTTTTTTTGATGCTCGGTTTTGGCTCCACCGCCTAATCATCAACAACAGCTTTCACCAGCATAATGAACTTCCTTAGCACGTCTCTACCCTCAGACGCCCGGAAGTTGCTGGGCCCGCTTATTGTATGTCCATGTTGCATGAATATCTGTGTGCGGGTGTGTTTGTTTGTGGAAGCTTTGTGTTTGTCATTGTCTTTTTAGCTTGTTGCTTCCTCTTCACGTTTTTCGTAGTAGCTTTATGTGCATATGTATGTGTGCGTTTTTTTCTAATTTTTTGTACTAACTTCTGTTTTTGCCATGTTTACTCATTTTTTTACTCGCTCTTCGCCCACTGCTGTCCGCAACTCTCATAGAACTAGCAAAAGCATTCTGCATGAACCTCGATTGCTGGCGCGTACCAAAAATTCCCTTAAGTCACAGCATACAATTATAGTAACTGCTTCTCCTTTGCGCCCTCTATCACACATTCCTTCTTTACTCTAAAAGATTTTTTTGCACGCCCTCATTTTTCCATGCATCTCCTTTTTGTTGCATTCTTTTCGTGATTTTTGCGGGTACTAATGTTCACAAAACATTTTCCATAACCAAAGCGGGCCTCTCCGCTCAACTAGCACGCCACGTTTTTTAGTCTCTTCTGCCTTCTTCTGTTGATCCCACTGACGTCGGTTCCCTTGTTGGTCAATTTGGCTCTCAGGCGTCTGTTACGATTCTATCTGCCCCTATGCCATTTTCAATGCCTCACTTGACTTTTGCTCATTCCGATGATGGGCCACAATTTTATTCTGGCGCACAAGCACACTCAAACAATCGCATGTGATATGTACACTTATGTGTGCGGTTTCGTGACTATTTTCCCACTGGTATTATGTGCTTTCAACACTCGCCAGCTATAACTATTACCAAGCGCCGCTGGTCTCGCTCTTTGGACTCGGCTAGTAGCTGCAATTTGTCCCTAAACTGCGCGCCGACATTGTGTTTGGCATTTGTGCTGTTGCTGTTGCTATTGTTTTTACAACTATGCACTACTACTGCCGCTGCTTCCACTGGCCCTATCATTATACTTAGTCCTTCTGCTGCTGCTGTTGTTGTACCATTGCTGTTTTAAGTTGGCTTTTTCCTTGGTTGTTATTATTGCTCCTATCGCCTGCCGCCACCTCCTAGACCTCGGTGGTCTCAGTTGGTCGTCGACGTTAGCTCTCTAAAGTGGCAATTTGTCTAGTTTTGTAAGCGCCTCTTTTAACGATAATGATGATTGCTCTTTGTTGCGTTTTTCCACACACACACACACACACACACACACACACACTCGCACAGCCTGGTGCACGGGGGAGTACAGGCAAACAGAGTTTGAGCTTTCGTCTACAATCAAGTATGCGTACACTTAACTTCCGCTGAATAACACACACGTATTCGTACAGTTGAACAACTGAAACGTGTGCCGTTTGTTGCCTTTGGTTTTTCCTATTCCTCATTTTCTTCCGCTTGCACCCGCTTCAAGCATTTCACACCCTCGACCTGCATCATCATTCTAAGCACACTTTTTATGATAGGTCGCCGCTCCACTTTCGGTATTTTTTTTTTTTTTTGGTTTATTTTCTTGATTTTTGCAAATTCCAACGCTTGCTCACGTCCCCACATCAGCTTGGTTTTAATCGCAATATTCTCTTATTGTTCAACATGAAGGTCCCTACGTTTGAGTTTAGTACGTTTTAGCACTTTTTTAGCGTTTTTGCACAGAAATTCACGCTCTGCTCCAGAATTATATTTTTTATATTTTCTTTTTTTTTGTATTCTTGTTTTTTATGTATTTTTGCGGTTCTCCCGTTAATTTCCTTTTCTATTTTGCTCTATATATATGTACGTACAGTGGCAGTCAAAAATGGATGAATGGTGTTTCGTTTTTAATATTTACAATGTTTTTAAGCTAAATTTTATTTTGATATTTTTTTATAAAAATATGGTTCATGCTTTAACAAAAACTATCAAAAATTCCACAAATTTTTATCCAAATTTCGAGCTTTTTTACCTGAATTTTTGGAAAGTATTTGGGTAAGTGCAAGTCTTAGCGGCTAAAAAATCGCATTGATTTTAATTAATTTTTTTTTGACGTCGGTTTACACTTTTTTCGATATAAACATGAATTTCATGTGGAAGAATATGCGCATTTATATGAAAAAACTAGCAAAAGCCGTCAGCAAAATAAAAATTATTAAAAACCAATGTGATTTTTTAGTCGTTCAAAACTTGCACTTGTTGTACTAGAATTTTATAAGCTTGTTAGCTGCATGTGACTTATTTAGTTTTTGTTAAAGCAGGAACCATATTTTTATAAAAAACTTCCAAAAAAATTTTAGTTTGAAAAACATTGTAAATAATAAAAACGAAACACCATTCATCCATTTTTGACCGCCACTGTACGTTTACATAAATGTATGTATGTAAGTATGCTGGATTTGCGGTATGCGGTGTAGTGTCTGGGTTTTTAATTTCTATTTGCCCTTGTACTTTGCATACATTGAATGTCTAGACAATTTTCAAGTTAATAATAGATTTATTAACTGCTATTCATTGTTTCATAAACCACCGTCCGTATGCACGTTTCTTGAATGAACTAATTGTTTTTGTGTGTATGTATTGCCATCGTAGCAAGTGGAGAAGAAAGTCCACATGCAAAAATACCAATAAAAGATTATGAAATATAAAATTATGTAGACGCTTTTAAAGTGCGAATTCTAGAATCTAGCAAAAACAACATTAACGTGTATTTTGCGGCAGCCTCTGGCCTCTAAAGTATAATTATTTTACTTTTCTTTTAAATATCGATTTGTGATGAAAAGAAATTAAATTGGTGCAACTTTCTTTCTTGGTAAATCTGTGCTCCTGAGTTAAGCAAACGTGCCAAAGGCTGGTTTTAAATTGCTTATTTTTATGAAAAAACTTTACACATGCAAAAACATATCTATTGGTCTAAGATGCGAATAGGGCAAAACCTTCACCCACCTGCTTAATGAATGAAATCCATTTCGTATAAAATTTAAAGTGTTATTAAATATTTTGCGTGTGGGTAGGCTAAAAAAATCCTGGCCAGGATATTCAAAACTTTTTTTTTAATTTTACACTCATTTTTGATTGAACGAATTATATACCAATCGAAGGTATAAAGGATATAGAATGCAAAAACGTTGGGTTGTCTAGAGATCTGGTAATCGTTTTTCACATCAGATCGTTTTTCCAAGATATTTTCATTTTTATGAAAAAAATTCAAACTTCAACAAGAACAAGTAGAGAAGTATAAGTGCGGGCGACACCGTACTTTATATACCCGGAGCAGGTATCAAAAGTTTTCGATAATATGCTGAGTTAGTCTCAATGATATAATTGAACCAAGTTTGGTAGAAATCGATAAAGTGGTTACCGGGTTTCACTTGTGAAGTCATAAAGTGGGCGGTGCCACGCCCAATTCCTAAAAGTCTATATCAGTCTTATTTATTGTTAAGAGGTTGTTGTATGTTTTAACTTGTAGTAAATTAGTGTCCTCAGTTTTTGAAATATCGGAGTTTTCGTATTTTTGAAATTTACCGCTATAAGGGAAGGGGGTGTAATTTTATTCCGATTTGAATAATTTTCAACAAATTACTTTTCCGTACCAAGGTTATTAAGTGCAACGAGTTTGGTGGAAATCGATAAATCAGTTACCTAGATACACATTTGTGGTCAAAAGGGGGCGGCGCCATGCCTTTATCTAAAATTTATAATAATCGATTTTAAGTGAATTAGCTTCAGTAGTAACTGATTTATTGCAGAATTCGTGTTTCTGTTATTTACCGTTATATGGTAGGAGGGCGTGGTTAATGCCCGATTTCAAAGATTTTCTACAGATTTCTTAGCTAGACCCTAGGCAAGGCTCTTACCAAGTTTGGTAAGGTATGGTGAAGCGACTACTGAGATACAGCATTCCATCTTAAGTGGGCAGGATCACGCCCATTTTCCAAAAACTTCATAGTTGTATTATTTTTTACAAAAATTCTTGTGCACAAGTGCGCTCGGGTATAAAAATCAAACTTCAATAAGGAACAAAGTTTTTGTAATTTTATTTTCATTTTCATAGATATGTTTTAAAGCTTTCTCCTTTGTAAAAAATCAAGCTACTAGAGCTAAAAATCGATGGATAAATAAACAATTTGTGAATGGTCAAACGAAAATTTTCAATAATTTTTGTATGAAATAGGGGCATTGTATGAAATAGGGGTACAACACCGCACTCGTACTTACATACTCGTACATGGCGTATGAGCAACAATTTCCATGTTAAAGTTTCAATTTGTTTTCATTCCTACAAAGTTTTTGCGGAAATCTGGGCACACAAGAAGGCGTCAATGGCGGCATTTTAGCCCTACAATAATCTGTATATAGTCAAAAAGAGCAAGCTCCTCATTCATAAAACATGCTTATCTTTTATTCATCATGCGATCCTGGACGTTCATTAAAGAAAGTATTTTTTTTCTTTTTCAGGAAATGGCGGCCACCGACATTTAAACAGAACGTATATAATGCAGTACCTATTTATTATCCGTCAAATAACTCAATAAAGGGCCATTGTAAATTAAAAAAAAAACACTAAAGTTTTATACCTGTGATTTCACCTGAGTGTTTCGAGCAATTTAGAAGTTCAAAACTTTTAAGCGTAATTTTAGAGAAATGTAAACTTTTCCATTGAAGCCTTTGCCAGAAGTTATCGCTATTATTATTACTCGAAAGTAATAAACGAATCATATTAGGTTTTATGTTTATACGTGACCGACCTACTTTACCTGGACATATGTACATTAGACTGCATCACACCCCATACAAAAAAAAAATCGGTACTGTTTTTCCATTGGAATTATAAAGTTTATTATATTTTAAGACGTCCACCAAATTATTTCGGAAAAATATTAAGATTTGAAAATAATTTGAAATGAATAAAAATAGTTTCTTTAGGATTTTTTTGAAAAAATCCCCTCAAATTACTAAACGGTTTAAGCTTAAGAAATTTGCATAAACATGTTTTTAAACAATTAAAAAAATTTCAACGGAGTCGTATTAGTGAGTTTTTTCTTGCTGTTTTTTTACTTTTTTCAAAGATTGGTATAAGAAAAACTTGAATAACTGAACCCAAACTCTTCCGATTTAGACTTGTGAGGTATCATTGGAAAGTTGTGTTGGTATTTGAAAAAAAAAATATGGGACACGAAAAGTGTAAAAAAACAGCATCCAAAATTTCATTATTACGATTTCGTTGAAAAGATTTTTAAATATTTTTATGCAGATTATTTAAGCCTAATCTATTTTGTCATCTGAGGGGACTTTTTTCAAAAAAAAATATATAATGAATTTTCTAATCCCGGAGGAAAATCCGCAACTTTTTTGGTGATGCAGTCTAATGTACATACATAACTATTTGTAAACCAACAGGCAAGGCAACATAGTGTTAAAAATCGGAACAAGAATTTACGTAAATGACTGCATTTATTCCAATCACTAAAGGGTCATAAAATATTTACAGTTATTCAAATGTATTAGTGTAAATATACATATGTATGTACGTATATCCGATGGGAACCATCGCCTAGATTTAAAGGTGTTGAATTGTGACACTGGGGGCAATACTTATATATGAATACAATTTTCCAAATACTCGGACTTCTTTACACTTACTGACATATGTATATGTACATACATCCATGCGCGCGTAAATAAAATAAACTGACTATGTATGTACATTGTAGAAAGCACATAATTTGAAAATAATGACCAAAATTACTTAATTCTCTGTAATAACTTTATGGTCCGAATACGGTCATCATACAGCTACTTATTTATGGGTGCTATGTATTTTTTGTACTTTTTATTTTATCGAGTTAAATTTGGTTGCTACGTTCGTTTATTGTTAACGGCTTGTGAGAAATAATACGTAGGTACAAAACCTGCTAAAAGGGAAAATCGAAGGCAAATTCAAGTTTAGAAGTGAAAAGTGGACTTTTAGAAATGAAAATAATTAATAAAAAAAAAATTTCGCTTAAAACTAAATAAAAATGTTAATTAGAGTATATTAAAAATTTATAATTTTTAATTTTTTTGGTTAAAAAAACAACTTTCTAGAAGGCTTTCTAGAGAGCTATTCTTCGCAAGACTTATGGCCCTAATCGCGTGGGCGACGAGTACCGTACATGGCCATGTTCCAATTACGAGCCATCGACAGAGATTCTAGATTGTGTGGGGAACTAAACATTGTACAATCTCTTCAGAATAGGCAAAATGATGTAATATAACAATTAGATAGGCGCTAAAAACATGGTGTGAAGGTAGGTTTAGCAGTGCATAGAGCGCAGTACCAGAGGTTTTAGGGAAAAGTCTTGGTGATCGTTCTACGAGATTCGGCAAGTAGATTTCCCACAGTACTGAGTGCGATTCTTCTCCACCATGCCACAGACGCATAGCTGATAATGGATCTTAGCATAGAAGTATTGGTAGCTTCCAAGAAAATATGCAAAATTTCAATCACCAAGAATAGAACCACTCCGTTTTTGCATAAGTATCAGCCACTATGATACCGAGTTAAGGAAATTTATCACTCCAATACACCCAGATCAAAAAATAACTAAATAAATGAAGTAATTGTAGCACCCAAATTACGGTACACCAGAAACAAGGCAAACTGGCACCAAAAAAGATCAGTTATAGTTTTGATTAACTGTGTTGTTACTGTTTTAGATTTTTTTGGTCTGTAGTCGCAAAGCTTAAATGCGACGAAAATTTGTTGGTTTTTGAAAACATAATTCACAGAAGCGTAAAAAGAGAGAAGTAAACAAAAACGGAGCACTAAGCAAAAATATTTGAAGGAGCAGCAGCTTTGAGTACAAAAAAAAACCAGCAATAGCCACAGCAGCTGTGGAAAATGCCATGCAAAGCAGTTGCCGGAAAGCAGCCGAAAAAGCGATGAAATGTGGCTGGAGACATGGACTGCACGGCAACAACAGCAGGAAAAAACCGTCAAATGAAGTAAGTGCCGTCTAAAGTCCATACAGAGGATGGGCGGCAGCACTCAACCAAACTCAACGCTTACAAGTCTTTTGTGCATATGTAGTGTGTATGTATGTAAGTATGTACATATGTATGTATGTATGTTCATAAATAAGCATGTGGAAAGTTCTTTGGCGACTTATATGGCGCTGTTTACTGTTGCTGCTGCTGCTTTTCGCCGCTTTGCTTTCTCTACTTGAGCCATCAAGCCTCCACAAAATGGCCTCACTTCTCGGTGCAAGCACTCTCCAGACGCGTATCCGCAACTCTTGTTCATCGCACGGCGTTCTTGTCCCTGCGCGCTGTTGCAGCTGCTGCTTTTTAAGCGCCATCGTCGTTGTTGCTTTTTCCCCGAATTTGGAGCTACTGACGGCAGACCTGTTCTTTACCAATCTACCCATTTATACAGAAAAAGTCGTATATTTACCGCACTTCATAATGCGGCCCTTCTCGCTGTCTCTTGTTTTGCACTCATTTACCTCAGTTCAAAGTTTCAGCCTCCACCTTCGTCACACACAGCCAGCTTTCGGCTCAATTCAGAATGTATGCGACCAGCAGCAGCAAGGCGTGCCAGGCGACATGCCGCATAACAAGCATCAGCCAGTGCTTTTTTTTCGTAGCATTCTTTTTTTTGTTTCTTTGTTTGAGCTGTCTTCTTTTTTTTCCTTTTGTGGCTTGGCAGCACTGCCTGGTGTTTTCTGTTTGGTCAGTGTTGGAGCAAACGGTGACTTGAAATGCGAAATATGCAAAATGTTGACGACAACCAAAAGTCTGCTAAGCAAAAAAAAAAGAAGTAGTTGCTCAAAACCGTCGGCAATTTGTTTTTGTTTTCGTTCTCGTTTTTGGTGGTCGCTGTCCGCAACTTGGAATTTGAGTATTCTTTTTTAATGCTTTGTGAAGGGATTATGCCAAAAAAGTGCACCAGCAGAATGTACGAGAAAAAAAAATTCAAAAATATGCGCCAGCTGCATTTTGTTTCAGTGGAGAGACAAAAATAATTATTGTGCAATGACAAAGAATAGAGAGTAATAATATTATTCAATGCAGGTGGACGTCAACAAAATTTTTTTTTTTTGTGAATTTAATACATGCATAGTGAAGCAGTCTAAAATTTATTTTGTAAAATGACGAAATATGCAAAAGCTTTAATCAGTGCCACTCTACATCATAAAATTTAAATATTTTTTAAAACTGCACTTAATTTTTGTTCAAATAATAGGGACTAAAACTCATAATTAAGTTCTCAAGAAAATGCATATACAAAACGCATATGAAAGGAAACAAATCTATCAAAACTTCTTAAAAAATCAGTCCTCAGTCTACAGCTCTCAAGATGAAATTTTCATTTCATTTCATTTTTATACAAATTTAGTATAAAGGAAAGTCGAGATTTTTTGTACGCGGTAATCTCGAAAACTACTGAACGGATTTTGACGAGATTTTCTCTAAGATATTCTGTATCGATAGGAGAGTGATCTTTTTAATTTAGAATTTAATAGGGTTGTCACCTGTTAAGAAAATTACCATATTCAATTCTAATAAGCGTAGGCGTCAGTTCTGCGCCGTCACTGTCAAATGAAAACACTTGGCCTCTGAATGTGTTATAATGTATGGTTTTTCTGAGTAGGGTTGCCACCTGTTTAAAGACTATAAGATCTTCACCGTCCGTTGGATAAAAAAATGAGATACCAAATGAAAGTGCATGGCTTTCGCATGTACAAAAACTTTAAGTTTTTTGAGTAGGGTTGCCACCTACTTAAAATTACAATCTTCTATATATAGCACAAAAAAAGGCGAAATATTTTAACCACGCTACTGAACGGATTTAGGCAAGAGCTTTTATATATATATAATAAACGAAGTACATGATGACATATGATCGGAGGCAGCGTAAAATTTTATTTTTATTCATATTCATAAATTCTTATAAGGGCAAAATAAATGATTTTTAATTCAAACGATTGTCATGTCATTTTCACGACAATTACAATGTCAAGGAATTCGAACTACCGTCGAAGCAGACGAGCCACAAATATTTTCTTCTTGTATTTTTGATCAAAATTCCATAATAACTTTTTAACATCCTTCTTCTTTTTCTTCTTCTTTATTGGCGCTGTAATCGTCTAAGCTATTTCGGCAGATTTTATCATATCTAGCAACTATAGATGGAACTGCTAAGAATCCTACGAAATTTTTCAGCATTGATACAATTTTGAACTTGAGCAACCGTTTCAATTGTACTATTACGATCAAGACTTAAAGTAAAACACATTTTTCCGCAAATTTATATTTTTGGGCATATTTTTCCATTTTAACCCTTCGTTTAGCTATTTGTGGTGGTTTTCGGAGATACTTTTTAAAAAATTTCCATGCTTTAATTTAGTTAGGACTATGATCCAAATTGACTTTACTACGATTTCGTTTAGGCTACTTTTCCACTGTATTTTTTGTCTTTAGCTTCAACTAAAAAAAAAATATATAAATAAAAGTTCATGTCTTATTCGTTTTTGATGTATTAGTCACCCCGGTGACCGTATGTGATTGGACGTGATTAAATTTAATTAAATTGGTGGATTTTAAATAAAAAAAGAAATAAAAATATACAAAAAATATAAGAAATGGTTGGTGATAAGTAATGAAATCAGCGTAACATCCATGGAAATTTACTTCGCCAAGGGCCAGCGAATAATTGAATATTTCCACGAAAAGTTTGACGCCTACAATGAAACAAAATAAACTCAATCGAAACAATCTGTACTAGGGATGGTAAAAAATAAAAAATAAAATCGATTAATTAATCATATGATTAATTACAAGCCAAAAAAATTAATTGCAATTATTTAGAAATAATCAATTAATCGAATTTTTAAATGCACTTTTTTGCAGTGAGTATTCACAAAAACACTTTTCGATACAAAATTTCTAATTCTCCTTTTAATTAGCCTTAAATAAAATAAAACGCGTATTTTTAGCGATGATAATTAATTACTATTTACCCAAGTTTGCAAAAATAAAAGTTTCAGTAAGCTTTTTGTTGTTAATTATTATTTAAACGAGTTTGCAAAAACTAAGTTTTGATAGATAAGCGTTTTGTTGTTAAGCGGTTACGTTTCTCGATGCCTGTAACACCAGCTTTTAAAAAAAGGGCTAAACAATTTAATTAAAAACTAGTTTATTTTTATGGGTGACCCAAATCATCATCTTTTCGGCTTTGTTTGTGTACAAGAGATTTATGAGGGGCCCATATTTCTAGAAAATATTTTTACGATTGTTTACAATTAATCGATTAATAGTCGAGTAATAAAACATAAAACTACGATACAATTAAACCGTAAATTGAACAAAAATAATCAATTAATTTAATCAAATCATTAATCGGTGCCATCCCTAGCGGTACCCACGCACGCTAAGAGCGATTTGGGTTTCACCTGTTTTATTCGATATTTATGGACGTCCATCATTAGGCATTAGCTTTCTCGATTATATTATATCATCTTTTGAGGTATAAACCTCACCTGTCTCTACATGGTTGGAAGTTGAATTCCAAGCGGCTTCCTGAACGGCCTCTTTTTCTGTCTGCTCTTCCAGCTCCAATTCGATTTCATTATATTATCTCCACTACACTCATTTCTGCCGGAAAGTCCTTTTCCAATATTCAAATACACAACAACAACAAAACCTCGCTAAAACAGTTTATCCGTCGCCTACTACCAATTAAGTTTCGTTTTCGGAAATTCAAATATACTTTTGCTCGAGGTGTATGCATAGTGCATGTAATATTCATATAGTCACCGGGGTGACTAACAGTGTAGCGACTGGCTCGAAATTCTTCGCTGAAGTGAGGGTTAAAAAGTTCCCTTGGGAGAGACAAATAACAAAAAAGACATCTCAAGCTCGGTCTTAAACAAGAAACTTTGCTATGAATAGAGATTTAAATTTTTAGATAGTTGGTAACTCTCTTCAAAATTATTAATTCTGGATAAGAGAGCATTTAAATGCCTTTTAGGAAATAAACTCGTTGCAATATTTTACTTAAAATTTACGTATACTGATATTGAAACTCTAGAACCCTTTCGAAATTTGACAGATTTTAAATAGCAAATTCCAAAATGGTTTCACATAGCTTATAAACCTAGTGAAATAATATAAAGTGATGTACTCTTATTTAAAAGAAAAATTTGCATATTTTCGCTTTTTTTCTATTCTGGCATTGACCTTTGGCTTTGTGCACCCCTTTGCCCGATTTCGGCTTAAGTCCTCATCCTGAGGGACTGAAAAAATCAGTATTGCAAAGTTTGCACAAGCGGCAAGAATTTCTTGACATGTTTTTTTTTATTTCTTTTCTCAAATCAAAAACCAAATAAAAGTTATCACTCAATATGGTGTCAAATGAAAGAAAAAAATTTGATGATAAATTACCAAATAAGTGTACCGAAATAGAATCTCTTTGTTAGCTGGCACACTTTATATTATTTTACTATGCTTATGGTCGCCATATTAGTACCTTCCGAAACCTTTTTTCGAAAGCTTATTAAAAGAACCAAAAAAAACTGGGAGTTGTTATTATTTAAATCAATAAATACACTTCACCGTGAGTTAATACTTAAATATTTATCGAAGCTCCGATTGTTTAATTTTCTTGTTGTATATTTTTAATTGAGAGAAACTGTTGATATTTTCATTCGATGCATCGAAAATATCGATGTTTTTATACGATATATCGATATGAATCGATGCTATATTTCGATGCATCAAATGAAAAAAAACATCGATGTATTTTTTTGACTTACATCCTTAGGTTTACCAGAGTAATTCGTGTTCTCCAGAAAAAAAAAATGAAAAAACATCTTTTTGTCTTGCAATTTTCAGCAAATATAGGCAAAAAACCGATAAATTTTCAAAATTTGGGAAAAAAATTTAACCACTAGATATACTTGGATTTTTGGATAATGAATTTTTTCCTTGAGAACACGAATTGATATAGTAAATCTGATTATGAGGCGTTGTTTGTATTGCCAACATCTATCAAACCTGATATATGCGCACTCTAGTTTTTTTTTTTGTTCCATAGTCTGATAAATACAAACTTAAAAAATCCTAATCAATACTACATATTTCTTTTAACTTCCAGCGCCATTGTAGATAGACAATTTTGTTTTTTGTTATTTTGTCTTCGGTTTCGAATTCAGCGACCTCAAAAACCTCTGTAAATCTGAATTCATGTCAATATACTAATTTAAATTATAGGCACAAAATGAGTATCAAATATCAGTTTGCCTCAGCACCACTTGTAGGAAATTTTTCAAGCTAAAAAATGCTTGTACATATATAAATAATTCCTACGAACCCCTTCTATAAAGCTGTTTTCAAGTCAGCCTTTGCAAATAGATTTAAATTTTTGGTTATTTATTTATTCTGATGGAACTCCTCTTGTTTGTGAAAATTATTACGTGCTAAAATCGCTTTCCTCGAATTATAGATCGGAAAAAACCGAGAACTATTTACTTTTCATTATGAACCTTAAAATCCCAGACATCGAATGATTAACTCATAAACATAAAATTTTATTGAAAAAAAAAAAAAATTGGATGAAATGTGTAACCTTTAATTGTCAGGTTTGCAAGAAAAAGGTGATACAGACCAACAAGTTATTGTATGATGTAAGTTCGCCAAATAAATTTCATAAATTCTTCTCCCTCTTTTACATGTATGTCAAATGTTGTTTTCCCCAATGACGTAGCTTGGACAAAGTCTCAGCGAACTCTTCTTTCACCGCTCAAATTTTTGTTTCACCTAAAAACTTTTGCAATTTTTCCAACCGCTACTCAAGGGTTAACAACATTTATTAAATCGTTTCAACGTACCCCCAGTTACCACGGAAACAACATGCAGCCAGTCAACCAGCTTGTAACCAGCCGAGTAGCAAGCACAGCAGTGAGTTACCTTGCCAGTCAACCAATAAATATGTAAGTGTGTAAGCTGGTTAAAAGTTCGCAACGAGCTGCAGAGTGGAAGAGTATGAGTGGCCACTGGCTGGGTTTACTGGCATGGAAAATACCTAAGAGTACAAAAAAGTCTAGCAAATTCTGGGCTGGTACGCAAACAAGAAGTGTGCCGGTGTGTTTGAAAACTAAAGACCAGGGCTATTGAATTGGATATGGAACAGACCGTACAGACAGTTACTGCGAAATGTAAACAGCAAAGGTAAGCGTTAATAAAAGCAATCATTGAATTTTCCTGGAAAATGTTAAGTAAACCTTATAAAGTGCTGACAAATCAGGAGCAGCATTTGAATGATTTGAATGGGGAGAAGATGAATTGAGCGCAGATGTCCGGCTATACGCACACATACCTACAAACATTTGTGCATATACATAAGGCATAGATACCTAACAACTACACTTGAGCCTTGAAATTTTGCTCCTCAAAAAAGGTTAATACAAATTCTTATTAAGAAGCTTGTTCCGCTTGTTAGCATTCGACTAATATATACAGTTATATTAATTTAAAATTAACCTTTTCAATCCAACAGCTGTTAGGATGATTGATGCCGTATGCCTTTTGCTGAACTGCCTAATATCAGATGGTTTGATGTTTGTTGTTTTTATTTGCAATCAAAATCGTTTTAACGGTTCTTAGAGACGTTTTGTTTCAAAATTTTGCACTATTTCTTTTTTTTCAAATTTTTTTAATCCCTTCGATGTAAAAAACTTAAATTCTTTGCCTGTTTTGCTTGCTTCCAACTTTTATGTAACGTTACGCTTTTATGTTGCTTGCAGGCTTCTTACAACTCTAAACTTGCCACACTACTTTATATTGCAGCTTTTAGCCAGTTTTTCTGCCTTTTTTCTTGCCGCAATGCAGCTTGAGTCACGCTCGGCAGCACTCAAACTTGATGAAATCATTAAAATTTCGCTTATTAAATGCCAAATGTTTAAGCGTTTCAGAAATGTTTCTTAAATTTTTTTTTTAGAATATTTTCAAACACTAAATATTCACAAAAATAAATTCGCCAAAGCAAGGCAGTACACTCGCGTCTTTATACATTTATCCGCAACAACGAACCGTCCATTTCGCAATTGCCGCACAAACTGTTTGTGTTCTGGCAGCAGGCAAACGCACGAACGTGGCCAACCAACCAGCCAAGCAACCAACGACGAACCAACCAGTCCGCCAAGTCAAGCCAAGCCAAACCAAGTCAAATCAACCCAAGTCGGCACAGCTAGGCTACCAAGCAGGCGGCAAGCAGTGGCAGCTTGTTTGGCAAGTTCACAGCAGCCACTACAGCGGCAGCAGCAACGTCGACGTCACCGGCATCCCTACATTGCATCCATCTATACAGGGAACTAGCAACCTACCAGAACCGACGTCACCTCACCTCACCTCACCTCACCTCACCTCACCTCACCTCATCTCACCTTGCTACACCTCGTCGTTCGTGCTCCCATTCGTCCCGCCAGGAAATCAACGGCTTGCGAGCGGTTTTTCTGGTTTTCCCTCCCAAAAGTGCAACGAAATTCGCTCAATGTAGCGCGGCTATGCTTGCGCTCGCCACTATACCGCCGCCATACATCTAAGAGCGGCATGGTGGTGGTCGGTCGTTGTCGCCGCCGCCGTTTGCCGCTCACTCGTTGACACTTGCTCGTGTGTTCACCTTCGTTGCGTTCGTTGGAATTTTGCCGACTGCGGCCAACTACCCACCTTTCTACCTTGGCTGTCGTCCAGCTCGCCTCTTCAGTGGACAACAGTTGTGTCGTGCATAAATCGCGTGGAAATAATGCATTACAAAGTAGCGCTTTCTTACAGAGAACAACGTACCTTTTCATGCATTACTTATTGCTTTCAAGTTGCTTTTTTCATTTTCTCTTGAAGTGAGTTGCGCGCCGTATTCGCTACGTGGCTACACCTGACACGAGTAGCAGTGATTTAGACTATGTGCATGGGGTGGGGAGGGTAAGTGTGTGGTTGCAGCGCTTGATTCCAATAACGGCTTGCTTCATATATATATGTATAAATACTGGGAATAGTGGTCTGCCAACCGGCTTTTATGGATCAGCTTCGTATCACTTCGTTGTGTTTACAATCTTTCTTTGGCTCTGTTTTGAATGCTCTGCGGCTGCGCTAAATTTTGCATTTTTGATACTTCTCTTAATTTTACTCTTTAAGCGGCAAGAAAAAATGCTATTTAACAGTCCGCCGGGGTTCTTATGTTTGCCTTAAATTAAAGAAAACTTAAAATATCGGACTTTGAAGTGAAGAGTTCTAGACCCTTAAACATTTAGTAGCAAACGCTCCTCTGGCTTACGCCGTTTTCGATTGAAGGTGTAGCTGAATATGAACAAAACGCATTACACTTCAGTCATATGCTTTGGAAATATACGAAAAGCATTTTAGGTTGAAATAAAAAATTTTACCCAAAAATGGATTAAATCAATGCGCATCTTAGTCTTCTTAACTCCTCAAAATAATATTGGTTTCTTAAATGTAGCGATCCTTAAAGGTAAAATAATAAAGAGTGTTCTCGTAAGGTAAGTACCATATTCAGGACCCTTGCAGCTGTGCTGGTATAATGCCATTGCATCCTAGGGATTTGAAAGGTTTATCGTTCAAGTCAGACCAAGGTCATCCAGGAAAACCGAAAAACCCACGCGGTCTCCGCGCACTTCCCTTAAGAAAAGTTATATAAATGACTCCTCGCTACTTATAGTCCAGTGCTCCGCCTCATCACTCGAGTAGCCTAATAAGCAGTATTCTTGAGGACTCATGACACCCTGCTTCGTTTTTGCAGAAAGCCTTCTACGAAACCCTTTACGTCTTCTCTTTCCGATCTCGGTATTTTAAATTCTCATTCCAACCTTATAAAGTTCCCAATCAGAACGTAACTAACTCCTGCGAGCCCTATTGAATAATCGTCTGCTTAACGCCCTTAACTCCACCAAAAGGGTTTCCGTCTGCCTTTCTGAAATTTCAGGGGACATGCGCTTTCAAGAGCATCCCTGCATAGAGTTTACTTCTGGTGCATCAAACAAAGCTCGGCGAATATTCTTGCAGTACAGATCCCAGTTCGTACTCCTCAGATTCCTGAAGGGTCTGTTTGGGCGACTCGTGTCGCCCGAAAAAAATTTTATGTGATCCCATAAGGAGTGTTCAATCAGAACCTTCCAATCCGGAATCAAAGATACTGTCCGTAAGGTCAGGGACCTCTTCCCTGGCGGCAGTTATACACGTAGGGGAATTCCACCTGTTGCAAATAAATAAGTCTTCACTTAAGATAAACTAAAAAGTTACTCACCTCACGAGTTTGTGTCCGTGCTTCCCTAAACTGAGTGATTCACATTCACATCAGACCCTACAATAACACCAGCTTCCCTTCACTTGGCTTCTGCTATATCGCCCTCAGCCGCGTTCGAAATGTTTCCTCCTCGTCATAGCGCGGCATATAGTCGGGTATTAGCCAGAACTATCCAGCGTTTCCCTCCATTCTGGTCATCCCCATTTCTTCTTTGCTGAAAAAATGGTTAATATAAACTTTTAGTTCATCTCTTATAAGCATACAGGCTCTAGTTCTACCTGTGTTGTTCGCCGGCATCAAGGTGGAGCGGGCATGGTTCTGATCCAGGAATCGTGACTGAACAAATAATGTAGGTAGAACAAGGGCCTGCATACCAATCCTCCGGCAGAGGAGCCGCCTCAGTATCCGGAGTCAACGGTATCAGGGGTCAACGGCCTCCCTACCTTCCTCTCATGCTACTGGAGGCTAAGGGTCATCAACTTTGGCTCCGGCCTGGAGGATCCTGAGTGCCACCTTCTCCAAGCCATATCTTATGACTTCCTTAGTATCGCCGAGAGCATCGAAGAACTCTGCATTTATCAGTACTAGCGCTTGCCGATATCGTTTCTCGATCCTCCTTAGCAAGATAAACCTCCAGTTATAAGTCGGGGGGCTGAATTGCAGTACCGAATTATTTTTTCTATCACCGCCGTAGAGGAAAGTTCAGTAAGGAGCAATACATGAGCCCGCGGTCGAAGAGGAAGATCCGCTTTGTCCACTCTCACTAGCTTGGCACGTTTCCACACCTCCCCACCAAGGAAGCATCTAATGAGCTTATGCAGCCCTCAGAAAGACAGCTGAGATGGCAGCCATCATATGTTTTCACTCTTCGTGGGCGATAGCGGCGTCTGCTCTGCAGCGGTCCATAACGTCAATTTCCACAGAGCCAGCTAGATTAGCGACTTCGCTAAACGTTTGAGCGTCCCCTATGCGCTGTTTTTAATAACAGAGGTTTCTGCCTCAAGCGACGTTTGCCGCCTCTTTACCGCTAGCGCCGCAGTCACGCCGCCGGCTGCCTTCTCCTGCGCGGCCTCCGTAGACTCTGCAATACTGAGCACCTCTAAGCCCACTCGAGGGTTGGAGCATTCTGAGCAGTTATCTTATCAGCACATAGACCGCCGTAGCTTCGAAATTTTGGTGGTCCTGCGGCGGTCCAAATGTGCGTTTCTCGCCGCGGTGGCGCGCCATTTAGTTGCTGGGGGGTGAAGGCCCCACTCGTGCCCTTAGCGAGACACGACTTCTCCTCCACAGGAGCAGAAACCCCCACTGGGACAGAGACAGCTTTGGATTTCGACTCTGAAGACAATCCGCTGATCGTGGCTTTGACGTCAGCAAACTTCGGTTCCCCTGCAATGCCGGCCACACAGCCCCTCCCCCCTCTGCTGCTCGAAATTTTTTAATTTTTTTTTATGTTGTTTTTAGTTTTTTAACGGGAATTTAAACGGTCCACCACGGCAGCTGGCCATGCCGTAGTTACTGCCTGAAGCGACCCGGTATCAGGAAGGCGCCGTTATAATACAGACAGTCTGGTAAACCCCCCAGATGCAAAATCCCCAATGGGCACGGTGCCGCTTAATGCCCTGGATTAGGTGGTCGACAATTCTTGATGATCGTTCAAAAGCAGCTCGAAGCGTAGGAATGGATATAAGGTCTGATCATGATGCGAATAAACTCCCGCACCAACGACAAGGTGCCTGCCATAGCGTTTTGTTCCAGTGTATGAAACCGGGAAAAATTTACCAAAAATGGTACATTTCGGCAATATGGCAACCGTGCCTGGGTATTGATAAGTTCCTTCCGCCATAATTAGTACTTTGAAGAATTTTATTTAAATTTACTTTATTTTGTTTTATTTTACTAAACATATTTTATTGAGGTTTCGTTTTTAAATTTACTTTTCTTCTAAGACGGCTGGCGGCTGTTGATAAAAAGTCACATATTTTAGAATGCAAACTTTTCAAGATTAGCCTTGTGTCGTACACCTTGCCATATTGACTGAAAGTACAAGACAACCCACCTTTGTTTCGGCGTAAAACACTTAGATATTTATTTTTATTTTATTGCTGTTTCATTGCACAACAGCGACAACTCAATGTCAATGCCTGCAATGCAATTTTCCTTTGCCAACTTTTTCTCATTTCTCAACTATTCGTTCGTGCTGCTTTTGCCTTTTGAGCCCACTCACACTGCCTACGCGGAATGGCACACACACCGGTGCACAGAGTCGTATTTGATGGTATCAACATAAATTTTGTTTACAAATGAAAATGAGAAATAAAAAGCAAAGAGATACTACATACGTTTACAAAGTCGCACATTCAACAAACAACATCAACAGCAACAACAACAACAACAGCCGTCAAGACAGACATCAAGTCAAGTCCGGGCAAACGCCAGCGCAAGTTGTACATTTTGAAGGGGAAAGAAAAATAAAAGCAAAACACGCCAGCCATCAGACAAGCAAACCGCTGCGGCTGACTTCATTCTCTTACAAAATAAGTATGTAAATGCTGCCACATAGCCATGTATGTATTGTGAGCTCATAGAAAAGCGCTAGACATGTCTCAGTCATTGCGATGTTGTTGCACGTTGATGTCTGCAACTTGAATGAATTGTTGCAGACACATTTTGAAGTTTGGCAATGCCGTGCCGCCTCCGCCGCAATATCTTTGCCCCATAGCGACTTGTGTAGTGGAGCAGCAACGCGCCAACGCTTCTTGCGCCGTTGTACTTCTTCAAAGACCTTTGGGGCACATTTTCACTGTCTTCAGTCGTAGACGATGGCATGCAACTGCAGCCAAACGAGCAAACAAACCCGGCCAGACCGGCCGCCGACTGGCGAACGAAATGTAAGACAGACATTTTTATTTGCACAAAAGTGCACACGCGCGAGCATTCCATTCAAAATGCGACGCTTCAATGAGAATTACTGTGGGAACTTTTTCTATTCTATGGTTCTGTTTGATGTCGATGCGTTTTCGGTAGCAAAGCTAAATAGCCGATGTTCGATAAATTATACATTTTACTTAGATGATAATCCAATGGGGATTCACTTTTCTCCTAATGGAATGGGCAACGTTTACGTAGTAGTGGAAATTATTTGGCGGCTTTAATAAATATCAGTACGTCATACAGAGAGAGGCAGCTGCACTCTGAAATATTCTGCAGGAATGGTTTGCCGAATGTCTTTAGCCTCATCCTTGCGATCGCTGGATACCCCCATGTGTTCGACCGTCTCTTTTGAGCTCGGATCATCGCAACTGTGGCAGAACCTATTGAAGGGCAGTCCTATCCTTTCGGCATGTGCCCTGTGCACACTGCAGTAAGTTTGTAGGCATCTGTTTTGCTCATTCCTAAGGGATCTTTATTTATAAGTGGGTCCTAGGACACCCAGAGTTGCCGGGTAGTCTTGTAAGATTCTGTGCAGTTCCACCGCTGCTTGACCTTCGAATGATAAATTTCAGTAATTTCTTTCGTCTTAATCTTCCTGACCGAGGCGCCCATGTCCACAGCGAGGGTCCTTCAGTGCGGATCCGCTCCTTGCCAGTTCGTCTGCTGTCTCGTTTCCATAGATACCCCTATGTCCGGGGACCCATATTAGGGTAATTTCGTATTGATCAGAAATATAGTCCAACTCTCTCCTACATTCATCCACTAACTAGTTGGGATCTGACAGAGGTAAGAATTAAGTGCCTAAACAGCAGCTTGGCTTTCCGAGAAGATGTTCACCTGCGCTCTCCCGAGTACACTCTCTTTGATGTACCTTACTGCCTCCCTAATAGCAAACGTTTCGTCCAGGAAAACGCTTGCATAGTCTGGTAGGCGTAAGAATAGATTTAGGTTATATTCGTCAATGAAAACTCCTGCACCAACTCCGCATGCCCCCCAACTTCGGATACTAATATTACTTATGTACATTTGGATAATTTATTTGCAAGTTACAGCAAATTCTCGATAGTTTTGCTAAGACTTTCTTCTAGCTTTTCTTTGATCGCCACTCAAAGGGCAAATAAACTTTCACAGCGGGTAACTCTCTTGTCCGTCAGTGAGCTCGACACGTCGACATAATAATACAGGAGGTGGACAGGGAATGAAAGCATTGCAGGCAGCCAAATCGAAAGCTAATTAAATGTAATCTGCGCGACGTGTTACTATTTCCATTGCATTGCAGCCGAGCACATTCCCGCACACGTATCGCAACGCTAAGCTATGAACTACGCGCAAATATCCAGCGTTTTATTTCATGGATTTAGTAATTGGTGAGACAAATTCCATGTCCGTCATAAAGTTTCTGTGTCACGCGTCGTGTTCCAAGCTCAAGTTAATCAATAATTAATGTAGATTGTTTGAATGCCAGTGATTGGCGTTTACTTTGTGTGCCACTGCGTTTAGAGTGGTATGTGTGCAACATAGACACGCGGATTGCTAGAAAAGAAGATTTCCACCACGTCGTCTGTGCGGAGTCGTTAAGTAAATCGTATGTATGTATATATAATTACATCTGGATAGATTAAATATGTTCATGTACCTAGTGTAGCTCAGGTAATCCTGATGGTGAAATTATTTTAAAAATATGCATTTGTATTAGTTCGATACTAAGTTATGCAACAGAGTTTGCTTCATCAAAAAACAATAAAACAGAATGAAATGGTATGCCCGGTAAACCGTTCATGAGATTGATTATATTTGTATGCATTATATTAACAAATGAAATACCTTTAATGATTACACTGAAATCTGTGAATACTTGTGGAGAATCTAGCTTTTGGATAATTTCATGTGGACTAAGGTCAATATCTATGATTTGAGGGCATGCACTTGAAATCTCTGGTTCCCGAATGGGGAAAATTTTTGTACTCGGCCTAGGAGACTAACGCTGGCATCATCGCAATCCAAAAACTAAGATGGTCGAGGCACGGCAAGAAACGCGTCGACACCTTGTGCCGCGTTCTACAGCTGCCATGTAAAGAAGTGAAAATTCGATAGACATACGACGGGTTTCTATAGTTGTAGACATTCATACGATCAGAGAACAAACCAACAAATCGCTGCAGCCAAAACACGCTAATCTCCTTGTGGCAAAAATAGCGAAAAGAAGGCTTTGTGACGAAAAAACTTAATCATAATAGAGAGCGATCAACTTTGCCACTCTATTTTCACATTTATTTACCGAGAACACTTTTCAGCAAACCGGTATAAGTAAGCAGAGAAACCAATTTTTTTGTTTATCACTTACCGTTATCGTACTATGTAGTATGTTATGCTGATGTAAAGCAAAAACAAGTCGCCTTCAAGCTCATGCTATGATCAGGCGCAACGCGAGGGAAATGAGTCGTATTTGCCCTTAGTACAAAGATAGAGGCCGAAATATGAGAGCGTGAAATGCTGAGCGATACGAGGAACGCCCGAAAATTTTATGAGAAAGTTGTTCATCCAACGGAAATTATCACGATATGGGCTATATATTCAGCGATAGATATGCAAACCGCGGTACTCCGCAATGCGCTGTTCTTCTCCCACTCCTTTGGTATCTAATGATGAATACTATGTGTCACAGTTGCGCATAGTTGCCAAATTCTATGTCACTTAGTTCAAGGCCCCTTACGCGTCATGAATACCTGGTCCAAAGAAGCAGGCCTTAGTTTTAATCTGGAAAAAAGGTAATGGTTATTTTTTTCAAAGACGTTGACATTTTCGGAGGATATTACAAATCTGGGCGTTATTATTGACAGAGAGTTAATTTGGCGGTTCAATATAGATGAGCGTTACAAGAAAGCTATATCTGCCATGAACGCCTGTAGTTCAACGATAGGAAGAATATGGGGATTTAAGCCTCATATTGTGAACTGGATGGATACTGCAGGCCGTCCGTAGATAAATCTACAATAAGAAACCAATTAGCAAAGTTTCAAAGGGGCGCGTTAATGATAATCACAGGAGCCTTTCTGGCGACGCCGACTAAACCCATACAGAACTTGCTTCACTTTCTACCTTTGGACTTATATGGTAAACTAAATTTAGGTTGTGATTCTATTAAATTAAAGGGCTGATCCAATGGAGTGACCCGAGTTTGGGACACACTAGAATTTTTTAATATCTTCCAGTAGACTTCAGGGGCCTAGACTGCACAGTCCGGCCTACTGGACTAAAGAAATAGGCACTTCCAGACAAGGACCCCCTCAAGATGTGAATAGGGTGTTGCATTCCTGATCTCGAATTCTGACTCAGCATCCATCTACACTGATGGATACAAGCTGGATCTGAAGGTAGGAAGCGGCAAGATTGCTGATCGATTATCTTATTAGTCTGCAAGCGATAACTGTCTGTTCTGATAGCAAGGCACTAAATTGCGACAAATCTACATCGAAGATTTTCATGGAGAATCGATCGAATGGGCAAATACAAGATGGTCTGCGGAGCCCATGTGCAGCATAGCAAGAAAAATCCTGCTTTAGTTGGATAAGCGTAGATATCGCCCCCTACCCTGCTTGAAGCGACCACTGCTCCGACATGTAGTTGGAGTTCACACCGGGCACTATCTGATGGAAATCCACGCTACAGGAATGGGTGTCAGTCAAACGACTATTGTCGCAGCTGCCGTGCTGAGAAGGAAATCGAAAGCGTGGGTTATTACCTATGCCACTGTCCCGCTTTGGCGAGGGTTCGTCAACGCTTGATTAACCCTTCGTCTGACACATGAGTCCAGCCAGGCCTTTTCCATTTTCAAATTACAAAAAAGGGTACTTTAAATATAGCTAGAGGCTTGAAATTTCAGGTAGCTTACTAAAGTTTAGTGAATTACCAATCTGTAAAAAATCGTGTTGGTATCATATATATAAAGCTAGATATATAGAGATGTTGATTAATACATCACATTCGTAACACATAGGTCTGGCTGGACCCACATATATTCCTATGTAATTTTTACCTAAAATGAAGGAATGCAACCGTTTTTCAAAGTTTTATTTTGAATTTTTGAATTAGCATGGCAAGAGATGATTTGCATTTTTAACCGACTTCCAAAAAAGGAGGAGGTTATCAGTTCGTCGGAATATTTTTTTTATGTATGTTACCGCATAACTTTGGACCACGTCAACCGATAATTCTTTTTGCATCGGAAAGGTAGTACCTCAGAGGTGGTCCCATACTAATCTGATTAAGATCCGATCAGTGGATCATGAGCGCTTGGCCTGTAGATGTGCAAACTGGTTTAATTTTTTCGAAAGGGGTTGCCACCTGTTAAATAATTTTACTCAAGTTATTTACTAATCAATGCCCTCAGATCCGCACCCTCCGCTCGATTTTCAAAACTGAGGTACTAAATTAAAGTGCTTAGGGTGTGGATGTTCAAGAAGGTTTTACTTTTTCGAAAAAAGTTGCCACCTGTTAAGAAATTGAGCTCAAATTAATTAATAAGTTAAATCAATTATTAAATATGGGTAGCAATCGAAATGGTTTTGAAAAGGTTTTATAACTTAACTATGTAAAGGAGGGTTGCCACATGTAAAAAAAAAATTATTCAATTTTAATTATGTAAAGGAATTTGGCAAGTGAATAAGGTATCGCTATATGGGTGTCATATAAAAGAGGTTTAAGAAGGTAGTAGTTTGGAAATATCTTGGATAGGGTTGCCACCTATTTAAGAAGTCTAATTGAACTATTTTATACCCAAGTTATATGAAATATGAGCGATGGATGTCAAATGAAAGAGTTACAAGAAATTATTGGGGGATTCACAACGGTGTCGTAAGTGTCGTATTGTTGTATGTCGTAAACTTTAAAAGCACCACTGAGAAATGGTTTAGATTAATCATTAGGAATATTTTTAGAGGTTATTGAATAGGGTTTCACCTGTTTAAATAGTTTAATTAAATGTTGGCGTTTTGACGTCATGCGGGTTCACTAGTATATGTAGTTTTTTAAATGAGAATTGAAGTCGGTTTTTTTTCAAAAAATGACTTGTTACCTAAAATGATGTTACTCGGAGCTCGCTTGTGCTATGCTAATCCTCTCTTGACCACAGCGCTCAATTTTGCGATGGTGTTGAGGTCTGGGATTTGTGCTGACCACTTAATTACAAGAAAATTTTTCCCAAGCAGCCGGCGGTGTCGAATATTTTCAGAATCCTTTGGATCTCCGTCCTGCTGGCAAACAACTTCTTCCGCAGGGTTTGCGCTTTTGTCTACAAAGTCCGGCAAATTTGTTTGGAGGATATGTTCATTATACCTTTTATATTAACCCAGGCCACTAAATGCCAGCAAGCAAAACATCCCACGCCATTAAGCTGCCACTTAAATTTTGTAAAAGTCACGAGAATTGGAGCTTTTGCACTTAAAAGGGGTAATATGGTCCGATGGAACGAAAATTAATTGTTTCCAAAACGATAAAAAGGCATATTTTTGGGAAACACCTTATCAACATCTTCAAAAACACCATACAAAGAAAAACATGTAACATGGTGGCCAGCACAAATCCCAGACCTCAAAGCTATCGAAAAATTGAGCGCTGTGGTCAAGAGAGGATTAGCATAGCACAAGCGAGCTCCAGTAACATGAAAGAGCTTTGGATGTGAGCAAAATTATAATGGGGTAATATTCCAAGCGAAATCATAGAAAACTCAGTAGAGAGCATTCCCGGACGTATGAAAATCGCTATTAAAAGCAAAGGAGTCTCCACAATCCTCTTGATATATACCTCCTAAAAGTTTAAAACTGAGTGAAGATAGTTGCCTTGCGTTTTTGCTGTGAATCACTTGTTAATTTTTCTATTCACTGGGCTTTATACCCTAGATAATAAGGAAAAATTGCTGAAAATTTCAAAGCAATCCGCTTATTATTAAAAAAGTTATGTTACTGTAAGTAATAAAATGTCGAACATGCACCCGGTTTTGATCGCCAGTGTATTTAAATAATAAAATAAAAAAGAAAGCCCTTAAATTAAGTAAATATTTGAATAACATACAATAAATAAGTTTAATTGAACAAATGTTGCACATAATTTCTATATAAATTCATACAATTTGCATGTGGGTCCAGCCAGACTCATGCGTACCGAATGTGCCAATCGAAACATGTGTCTGACGGAGAGTTAACTTGAACTGCCAAATTAGATCAGATCATAGTCTGTCTGTATTACACCATAGGTTTTATTTGACTTCATCCCTACTTTTACTAGATGGGGCCTCAGTGTACCCACTATGCCTACAAGCAACAGATATGTATGTGTCTCAAAATTTTTCGTTAATATCATCCTTTGGATGTGAATAATTTTTTTTTTTTGACAAAGACACCATGAATGAGTTTTCGCCCTCTTGAGATCCCGTAAGTGAATGATTTTAATGTTTCCACACTGTTAATAGCTTTCAGAAATCACACTTACCGAGTCCCTTAATTTTACCGAAACTTTCTCAGGAAACTTTGTAAAGCTTTACATTTCTGGCAATCTTCGTTGGGTCAAAAATACCCCAATAAGAATGTATTTTGTGGAAGAGTGTGTGTGTGTGTTTATGCGCATTCCAGACAATTCTGGTGCTCTGCTATCAGTACAATAATAAATCTAAATGTAGCCGCCTTACGAAAACAATCTAATATTAATGAGAAAAAAATTTCATACTGTCTACACTCCCTATAATTGTATGTATGCGCGTAGAAGTACATCAATTGAGCAAATAATAAAACCAACAAACGATTGACTGAACTGGTGGAGGAATAGTGATACAAAGACAGTAATGCAATTTGCACGCACAAGCGATAGTTGCACCTTTTTGCCAATTCCCAACGAAATCAAGTCGAATCCTTCACCCAAAAATATCGCCTAAAGTCAATCGTTGCAACAACACCGAAAATAGTGTTGATAAACCAAAACAGAGTCTAAGCAAAGTGAGGTTGCAAACAACAATAAAGCAGAGTGATAAAGAAACGGTTAAGAGGCGTTACTGCCAGCACACGTATGGCCACAAACGTGCGATAGCAACAAGCGCACGTGAGCTATAACTACAATTCAATGACAACAACAACAACAACTAGAAACTTCAAATTGCTGGGCAGCGAGAGGCAACTCGACTCGACTAGCAAATCGAAACAAATAAATAAATAAGCCGAAATACTATCCACAGCTGCCACTTCAAACGAACTGTCTGCGTCATCGTAGTCTCCTTCGCTGTCTTTTCCTTTGACTCCTACAGATGGTCGGTGTTTCATATAGCGTTTGTCTAGCGACATAAACGCCCAACTCATCTATCTTTTCTGGCTTTCCGCACCTTCTCTGGCGCCAACTTGCACTTTGAACATTGAGCAAATGAATGAGTGATGGAGGCAGCAGCTCGAACTTAGTTGCCTTGGCTGACTAGCTTAGCAGCCTGCAGGCGAGTAAAATGAGCCATTACATCTGCAACGCAGCGCGCAAATAAATTTCCAATGATGCGGCATTTATCTGGCCAGCAAGCACACGCACACCCGCACACCCGCACACAATCACCACCTGTATAGCGCTATGCCGCCCACTTATTTAGTTGCTGCTCAGCTCAACGCTTCGAAACAAAAGCAGCAGGTCACACTACATCACCTCAGAGCCGGTTTTATTGTTGCTCTCGAAGCTTTACTTCGGATTTACGTCACTACCTTCGGTGTGTGTTGTTCTTGTTGTTGTCCATTACATGCTATTGCCAAAGGATAAACGTTTAAGGAATCGTTTATAATTCGTTTGGCGACTACTTTGTGGAGGCAAGAGATGTTGTCTGTACTCCTACGCCACCGCGCCTGACTCTGCTCGTTTGCTCGATGCCTCGCTTTGCTCCGATGTGCCTTCTTTGGCTTAACTTCGTTGTGTGCTTATTCGGTGTTGTTATATTTGTTTTTGTTCTACCTCCTTTGTTGTTTTGGCTTATTGTCTTTGCTGTTCTCTCTCTTGTCTTTGTTGTATACGTTTGTATATGCATTGTTGCCGTAGTAGTTGTAGTTGTAGCTGTATATCGCCTTTGGTCGGTGTGTTAGGTTTTGTTTCGAGTCATTTGTTTTGATCCCTGCAGTAATTTGAGGGATGGTCCATCTTGTATTACACGTCCTCGGGTAGTGGCTCGTTGCTCATGCTGAGCTGGCATAGATGGCGTGAATGTTGCCTCAGCAGTTGCATATTGTTGCTGTGTAGAAGGCGGTGATGCGTTGCTGGTATAACTGACAGCAATTTTTATCCTTT
>NW_023458561.1:66163079-66189027 GCF_013731165.1 Rhagoletis pomonella | reverse complement strand
AAAGGATAAAAATTGCTGTCAGTTATACCAGCAACGCATCACCGCCTCCTACACAGCAACAATATGCAACTGCAGAGGCAACATTCACGCCATCTATGCCAGCTCAGCATGAGCAACGAGCCACTACCCGAGGACGTGTAATACAAGATGGACCATCCCTCAAATTACTGCAGGGATCAAAACAAATGACTCAAAACAAAACCTAACCCACCGACCAAAGGCGATATACAGCTACAACTACAACTACTACGGCAACAATGCATATACAAATACAACAAAGACAAGAGAAAGAACAGCCAAAACAACAAAGGAGTCAGAACAAAAACAAATATAACAACACCCAATCAGCACACAAATAAGTTAAGCCAAAGAAGGAACAGCAGAGCAAAGCGAGGCATCGAGCAAACGAGCAGAGTCAGGCGCGGTGGCGTAGGAGTACATACATATCTCTTGCCTCCACAAAGTAGTCGCCAAACGAATTATAAACGATTCCTTAAACGTTTATCCTTTGGCAATAGCATGTAATGGACAACAACAAGAACAAGAACGATCGAGAGGTAGTGACGTAAATCGAAGTAAAGCTTCGAGAGCAACAATAAAACCGGCTCTGAGGTGATGTAGTGTGGCATGCTGCTTTTGTTTCGAAGCGTTGAGCTGAGCAGCAACTAAATAAGTGGGCGGCATAGCGCCATACAGGTGGTGATTGTGTGAGTGCGGGTGTGCGTGTGTGCGTGTGCTTGCTGGCCAGATAAATGCCGCATCATTGTAAATTTATTTGCGCGCTGCGTTGCAGATGTAATGGCTCATTTTACTCGCCTGCAGGCTGCTAAGCTAGTCGGCCAAGGCAACTAAGTTCGAGCTGCTGCCTCCATCACTCATTTATTTGCTCTATGTTCAAAGTGCAAGTTGGCGGCGCCAGAGAAGGTGCGGAAAGCCAGAAAAGATAGATGAGTTGGGCGTTTGTGTCGCTAGACAAACGCAATATGAAACACCGACCATCTGTAGGAGTCAAAGGAAAAGACAGCGAAGGAGACTACGATGACGCAGACAGTTCGTTTGAAGTGGCAGCTGTGGATGGTATTTCGGCTTATTTATTTATTTGCTTCGATTTGCTAGTCGAGTCGAGTTGCCTCTCGCTGCCCAGCAATTTGAAGTTTCTTGTTGTTGTTGTTGTTGTTGTCATTGAATTGTAGTTATGGCTCACGTGCGCTTGTTGCTATCGCACGTTTGTGGCCATACGTGTGCTGGCAGTAACGCCTCTTAACCGTTTCTTTATCACTCTGCTTTATTGTTGTTTGCACCCTCACTTTGCTTAGACTCTCTTTTAGTTTATCAACACTATTTTCGGTGTTGTTGCAACGCTTAACTTTAGGCGATATTTTTGGGTGAAGGATTCGACGTTGGGAATTGGCAAAAAGGTGCAACTATCGCTTTTGCGTGCAAATTGCATTACCGTCTTTGTATCACTATTCCTCCACCACTTCAGTCAATCGTTTGTTGGTTTTATTATTTGCTCCATTGATGTACTTCCACACGCATACATACAATTATAGGGAGTGTAGACACCCAGCCAGCAAAACAGTTAGAGAAAAGCTCGTAAACGATAAAACAAAAAAATATAATAGAAAGAGGCTTGTAGTAATTTGTCAGCACAAGAAAAAATTTTAGTTTTGTTGACAATTTTTCTTCAATCACAATATTTTATAAGTAGTTTGTTAAATATTCAATTTAAGAAAATTATTAAGTATGTGATTTATTGGCAGACTGGTGCAAACGCCAAGGACGATCTACCACTTTCTTTTATAATTAAACTTCTTGTAAGTAGCTACTACATATGTAATTCAAAAATACAAATTAATTTAACGAGTTTTGCAATTCTTCCACAGGCTGCGCGGAGTAACACTAAAGGATTTAAACGTTTAATTCCCCTATCTCGTAAGTTTATAGTTATTTATTTTTTTAATTTGCTAGTTTATTAGGTCTTTGCAGTTATTGAACTTAATGTTTTATTGATAATATGGCTTCTCAATTAACAAGGCGTGCGAAATCCGAAGCCTTATCCGTACTAGCGTCAATAAATGATTCATTAAAAAAAAATTATTACAGATGAGGTAGCAAAACTTTTCTCGTGGAAGGGAACTGGTACCAAAAGCAGCGCTATTGGTTAGGCAACGACTGCGGCAATAAGAAGTACGGATCATAATATTATTTATAACCACTTTTTACTTAATTAAATATTCCGGTTTCCAATGGAGTTTAATCTTTCACTTTATTTTCTTAGGTGCTTTTCGTCAAAAATTTAACTCCCACGAAGAAGTTTTTATTTCCGTTTCAAAGAAGCACTTCCAATATGCACACGACCGGCAAAAAAAATTGGCAGCCTATCGGCAAAAAAGATAAAAAATAAATTCAGCAACTTTATAATCAATTATATAAATAGGCAATCATGTTTCCTTTACACCCCTTTTACGGCTAAACTGTACTTCTAAGGTATAAACAATTATATATCATTAGAAAGGTATTTTGATGCTGATGTGCAGGCAATTTTTAAAATTTCAAATTAGTTTAAAATAGAGCGAAAAAATCAATTCAAAAGTCACACCAATACCAATGCCATACATATACATGGTTGGGGCGGAAATGCCTCCTAAATGTGTGCTTTAATATTGATAGTGAATTAAAGAAACGTGCTAAGCAGCAGTTTAGGAATAAGATGTATGTATGTATGTACATGAATAGATTAGCCTCAAACAAGGATGAAGATAATTTTGAGTATCGAGAAGAAGAAAGGGATAAATACAGAAATTAAAATAAAAGTAAAGAAACCTAAATATAAAGACAAAGAGGAAGGAAAATTTAAATACCTAACCTAATAACAATGGTGGGGGTGAATATGTAAATGAAGAAAAGAATGGACATATTTAGATCAGGATAAAGGAAAGGATAAAGATGAAGAAGAAGATGAAGACCAAGACGAGGAAGAAGATGAAGATGAATATGAAGATAAGGATAAAGATAACTTATCTTAACTTAACCCCTTAACTTAACTTAACTCACCTCAACTCATCTCACCTCCGCTTAAAAACTTACTCCACCTGAGTTCGCTACACATTAATTCACCACACCTTAACTCCCCACACCTAAATCCACCACTACTTCACTCGAGACACCTAAATTCACCACACCTAAATCCACCACACTTTAATTCACCACACCTTAACTCACCACACCCCAACTTTCTCACCACATCTTAACTCACCACACCTTAATTCACCACACCTCAACTTTCTCACCACACCTTAACTCACCACACCTTAATTCACCACACCTCAACTCACCACAACTAAATTCACCACACCTCTTAAGACCACCACACCTGAATTCATAACACCGTAAATCCCACACCCAATTCCACCACACAGCAACTCACCACACCCAATTTCAACACATGACATGATATCACTAAAGAAACAATGTAAAGAAAAAGAGGAAGGAAAATTTAACTACCTAACCTGATAACAATGGTGGGGGTAAATACGTAAATGGAGAAAAGAATGAAGATATAGATCAGGATAAAGGAAAAGATAAATATGAAGACGAAGATGAAGATGAAGATGAAGATGAAGATGAAGATGAAGATGAAGATGAAGATGAATATGAACATGAACATGAACATGAACATGAACATGAAAATGAAAATGAACATGAACATGAACATGAATATGAAGGTGTAGATAAACATAAACATTAAAAGCGATAGAGACAAAGATAGAGAGGAAGAAAGTGATAGGGATAAAAAGGAAATACAACTGAAGAATGTGCGGTGTTATATTGTGATGTGTTATGCTACATATGTTATGTTATTGAATCTAATGCTATTCTATGTTATGTTATGCTAAGTACTAAGCTAAACTCCCCTCCACTTAACCCATTCCAACAATTTTATTTCAGCTCAACTCAACTCACATAAACTATCCTTAATTTTAGCGGTTGAATTTCAACCGCTGGGCGAACACTAGTATATATTAAACCCCTTATTTAATTGTTAATTTGTTAATAGATAGTTTGTTAATATTTATTTATCTGAAAATATCTTCACATATACAGTACCGGGAAAAAATATTGGCACAGAGAATTTTTCGCCATGAATGCCAAGTTTTTTATTCTGATTTCTTCTCTAATTGTTTTTTATAAAAATATAGTTAGTATGAAGTTCTACTTTCAAATCAGATTTTTTAGAAAAATTTTAAGTATGTAGTTTTATAGCCCATTTAATTTTAGTATAATAAAGTGCACGCTTGAATAGCTAGAAAACCTCTTTGTTTTTTGACAATTTCTTATACGCAGTTTCTTCCATACAAAAAAAAATGTCGCACATAATTTGCATGGAAGAAACTGCGTGAAAAAATTGCCAAAAATCAACGCGGTTTTCTGGCAACTTCAAGCTTGCACTATGTTATACTAAAATATAATGGGATATAAAACTGCATACTTAGAATTTTTCTCAAAAATCTGATTTGAAAGTAGGTTTTCATACTAACTATATTTAAAAAAAATAATGTGCGAAAAGAGATCCAAGTAAAAAACTTTGCATACATTGCGAAAAATTCTCTGTGCCAATACTTTGATCCGGCACTATAAATATTTATTATTTATAATTCCATTCAATAAAAGAACTACAATAATTTGAATTAATTAATTGCCTTTATTTTTAGCATTCAAAAACAGTAGATAAAGCAGTGTAGAAAAACGCTTTTTTAACGTAAATTAATCGTTTACGAGACTCGTTTACAATTAAAAAACGGACGTAAAAATATTCGCATACGAATGCTTTTTCGATCCGTTTACGACTGTTCGTAGGCGATGCACAATTTAAAGCGAAAAAGTGCTCGAAAAAGAGTCGTAAACGGCTATCATAAACGATTTTTAATCCGGTTTTTCTTCGAGAAAATATCCAATTACGAGCTTGTTTACGAAGATTTTGCTGGCTGGGCAGTATGAAATTTTTTTCTCATTAATATTAGATTGTTTTCGTAACACGGCTACATTTAGATTTATTATTGTTCTGATAGCAGAACACCAGAATTGTTTGCAATGCGCATAAACACACACACACTCTTCTAAAAAATACATTCTAATTGGGGTATTTTTGACCCAACGAAGATTGTCAGAAATGTAAAGCTTTACAAAGTTTCCTGAGAAAGTTTCGGTCAAATTAAGGGACTCGGTAAGTGTGATTTCTGAAAGTTATTAACAGTGTGGAAACATTAAAATCACTCACTTACGGGATCTCAAGAGTGCGCAAAATCATTAACGCTCTCTTTGTCAAAAAAAAAATCCTTCACATCCAAAGTCTGATATTAACGAAAAATTTTGAGACACATACATATCTGTTGCTTTTAGGCTTAGTGGGTACTCTGAGGCCCCATCTAGTGAAAGTAGGGATGAAGTCAAATAAAACCTATGGTGTAATACAGACAGACTATGATCTGATCTAATTTGGCAGTTCAAGTTAATCAAGCGTCGACGAACCCTCGCCAAAGCGGGACAGTGGCATAGGTAATAACCCACGCTTTCGATTTCCTTCTCATCACGCCAGCTACGACAGTAGTCGTTTGACTGACACCCATTCCTGTAGCGTGGATTTCCATCAGGTAGTGCCCGGTGTGAACTCCAACTACATGTCGGAGCAGTGGTCGCTCCAAGCAGGGTAAAAGGCGATATCTACGCTTATCCAACTAAAGCAGGATTTGTCTTGCATTGCTGCACATGGGCTCCGCAGACCATCTTGTATTTGCCCATTCGATCGATTCTCCATGAAAATCTTCGATGTAGATTTGTCGCAATTTAGTGTCTTGCTATCAGAATAGACAGTTATCGCTTGCAGACTAATAAGGTAATCGATCACCAATCTTGCGGCTTCCCACCTTCAGATCCAGCTTGTATCCTTCAGTGTAGATGGATGCTGAGTCAGAATTCGAGATCAGGAATGAATCACCCTATTCACATCTTGAGGGGATCCTTGTCTAGAAGTGCCTATTTCTTTAGTCCAGTAGGCCGGACTGTGCAGTCTAGGCCCCTGAAGTCTACTGGAAGATATTAAAAAATTTTAGAGTGCCCCAAACTCATGTCACTCCATTGGATCAGCCCGTTTAATTTAATAGAATCACAACCTGAATATAGTTTACCATATAAGTCCAAAGGTTGAAAGTGAAGCTAGGTCTCTATGAGTTTAGTCGGCGTCGCCAGAAAGGCTTCTGTGATTATCATTAACGCGTCCCATTGAAATTTTGCTGATTTGTTTCTGATTGTTGATTCACAATATGAGGCTTAAATCCCCATTTTCTTCGTATCGTTGAACAACTGGCATACATGGCAGATATAGCTTTCTTGCAACGCTCTTCTATATTGAGCCGCCAAATTAACTCTCTGTCAATAATAACGCCCAGATATGTAATATGCTCCGAAAATGTCAACGCAAAGCCGATAAAGGTAGGAAGCTGCAGCGGGAAAGTTTTCGTTTTCTTTGAAAAAAAAAACACCATTCCAAGTTTTTTTCCGAATTAACACTAAGACCTGCTTCTTTGGACCAGGCATTCATGACCCATAAGGCGCCTTGAATTAAGTCACATACCTCCCCCATCGCCGGATATATAGCTCATATCGTGATAATTTCCATTGGATGAACAACTTTCTGATAAAATTTTCGGGCGTTTCTCGTATCGCTCAGCATTTCACGATCTCATATTTTGGCCTCTATCTTTTTACTAAGGGCAAATACGACTCATTTCCCTCTACAACCCCTACATCAATCCCACAGAGCTCGCGTCGCGCCTGATCGTAGCATGAGCTTGCAGGCGATTACTTTTTTCTTTACATCAGCATAACATACTTCGCCTTACGGTAACGGTAAATGGTAAACAATTTTTTTTATTTCCTTCTGTTTGCGATGAAGCGAACTCTGTTGCATAACTTAGTATCGAACTAATACAAATGCATATTTTTAGAATAATTTCACCATCAGGATTACCTGAGCTACACTAGGTACATGAACATATTTAAACTATCCAGATGTAATTATATATACATACATACATACAATTTACTTAACGACTCCGCACAGACGACGTGATGGAAATCTTCTGTTCTAGCAATCCGCGTGGCTATGTTGCACACATACCACTTTAAACGCAGTGGTACACAAAGTAAACGCCAATCACTGGCATTCAAACAATTTACATTAATTATGGATTAACTGGAGCTTAGAACACGACGCGTGACACAGAAACTTTATGACGGACATGGAATTTGTCTCACCAATTACTAAATCCATGAAATAAAACGCTGGATATTTGCGCGTAGATCATAGCTTAGCGTTGCGATACGTGTGCCGGAATGTGCTCGGCTGCAATGCAATGGAAATAGTAACACGTCGCGCAGATTACATTTAATTAGCTTTCGATTTGGCTGCCTGCAATGCTTTCATTCCCTATCCACCTCCTGTGTTTTTATGTCGACGTGTCGAGCTCACTGACGGACAAGAGAGTTACCCGCTGTGAAAGTTTATTTGCCCTTTGAGTGGCGTGTAGAGCTTACGGCGAGAGGATGCTGTAGCAAAGATAAGCTAGAAGAAAGCCTTAGCAAAACTATCGAGAATTTGCTGTAACTTGCAAATAAATTATCCAAATGTACATAAGTAATATTAGTATCCGAAGTTGGGGTGACTAAATTTGATCAGGAAATTTTCGGGTTCTTGCAGGGCTTAAATGTCTTTACGGATGGGTCAAAGATGGCATGCGGAGTTGGTGCAGGAGTTTTCATTGAGAAATATAACCTAAATCTATTCTTACGCCTACCAGACTATGCAAGCGTTTTCCAGGCCGAAACGTTTGCTATTAAGGGGGCAGTAAGATACATCAAAGAGAGTGTACCCGGGAAAGCGCAGGTGCACATCCTCTCGGAAAGCCAAGCTGCTATTCAGGCACTTTCTTCTGCCTCTGTCAGATCTCAACTGGTTACTGGATGAGGTAGGAAAGAGCTGGTGTATATTTCTGATCAATACAAAATTACCCTAATATGGGTCCCCGGACATAGAGGTATCTACGGAAACGAGGCAGCAGACGAACTGGCAAGGAGCGGATCCGCACTGAAGGACCCTCGCTGTGGACATAGGCGCCTCGGTCAGGAAGATTAAGACGAACGAAATTACTGAAATTTATCATTCGAAGGTCAAGCAGCGGTGGAACTGCACAGAATCTTACAGGACTACCCGGCAACTCTGGGTGTCCTAAGACCCACTTATAACTAAAGATGCCTTAGGAATGAGCAAAACAGATGCCTACAAACTTACTGCAGCGTGCACAGCGCACATGCCGAAAGGATACGACTGCCCTTCAATAGGTTCTGCCACAGTTGCGATGATCCGAGCTCAAAACAGACGGTCGAACACTTGTGGGTATCCAGCGATCGCAAGGATGAGGCTAAAGACAGTCGGCAAACCATTCCTGCAGAATATTTCAGAGTGCAGCTGCCTCTCTCTGTATGACGTACTGATATTTATTAAAGCCGCCAAATAATTTTCACTACTACGAAAACGTTGCCCATTCCATTAGGAATCAAGTGAATCCCCATTGGATTATCATCTAAGTAAAATGTATAATTTATCGAACATCGGCTAGTTAACTTTGCTACCAAAAACGCATCGACATCAAACAGAACCATCGAATAGAAAAAGTTCCCACAGTAATTCTCATTGAAGCGTCGCATTTTGAATGGAATGCTCGCGCGTGTGCACTTTTGTGTAAATAAAAATGTCTGTCTTACATTTCATTCGTCAGTCGGCGGCCGGTCTGGCCGGGTTTGTTTACTCGTTTGGCTGCAGTTGCATGCCATCGTCTATGACTGAAGACGGTGAAAATGTGCCCCAAAGGTCTTTGAAGAAGTACAACGGCGCAAGAAGCGTTGGCGCGTTGCTGCTCCACTACACAAGTCGCTATGGGGCAAAGATATTGCGGCGGAGGCGGCACGGCATTGCCAAACTTCAAAATGTGTCTGCAACAATTCATTCAAGTAGCAGACATCAACGTGCAACCACATCGCAGTGACTGAGACAGGTCTAGCGCTTTTCTATGAGCTCACAATACATACATATACATATACATATCTGTGGCAGCATTTACTTATTTTGTAAGAGAATGAAGTCAGCCGCAGCGGTTTGCTTGTCTGATGGCTGGCTTATTTTGCTTTTATTTTTCTTTCCCCTTCAAGATGTACAACTTGCGCTCGTGCTTGCCCGGACTTGACTTGATGTCTGTCTTGTCGACTGTTTTTGTTGTTGTTGTTTGTTGAATGTGCGACTTTGTAAACGTATGTAGTATCTCTTTGCTTTTTATTTCTCATTTTCATTTGTAAACAAAATTTATGTTGATACCATCAAATACGACTCTGTGCACCGGTGTGTGTGCCATTCCACGTAGGCAGTGTGAGTGGGCTCAAAAGGCAAAAGCTGCACGAACGAATAGTTGAGAAATGAGAAAAAGTTGGCAAAGGAATATTGCATTGCAGGCATTGACATTGAGTTGTCGCTGTTGTGCAATGAAACAGCAATAAAATAAAAATAAATATCTAAGTGTTTTACGCCGAGACAAAGGTACTTTCCGTCAATATGGCAAGGTATACGACAAGGCTAATCTTGAAAAGTTTGCATTCTAAAATATGTGACTTTTTATCAACAGCCGCCAGCCGTCTTAGAAGAAAAGTAAATTTAAAAAAGAAACCTCAATATAATATGTTTAGTAAAACAAAACAAAATAAAGTAAATTTAAATAAAATTTATCAAAGTACTAATTATGGCGGAATCAACTTATCAATACCCAGGCACGGTTGCCATATTGCCGAAATGTACCAGTTTTGGAATTTTTTTTCTCGTAGGCACCTTGTCGTTGGTGTGGGAGTTTAGTAGAATCATGATCAGACCTTATCTCCATTCCTCTGGATCGAGCTGCTCTTGAACGAGCAGCGGAGTGTCTTCAGAGTCGAAACCCAAAGCTGTCTCTGCCCCAGTGGGTGTTCTGCTACTGTGGAGGCGAAGTCGTGTCTCGCTAAGGGCACGAGTGGGGCCTTCACTGCTGACGTCTTCGACCCCCTAGAAGGCAGCTTCATCAGCTAAGTCGCTCGTGCGCGTCGCAACCCCCCAGCAACTAAACGGCGCGCCACTGCGGAGAGAAAGGTGCATTCGGACCGTCGCCTGGCCACCAAAATTTCGGAGCGCTACGGTGGTCAGTGTGCTGATCAGAATGCTCGAACCCTCGAGTGGGCTTAGAGGTGCTCAGTGATGCAGAGTCTACGGAGGCCGTGCAGGAGAGGGCAGCCGGCGGCGTGACTGCGGCGCTAGCGGCTAAAAGGCGGCAAACGTCGCTTGAGAGAGAAATCTCTGTTATTAAAAAACAGCGCTTAGGGGAGGCTCAAACGTTTAGCGAAGTCGCTAATCTAGCTGGCTCTGTGGAAATTGATGTTATGGACCGCTGCAGAGCAGACGCAGCTATCACCCCGGATGGCATTGTGGGTTGCATAAGCTCATTAGATGCTTCCTTGGTGGGGAGGTGTGGAAACGTGCCAAGCTAGTGAGAGTGGACAAAGCGGATCTTCCTCTTGGACCGCAGGCTAGTGTATTGCTCCCTTCTGAACTTTCCTCTACGGCGGTGATAGAAAAAAAAAACTTTGGTACTGCAATCCAACCCCCGACGTATAAATGGAGGGTTATCTTGCTAAAAAGGATCGAGAAATGCTATCGGCAAGCGCTGGTACTGATAAATGCAGAGTGCTTCGATGATCTTGGCGATACTAATGAAGTCAAAATATATGGCTTTGTGAAGGTGGCCCTCTGGATCCTCCAGGCCGGAGCCAAAGTTGATGACCCTCAGCCTCCATTAGCATGGGAGGAATGTAGGGAGGCCATTGGCTCCTGATACCGTTGACTCCGGATATTGAAATCATTGGGACGGCTCCTCTCTCGGACGATTGGCATGCAGGCCCTTGTTCTACCTATATTATTCGCCGCTATCAGTTTGTTCAGTCACGATTCCTGGATCAGAACCACGTCCTCTCCAACTTGATTGCGGCGAACAACGCAGGTAGAACTAGGGCCTGTATGCTTATAAGAGATGAACTAAAAGTTTATATTAACCATAATTTCAGTAATGAAGAAATGTGGATGACCATGCTGGAGGGAAAGGCTGGGTAGTTCTGGCTAGTACCCGACTATATGCCGCACTATGACGAGGAGGAAACACTTTGAACGCGGCTGAGGGCGATATAGCAGAAGCCAAGTGAAGGGAAGCTGGTGTTATTGTAGGGTCTGATATTTCAATAGGGCTCGCAGGAGTAGGTTACGTTCTGATTGGGAACTTTATAAGGTTGGAATGGGAATTTACAAGACCGAGATCGGAAAGAGAAGACGTAAAGGGTTTCGTAGAAGGCTTTCTGCAAAAACGAAGCAGGGTGTCATGAGTCCTCAAGAATACTGCTCGTTAGGCTACTTGAGTGATGATGCGGAGCACTGGACTATGAGTAGCGAGGAGTCATTTATATCACTTTTCTTAAGGGAAGTGCGCGGAGACCGCGTGGGTTTTTCGGTTTTCCTGGATGACCTTGGTCTGACTTGAACGATAAACCTTTCAAATCCCTAGGATGCAATGGCATTATACCAGCACAGCTGCAAGGGTCCTGAATGTGGTACTTACCTTACGAGAATACTCTTTATTATTTTACCTTTAAGGATCGCTACATTTAAGAAACCAATATTATTTTGAGGAGTTAAGAAGACTAAGATGCGCATTGATTTAATCCATTTTTGGGTAAAATTTTTTATTTCAACCTAAAATGCTTTTCGTATATTTCCAAAGCATATGACTGAAGTGTAATGCGTTTTGTTCATATTCAGCTACACCTTCAATCGAAAACGGCGTAAGCCAGAGGAGCGTTTGCTACTAAATGTTTAAGGGTCTAGAACTCTTCACTTCAAAGTCCGATATTTTAAGTTTTCTTTAATTTAAGGCAAACATAAGAACCCCGGCGGACTGTTAAATAGCATTTTTTCTTGCCGCTGAAAGAGTAAAATTAAGAGAAGTATCAAAAATGCAAAATTTAGCGCAGCCGCAGAGCATTCAAAACAGAGCCAAAGAAAGATTGTAAACACAACGAAGTGATACGAAGCTGATCCATAAAAGCCGGTTGGCAGACCACTATTCCCAGTATTTATACATATATATATAAAGCAAGCCGTTATTGGAATAAAGCGCTGCAACCACACACCTACCCCCCCACCCCATGCACATAGTCTAAATCACTGCTACTCGTGTCAGGTGTAGCCACGTAGCGAATACGGCGCGCAACTCACTTCAAGAGAAAATGAAAAAAGCAACTTGAAAGCAATAAGTAATGCATGAAAAGGTAAGTTGTTCTCTGTGAGAAAGCGCTACTTTGTAATGCATTATTTCCACGCGATTTATGCACGACACAACTGTTGTCCACTGAAGAGGCGAGCTGGACGACAGTTAAGGTAGAAAGGTGGGTAGTTGGCCGCAGTCGGCAAAATTCCAACGAACGCAACGAAGGTGAACATACGAGCAAGTGTTAACGAGTGAGCGGCAAACGGCGGCGGCGACAACGACCACCACCATGCCGCTCTTAGATGTATGGCGGCGGTATAGTGGCGAGCGCAAGCATAGCCGCGCTACATTGAGCGAATTTCGTTGCACTTTTGGGAGGGAAAACCAGAAAAACCGCTCGCAAGCCGTTGATTTCCTGGCGGGTCGAATGGGAGCACGAACGACGAGGTGTAGCAAGGTGAGATGAGGTGAGGTGAGGTGAGGTGAGGTGAGGTGACGTCGGTTCTGGTAGGTTGCTAGTTCCCTGTATAGATGGATGCAATGTAGGGATGCCGGTGACGTCGACGTTGCTGCTGCCGCTTTAGTGGCTGCTGTGAACTTGCCAAACAAGCTGCCACTGCTTGCCGCCTGCTTGGTAGCCTAGCTGTGCCGACTTGGGTTGATTTGACTTGGTTTGGCTTGGCTTGACTTGGCGGACTGGTTGGTTCGTCGTTGGTTGCTTGGCTGGTTGGTTGGCCACGTTCGTGCGTTTGCCTGCTGCCAGAACACAAACAGTTTGTGCGGCAATTGCGAAATGGACGGTTCGTTGTTGCGGATAAATGTATAAAGACGCGAGTGTACTGCCTTCCTTTGGCGAATTTATTTATGTGAATATTTAGTGTTTGAAAATATTCTAAAACAAAATTTAAGAAACATTTCTGAAACGCTTAAACATTTGGCATATAATAAGCGAAATTTTAATGATTTCACTGAGTTTGAGTGCTTCCGAGCGTGACTCAAGCTGCATTGCGGCAAGAAAAAAGGCAGAAAAACTGGCTAAAAGCTGCAATATAAAGTAGTGTGGCAAGTTTAGAGTTGTAAGAAGCCTGCAAGCAACATAAAAGTGTAACGTTACATAAAAGTTGGATGCGAGAAAAACAGGCAAAGAATTTAAGTTTTTTACATCGAAGGGATTAAAAACAAATGTGAAAAAAAAAAAAATTGTGCAAAATTTTGAAACAAAACGTCTCTAAGAACCGTTAAAACGATTTTGATTGCAAATAAAAACAACAAACATCAAACCATCTGGTATTAGGCAGTTCAGCAAAAGGCATATGGCATCAATCATCCTAACAGCTGTTGGATTGAAAAGGTTAATTTTAAATTAATATAACTGCATATATTAGTCTAATGCTAACAAGCGGAACAAGCTTCTTAATAAGAATTTGTATTCACCTTTTTTGAGGAGCAAAATTGCAAGGCTCAAGTGTAGTTGTTAGGTATCTATGCCTTATCTATATGCACAAATGTATGCAGGTGTGTGTGCGTATAGCCGGACATCTGCGCTCAATTCATCTTCTCCCCATTCAAATCATTCAAATGCTGCTCCTGATTTGTCAGCACTTTTTAAGGTTTACTTAACATTTTCCAGGAAAATTCAATGATTGCTTTTATTAACGCTTACCTTTGCTGTTTACATTTCGCAGTAACTGTCTGTACGGTCTGTTCGTCCAATTCAATAGACCTGGTCTTTAGTTTTCAAACACACCGGCACACTTCTTGTTTGCGTACCAGCCCAGAATTTGCTAGAGTTTTTTGTACTCTTAGGTATTTTCCATGCCAGTAAACCCAGCCAGTGGCCACTCATACCCTTCCACTCTGCAGCTCGTTGCGAACTTTTAACCAGCTTACACATTTACATATTTATTGGTTGACTGGCAAGGTAACTCACTGCTGTGCTTGCTACTCGGCTGGTTACAAGCTGGTTGACTGGCTGCATGTTGTTTCCGTGGTAACTGGAGGTACGTTGAAACGATTTAATAAAACTTGTTAACCCTTGAGTAGCGGTCGGAAAAATTGCAAAAGTTTTTAGGTGGAAAAAAAATTTGAGCGGTGAAAGACGAGTTCGCTGAGACTTTGTCCAAGCTACGTCATTTGGGAAAACAACATTTGACATACATGTAAAAAAAGGAGAAGAGTTTATGAAATTTATTTGGCGAACTTACATCATACAATAACTTGTTGGTCTGAATCACCCTTTTCTTGTAAACTTGCCAAATAAAGGTTGCACATTTCATCCAATATTTTTTTTTCAATTAAATTCCATGTTTGTTAGTTAATCATTCGACGTCTGGGACTTTAAGGTTCATAATGAAAAGTAGATAGTTCTCGGGTTTTTTCGATCTATAATTCGAGGAAAGCGATTTTAGCACGTAATAATTTTCACAACCAATAGGAGTTCCATCAGAATTTCTAAATAATAAAAAATTGAAATCTATTTGCAAAGGCTGACTTGAAAACAGCTTTATAGAAGGGGTTCGTAGGAATTATTTATATATGTATGTACAAGCATTTTTTTAGTCCGGAAAATTTTCCTACAAGTGGTGCTGAGGCAAACTGTTATTTGATACTCATTTTGTGCCTATAATTTAAATGAGTATATTGACATGAATTCAGATTTACAGGGGTTTTTGAGGTCGCTGAATTCGAAACCGAAGACAAAATAACAAAAACAAAATTGTCGATCCACAATGGCGCTGGAAGTTAAAAGAAATGTGTAGTATTGATTAGGATTTTTTAAGTTTGTATTTATCAGACTATGGAACAAAAAAAAACTAGAGTGCGCATATATCAGGTTTGATAGATGTTGGCAATACAAACAACGCCTCATAGTCAGATTTACTATACCAATTCGTGTTCTCAAGGAAAAAATTCATTATCCAAAAATCCAAGTATATCTAGTGGTTAAATTTTTTCCCAAATTTTGAAAATTTATCGTTTTTTTGCCTATATTTGCTGAAAATAGCAAGACAAAAAGATGTTTTTTTATTTTTTTTTTCTCGAGAACACGAATTGCTCTGGTAAAACTAGGGATGCAAAAAATACATCGATGTTTTTCTCCATTTGATGCATCGAAATATAGCATCGATTCATATCGATATATCGTATAAAACATCGATTTTTCGATGCATCGAATGAAAATATCAACAGTCTCTTTCAATTAAAAATATACAAAAAGAAAATGAAGCAATCGGAGCTTCGATAAATGTTTAAGTATTAACTCACGGTGAAATGTGTTTATTGATTTAAATAATAACAACTCCCAGTTTTTTTTGGTTCTTTTGATAAGCGTTCGCAAAAAGTTTTCGGAAGGTACTGAAATGGCGACCATAAGCGTAGTAAAATACTATAAAGTGTGCCAGCTAGCAAAGAGATTCTATTTTGGTACACTTATTTGGTAATTTATTATCATAATTTTTTTTCTTTTGACACCCTTTTGAGTGATAACTTATGAAGTTTTTTGATTTCAGAAAAAAATAAAACATGTCAAGAAATTCTTGCCGCTTGTGCAAATTTTTCACTGCAAAAGCACACATAACTTTGCAGTACTGATGTTTTTAGTCCCTCAGGATGAGGACTTAAGCCGAAATCGGGCAAAGGGGTGCACAAAACCAAAGGTCAATGCCAGAATAGAAAAAAGCGAAAATTTTCAAATTTTGATTTTAAATAAGAGTACATCACTTTATATTATTTCACTATGTTTATAAGCTTTGTGAAACAATTTTGGAAATTGCTGTTTAAAATCTGCCAAATCTCCAAAGGGTTTTAGAGTGTCAATAGCATATCAATTAATGTCATTTTGTAGATGGTTGTTTGGTACTAAACGTTTCTACTAATACATTAGCAATTTATTAATAATTTAGCAAATTATTAGTGCAAATACCTCATACATTTTGCATATTATTAATAGAGTGTATATTCTAATTGTGCATAAAGAGAGAAATTTCCACATTTTGGAATAGTTCTAGAGCAAAGAGTTTGGAAGCATACAAAATAATTTTAATATGTAGATACAGTGTGCATTGCCCCCTAAAGTCGATGCATCTAAAAAAATATGTACATCGATATATCGATATATATCGGGAGGTCCAAAACATCGGTTTTATTCGATGCATCGAATAGCAAACATCGATGTTTCCGATGCTTCGATATTTTTTCTACATCCCTTGGTAAAACTGAGTAGGAGGCATTGTTCGTATGGCCAAAAGCTACCAAACATGATATATGCGCACTCTACGTTTAATTCTTAAATAAAAATGGTAATGAGTTATAATATAATCATGTTTACGTGTATCTAATGCTGGAATTTCACTCGGCATTGAATGAGAAAAATGACAAGTGCTAAAGTCGGGCATTAAAAAATAATCGAGTCATTACATTAAAAGAATAATCATTAAGTTCATTTCCACTTGGCATTTTTTAAATGGCATACATTTTTCTTGTCATTTCAATGCCTAGTGGAAAATCGGCATTAGTTACAAAAAATTGCTTGAAAAAGTACATGAAAAAACAATTATGTTCAGAAAAACTTTCAATATTTTATGGTGCAAAATCGCGTGTTTAACAAAATATTTATTGTGGTGGTAATATCTCCCTTAATCCCTCCCTCATCTTAAAGATGGGAAGCCCCATGCACTGGCGAAAATAGTCATGTTGTTCAAATTTAGTTAATTTTGAAAAAGTGTTTTTAAAATGTTATATCCTTCTTAATAATCCATCAAATTGTCAGCTAACACCATTTTCCGTCCTAGATGTAAATACAAACTTTTGAATAGAGTCACAACATGTCTAAAATTTTTGTGAATTAAGTATACGTAAATTTTAAGTAAAATATTGCAAGTAAAATATTGCAACCAGTTTATTTCCTAAAAGCCATTTAAATGCTCTCTTATCCAGAATTAATAATTTTGAAGAGAGTTACCAACTATCGAAAAATTTAAATCTCTATTCATAGCAAACAAAGTTTCTTGTTTAAGACCGAGCGCGGATAAACTATTTTCGCGAGGTTTTGTTGTTGTTGTGTATTTGAATATTGGAAAAGGACTTTCCCACAGAAATGAATTTAGTGGAGATGATATAATGAAATCGAATTGGAGCTGCAAGAGCAGACAGAAAAAGAGGCCGTTCAGGAAGCCGCTTGGAATTCAACTTCCAACCATGACGAGACAGGTGAGGTTTGTACCTCAAAAGATGATATAATATAATCGAGAAAGCTAATGCCTAATGATGGACGTCCATAAATATCGAATAAAACAGGCGGAACCCAAATCGCTATTAGCGTGCGTGGGTACCGCTAGGGATGGCACCGATTAATGATTTGATTAAATTAATTGATTATTTTTGTTCAATTTACGGTTTAATTGTATCGTAGTTTTATGTTTTATTACTCGACTATTAATCGATTAATTGTAAACAATCGTAAAAATATTTTCTAGAAATATGGGCCCCTCAGAAATCTCTTGTACACAAACAAAGCCGAAAAGTTGATGATTTGGTTCACCCAAAAAAAGAAATTAGTTTTTAATTAAATTGTTAAGCCCCAGAAATAAAGCGGAATATCATCAACGCTTGGAAGGAAATGAAAACTGTTTACGCAAAATTTTATGGACTTTCGAAAAAATACTGTCATTTAGTTGGCCCTTGGTGCCTGCTGAGCGCCTTTTTTTAAAAGCTGGTGTTACTCAACCGCTTAACAACAAAACGCTTATTAAAACTTTTGTTTTCGCAAACTTTGGTAAATTTTAAATAATTATCGCCGCTAAATATACGCGTTTTATTTTATTTAAGGCTAATTAAAAGGAGAATTAGACATTTTGTATCGAAAAGTGTTTTTGTGAATACTCACTGCAAAAAAGTGCATTTAAAAATTCGATTAATTGATTATTTCTAAATAATTGCAATTAATTTTTTTGGCTTGTAATTAATCATATGATTAATTAATCGATTTTTTTTTTATTTTTTACCATCCCTAGTACAGATTGTCTCGATTGAGTTTATTTTGTTTCATTGTAGGCGTCAAACTTTTCGTGCAAATATTCAATCAGTCGCAGGCCCTTGGCGAAGTAAATTTCCATGGATGTTACGCTGATTTCATTACTTATCACCAACTATTGCTTATATTTTTGTATATTTTTATTTCTTTTTTTATTTAAAATCCACCAATTTAATTAAATTTTTTCAAATATGAAATACGTGTGCGTAAATCACGAACAGTCACCGGGGTGACTAATACATCAAAAACGAATAAGACATGAACTGTTATTTATATATTTTTTTTTAGTTGAAACTAAAGACATAAAATAGGGTGGAAAATTTGCCTAAACGAAATCGTAGTAAAGTCGATTTGGGTCTTTTTGTACATGCGAAAGCCATGCACTTTCATTTGGTATCTCATTTTTTTATCCAACGGACGGTGAAGATCTTATAGTCTTTAAACAGGTGGCAACCCTACTCAGAAAAACAATACATTACAACACATTCATTTGACAGTGACGGTGCAGAACTGACTAATGACACTAGAATTGAATACGGTAATTTTCTTAACAGGTGACAACCCTATTAAATTCTAAATTAAAAAGATCACTCTCCTATCGATACAGAATATATTAGAGAGAATCTCGTCAAAATCCGTTCGGCAGTTTTCGAGATTACCGCGTACAAATAATCTCAATTTGTCGGCCATGATTTTTTTTTTTGAAGTTTGCCAGCATTTTAAAATCATACAAAATTGAAAATAAAAAATTGAAATTGTTCGAAATTGTTGTTGCTTGAGATTCAAAATGAAAATGTTTGTGTGAGTTTGTTAGTAAATTTAAAAATTAAAATGTTTGGAAACGTCAAGAATTTTAAAAGTAACTCTCAGCCGTTCTACCTTACTATATTTTTATCATGGACTTTCCTTTATACTAAATATCTATACAAATGAAATAAAATGAAAATTTCTTCTTGAGAGCTGTAAACTGATTTTTTAAGAAGTTTTAATGGATTTGTTTCCGTTTTGTATATACATTTTCGTGAGAACATAATTATGAGTTTTAGACTCTATTATTTGAACAAAAATTAAGTGCAGTTTTAAAATATATTTAAATTTTATGATGTAGAGCGGCATTGATTAAAGCTTTGCATATTGTGTCCTTTTACAAAATAAATTTTAGACTACTTCACCGTGCATGTATTAAATTCGCAAAAAAAAAAAAATTTTTGATGACGTCCACCTGCATTGAATAACATTATTACTCTCTATTCTTTGTCATTGCACAATAATTATTTTTGTCTCTCCACTGAAACAAAATGCAGCTGGCGCATATTTTTGAATTTGTTTTTTTTTCTCGTACATTCTGCTGGTACACTTGTTTGGCATAATCCCTTCACAAAGCATTAAAAAAGAATACTCAAATTCCAAGTTGCGGACAGCGACCACCAAAAACGAGAACGAAAACAAAAACAAATTGCCGACGGTTTTGAGCAACTACTTTTTTATTTTTTTTGCTTAGCAGACTTTTGGTTGTCGTCAACATTTTGCATATTTCGCATTTCAAGTCACCGTTTGCTCCAACACTGACCAAACAGAAAGCACCAGGCAGTGCTGCCAAGCCACAAAAGGAAAAAAAAAAGAAGACAGCTCAAACAAAGAAACAAAAAAAAGAATGCTACGAAAAAAAAGCACTGGCTGATGCTTGTTATGCGGCATGTCGCCTGGCACGCCTTGCTGCTGCTGGTCGCATACATTCTGAAATGAGCCGAAAGCTGGCTGTGTGTGACGAAGGTGGAGGCTGAGACTTTGAACTGAGGTAAATGAGTGCAAAACAAGAGACAGCGAGAAGGGCCGCATTATGAAGTGCGGTAAATATACGACTTTTTCTGTATAAATGGGCAGATTGGTAAAGAACAGGTCTGCCGTCAGTAGCTCCAAATTCGGGGAAAAAGCAACAACGACGATGGCGCTTAAAAAGCAGCAGCTGCAACAGCGCGCAGGGACAAGAACGCCGTGCGACGAACAAGAGTTGCGGATACGCGTCTGGAGAGTGCTTGCACCGAGAAGTGAGGCCATTTTGTGGAGGCTTGATGGCTCAAGTAGAGAAAGCAAAGCGGCGAAAAGCAGCAGCAGCAACAGTAAACAGCGCCATATAAGTCGCCAAAGAACTTTCCACACGCTTATTTATGAATATACTTATACATACACACATACTACATATGCACAAAAGACTTGTAAGCGTTGAGTTTGGTTGACTGCTGCCGCCCATCCTCTGTATGGACTTTAGACGGCACTTACTTCATTTGCCGTTTTTTTTGTGCTGTTGTTGCCGTGCAGTCCATGTCTCCAGCCACATTTCATCGCTTTTTCGGCTGCTTGCCGGCAACTGCTTTGCATGGCATTTTCCACAGCTGCTGTGGCTGTTGCTGTTGTTTTTTTTTTTTACTCAAAGCTGCTGCTCCTTCATATATATTTGCTTAGTGCTCCGTTTTTGTTTACTTCTCTCTTTTTACGCTTCTGTGAATTATGTTTTCAAAAACCAACAAATTTTCGTCGCATTTAAGCTTTGCGACTACAGACCAAAAAAATCTAAAACAGTAACAACACAGTTAATCAAAACTATAACTGATATTTTTTGGTGCCAGTTTGCCTTGTCTCTGGTGTACCGTAATTTGGGTGCTACAATTACTTCATTTAGTTATTTTTTGATCTGGGTGTATTGGAGTGATAAATTTCCCTAACTCGGTACCATAGTGGCTGATACTTATGCAAAAACGGAGTGGTTCTATTCTTGGTGATTGAAATTTTGCATATTTTCTTTGGAGCTACCAACACTTCTATGCTAAGCTATGCGTCTGTGGCGTCTGTGGCGTAGTGGAGAAGAATCGCACTCAGTACTGTGGGAAGTCTACTTGCCGAGCCTCGTAGAACGATCACCAAGAGTTTTCCCTAAACCCTCTGGTACTGCCCTCTATGCACTGCTAAACCTACCTTTACACCATGTTTTTATCGCCTATCTAATTGTTATCTTACGTCATTTTGCCTATTCTGAAGAGATTGTACAATGTTTAGTTCCCCACACAATCTAGAATCTCTGTCGATGGCTCGTAATTGAAACATGGCCATGTACGGTACTCGTCGCCCACGCGATTAGGGCCATAAGTCTTGCGAAGAATAGCTCTCTAGAAAGCCTTCTAGAAAGTTGTTTTTTTAACCAAAAAAATTAAATATTATAAATTTTTAATATACACTAATTAACATTTTTATTTAGTTTTAAGCGAAATTTTTTTTTTATTAATTATTTTCATTTCTAAAAGTCCACTTTTGACTTCTAAACTTGAATTTGCCTTCGATTTTCCCTTTTACTAGGTTTTGTACATACGTATTATTTCTCACAAGCTGTTAACAATAAACGAACGTATCAACAAAATTTAACTCGGTAAAATAAAAAGTACAAAAAATACATAGTACCCATAAATAAGTAGCTGTATGATGACCGTATTCGGACCATAAAGTTATTACAGAGAATTAAGTAATTTTGGTAATTATTTTCAAATTATGTGCTTTCTACAATGTACATACATAGTCAGTTTATTTTATTTACGCGTGCATGGATGCATGTACATACATATATATATGTATATAGATACTATATACATATACATATGTCAGTAAGTGTAAAGAAGTCCGAGTATTTGGAAAATTGTATTCGTATATATGTATGTGTGTATAAAATTGCCCCCAGTGTCACAATTCAACACCTTTAAATCTAGGCGATGGTTCCCATCGGATACAGGTACATACATATGTATATTTACACTAATACATTTGAATAACTGTAAATATTTTATGACCCTTTAGTGATTGAAATAAATGCAGTCATTTACGTAAATTCTTGTTCCGATTTTTAACACTTTGTTGCCTTGCCTGTTGGTTTACAAATAGTTATGTATGTACATTAGGCTGCATCACCAAAAAAGTTGCGGATTTTCCTCCGGGATTAGAAAATTCGTTATATTTTTTTTTTTGAAAAAAGTCCCCTCAGACAAAACAGATTAGGCTTAAATAATCTGCATAAAAATATTTAAAAATCTTTTCAACGAAATCGTAATAATGAAATTTTTGATGCTGTTTTTTTACACTTTTCGTGCCCCATATTTTTTTTTCAAATACCAACACAACTTTCCAATGATACTGACATGTCTAAATCGGAAGAGTTTGGGTTCAGTTATTCATTTCATTTTTCTTATACCAATCTTTGAAAAAAGTTAAAAAACAGCATCAAAAATCTCATTAATACGATTCCCTTGAAATTTTTTTTAATTTTTTAAAAACATGTTTATGCAAATTTCTTAAGCTTAAACCGTTTACTAATTTGAGGGGATTTTTTCAAAAAAATCCTTAAGAAACTATTTTTATTCATTTCAAATTATTTTCAAATCGGTCTAGTTCGCTTAAATCTTAGTATTTTTCCGAAATAATTTGGTGGACGTCTTAAAATATAATAAACTTTATAATTCCAATGGAAAAACAGTACGGATTTTTTTTTTGTATGGGGCGTGATGCAGTCTAATGTACATATGTCCAGGTAAAGTAGGTCGGTCACGTATAAACATAAAACCTAATATGATTCGTTTATTACTTTCGAGTAATAATAATAGCGATAACTTCTGGCAAAGGCTTCAATGGAAAAGTTTACATTTCTCTAAAATTACGCTTAAAAGTTTTGAACTTCTAAATTGCTCGAAACACTCAAGTGAAATTACAGGTATAAAACTTTAGTGTTTTTTAATTTACAATGGCGCTTTATTGAGTTATTTGATGGATAATAAATAGGTACTGCATTATATACGTTCTGTTTAAATGTCGGTGGCCGCCATTTCCTGAAAAAGAAAAAAATGCTTTCTTTAATGAACGTCCAGGATCGCATGATGAATAAAAGATAAGCATGTTTCTGAATGAGCAGCTTGCTCTTTTTGACTATGTACAGATTATTGTAGGGCTAAATTGCTTTAATAGACAATGCCGCCATTGACGCCTTCTTGTTTGCCCTGATTTCCGCAAAAACTTTGTATGTATGAAAACAAATTGAAACTTTAACATAGAAATTGTTACTCATACGAGTGCGGTGTTGTACCCCTATTTCATTCAAAAATTATTGCAAATTTTCATTTGACCATTCACAAATTGTTTATTTATCCATCGATACCATATAACGGTAAATAATAGAAACACCAGAACTGCGATAAATCAGTTACTACTCAAGCTTATTCACTTAAAATCGATTATTATAAATTTTAGATAATGGCGTGCCGCCGCCCCTTTTGACCACAAATGTGTGTGTAGGTAACTGATTTATCAATTTCCATCAAACTCGTGGCACCTAATGGCCTTGGTACGGAAAGGCAATTTGTTGAAAATTATTCAAATCGCACTAAAATTACACCCCCTTCCCTTATAACGGTAAATTTCAAGAATACGCAAACTCCGATATTTCCAAAACTAAGTACACTAATTTACTCCAAGTTAAAACATAGATACAACAATCTCTTAACAATAAATAAGACTGATATAGACTTTTAGGAATAGGGCGTGGCACCGCCCACTTTATGACTACACAAGTGAAACCCGGTAACCACTTTATCGATTTCTACCAAACTTGGTTCAATTATATCATTGAGTCTAACTCAGCATATTATCGAACATTTTTGATACCCGTACTTATACTTTTCTACTTGTTTTTGTCGAAGTTTGAATTTTTTTCATAAACATGAAAATATCTTGGAAAAATGATCTGATCTGAAAAACGATTACCAGATCTCTAGACAACCCAACGTTTTCGAATTCTATATGCTTCATACCTTCGATTGGTATATAATTCGTTCAATCAAAAAATGAGTCCAAAATTAAAAAAAAAGTTTTGAACATCCTGGCCAGGATTTTTTCAGCCAACCGACATGCGAAATATTTAATAACACTTTAAATTTTATACAAAATAGATTTCATTCATTAACCCATGGTGGGTGAAGGTTGTGCCCTATTTGGACCAATTTTAGACCAATAGATATGTATTTGCATGTGAAACGTTTTTTCATAAAAAGAAGCGATTTAAAACCAGCCTTGGGAATGTTCGCTTAACTCAGGAGCACAGATTTGTCAAGAAAAAAACTTGCAGCAATTTAATTTCGTTTCATTTCAACTGGATATTTAAAAAAAAGTAAAATAATTTTGTACACTTTAGAGGCTAAGGCTGCAGCAAAATACGCATTAATGTTCCAAACTTCACTCTTTAAAAACGTCTACACAATTTTATATTTCATAATCTTTTATAGGTATTTTTGCATGTGGACTTCCTTCTCCACTTGCTACGATGGCAATACATACACACAAAAACAATTAGTTCATTCAAGAAACGTGCATACGGACGGTGGTTTATGAAACAATGAAGAGCAGTTAATAAATCTATTATTAACTTGAAAATTGTCTAGACATTCAATGTATGCAAAGTACAAGGGCAAATAGAAATTAAAAACGCAGACACTACACCGCATACCGCAAATCCAGCTTACACACTTACATTCATTTATGTATATGTACAGTGGCGGTCAAAAATGGATGTATGGTGTTTCGTTTTTAATATTTACAAAGTTTTTCAAACAAAAATTTTTTTGGAAGTTTTTTATAAAAATATGGTTTTTGCTTTAACAAAAACTATATAAATCACACATTCAAACATTATACAGAACTTCGAAAAATTCCTTCGAGATTTTTAACCAGACTTTTGAGACATTTTTTGGGTATGCAGTCAACAAGCCTATAAAATTCTAGTAAAACCAGTGCAAGTTCAAGAACCATATTTTTATAAAAAAAAAAAATTAGCTTAAAAACATTGTAAATATTAAAAACGAAACACCATTCATCAATTTTTGACTGCCACTGTATGTACATATATATAGAGCAAAATAGAAAAGGAAATTAACGGGAGAACCGCAAAAATACATAAAAAATAAGAATACAACAAAGAAAAGAAAATATAACAAATATAATTCTGGGGCAGAGCGTGAATTTGTGTGGAAAAACGCTAAAAAAGAGCTAAAACGTACTAAACTCAAACGTAGGGACCTTTATGTTGAACAATAAGAGAATATTGCGATTAAAACCAAGCTGATGTGGGGACGTGAGCGAGCGTTGGAATTTGCAAAAATCAAGAAAATAAACCAAAAAAAAAAAAATACCGAAAGTGGAGCGGTGACCTATCATAAAAAGTGTGCTTAGAATGATGATACAGGTCGAGCGTGTGAAATGCTTGAAGCGGGTGCAAGCGGAAGAAAATGAGGAATAGGAAAAACCAAAGGCAACAAACGGCACACGTTTCAGTTGTTCAACTGTACGAATACGTGTGTGCTATTCAGCGGAAGTTAAGTGTACGCATACTTGATTGTAGACGAAAGCTCAAACTCTGTTTGCCTGTACTCCCCCGTGCACCAGGCTGGGCGAGAGTGTGTGTGTGTGTGTGTGTGTGTGTGTGTGTGTGTGTGTGTGTGTG